>NC_054372.1:46225396-46589146 GCF_017654675.1 Xenopus laevis
AATTACTTTAAAACACTAATTTTTTTGGTGTTACTGTTCCTTTAAGGTAATAATTATTTTGTTTGTGAAACGTAATTAGTTCATCTGTTAGGGTTTTTTTTCTGGTATATAACTTTTATATGAAAAAGTGATTTTCTTGACAACCACAGTTGCTATTATTTTCACATATATCAAAATTATATTGATTTTCACCATACAGTGCAATAACTTCAATGAAATAAACACTCTCTAGTTCATTTAGGCACATATAATTACAGGCAAGAAAATATTAAAACAGTGGCCTACCTATCAACAAACTCAGAAGTCTCTGGACCTTTGAACTCACCCCCACAACCCTGTACAATCCTTGCTCATTAATACCTAGAAGAGAGAATAATGTTATTTTATAATATAATGAAAACTAAAATTGCATAAGAGTACAATTTAAATAGTACCTATAGTAGCCCCCAAAAATACTATTTTTAGAAAAATAAAAACTTGTTTTTACTAGTAAGCCACACTCATGTAAAAAAAAGTGTTGGGGAGTCATACAAGCATGAATACAGCTAATGTAATTTACTATTTTGTAGCACAATGTGGATTGCCAGTCTGCAGAAGACTCTGTTTGGAGTAGACTATTATTTTTATGCCTCCAAACCTTCCTCTATGCCAAGAATTTAAAGATGAGCACCTGCACTGAAGCCACTGAACACCAAAGGGCATAGTGAGCAAACTGTTACCTGCAAGCCACTGAGTGGGGTCACTGATCTAGAACATTAGCAGCAGCTCATGTCTCATATCCCCTTCTCCTTTTAGATTGTAAGCTCTATTGAGCAGGGTAATCTTTACCTCCCGTATCAGTAAATATTTGTATGTAATCTGAATGTTTTATCTATAAAGTCACCTATTGTTTAGGAATGTTGAATATGATGCACTTTATAAAAACATGATTAAAGTTTTCCTGCTCTCTGAGTTTTTTTTCTACCTTTGTGTAATAATTTAAATGACACGTGAGAGTAAAGCTGGCCATACACTGGAAGAATTAAGCTGCTGATTTGGTCTTTTCAGACTTAGTTGGCAGTTTATCTGGCCACATATGCAGTGTTGGATGGCAGGGGGGCCGGGGCTGCCGCCTCAGGGCCCACACACCCCCTTGCAATCCCCCCATTGGGGCCCCCCCCCGCCCCAGTAGCAACTGCCCTCTACCTCCTGCAAACATCCCCACCCTTTTACGTACCTTATTCTCTTTGCAACCAGGATTGGGCAATGAGGGCAAGTCAGGCAGCAATGCACAGGGCTTCCGGCCAGGAAGTGGGTCTGAATCTGCGGTGCTCACAAGGGCTCGGGCCCACCGGATTTTTCCCGAGTGTCCCGCCAGCCCAATCTGACCCTGCATGTATGGACTCTCTCTCTAACTGCTTACCCAATATATATCTGGTAAAAATTTGCAAACTAAGATGCAAATCACTGGTGGAGAAACTGGTGCAGCTACTTTGTGAAGTAGCTCTTGCAATGAAACTTAAGGCAAATTCCCTACGTTTCCCCACTGGCGATTTACAAGGGATGTTTTGTCACCCATGGTACCCAAGATTTATTGTGGGCAACAAATACCCAGTGTCCATAAGCAGTAAAATAGAAATATTAGATGAATTCATGTTATCTATTGTCTGGGATTAAGCTGAAGCAGCTTCTTTGTTTTCCCACTGCATGGTGCCACGGCTCTGATGGCTGAATGGTTGGATCTGTGGCCAATATGCACACACATATGGTCAAATCAGTATGAATCAGAAATAATGGCATCTGCCCATGTGTTGCTTTACTTGGCTCTTGTACAAAAAAATATTACCTGTAAAATGTAAAGACAACATTCAAATTATTTATTGGCAAAAACATTACCCCTTGTTTCAATCGCACGGATACAATTTTTCACAATAGCAAAGCCGTATTTGTCTAGTCGAGCACCTTAAAAAAGATTTAAAAAAAAATTTAATAAAAAAACAAGTAAACAATACATCTATTCATATGTTCTTAAATGACTCCTCTCTATAGATACTACAGGTATGTGATCTGTTATTCAGAAACCCATTATCCAGAAAGCTTAGAATTATAGGAAGGCATCTCTGACAGACTACATTTCAATCAAATAATTCACATTTTAAAAAGTATTCCTTTTTTCTGTGTAATAATAAAACAGTAGTGTGTACTTGGTTCTACGTAAGGTATAAATAATCCTTATTGGGGGCTTAACACCCTATTAACAGATTTAAAGGGATCCTGTCATGGGAAAACATGCTTTTTTTTAAAAAACACATCAGTTAATAGTGCTACTCCAGCAGAATTCTGCACTGAAATCCATTTCTCAAAAGAGCAAACAGATTTTTTTATATTCAATTTTGAAATCTGACATGGGGCTAGACATTTTGTCAATTTCCCAGCTGCCCCTGGTCATGTGACTTGTGCCTGCACTTCAGGAGAGAAATGCTTTCTGGCAGACTGCTGTTTTTCCTTCTCAATGTAACTGAATGTGTCTCAGTGGGACATGGGTTTTTACTATTGAGTGTTGTTCTTAGATCTACCAGGCAGCGGTTATCTTGTGTTAGGGAGCTGCTATCTGGTTACCTTCCCATTGTTCTTTTGTTTGGCTGCTGGGGGGGGGGGAGGGAGGGGGTGATATCACTCCAACTTGCAGTACAGCAGTAAAGAGTGATTGAAGTTTATCAGAGCACAAGTCACATGACTTGGGGCAGCTGGGAAATTGACAAAATGTCTAGCCCCATGTCAGATTTCAAAATTGAATATAAAAAAATCTGTTTGCTCTTTTGAGAAATGGATTTCAGCACAAAATTCTGCTGGAGCAGCACTATTAACTGATTCATTTTGATGTCTAAAATGAAATTACAGACAGCTCAAATGCAACTTATTGCAAACTATCATGTGTTCTCTGGGCGATAACACCCCAACTTTGCATAGAGAGGACTGTTAAATGTCAGGATGTGCACTCTGAAACAGATGCCAAATAATACAAACACAAAATGCTTAATTTCCTTCTCTCGAATCAATGTATTTATTGATTGATTGATTGCCACGATACTTGCCTCCTTCAGGCCTTGACACGGATCTGCTCAAACTGAGAAATCTCTATAAAAGGAGTTGGGGAACAGGACAAGAGAAAAATAGATAAAAGATGTCTGTTTAAAACGGATGTTCAGAATGAGGACAGCTTTAAAGGAACACACTAAATACAAGATGTATTACATTTACAAATTTGTGAACTTTATTAGATCAGAAATCAAATGGTAGACAAGATTGACTGTAACTCTAACAGCAGTAATTTGTCAAACAAAACTAGAGGTGCAGAATAAGTTAGCATCACAGTTTATCTCAATATTTAAGCAAAGTTTAAATGGTGTTGCTGTACACCAATTAGAAATTAGAGCTAAAAGTATACAACCATTTGTCAGATTTCAGTTGCCAGACAAACATGATGACCTAAATGTTAAGGCTATCCCATTTATCTTCCTCTGCCAGAAATGCACTTTTTGGCTTCTCATTAAAGGGGAAGGAAACCTAGTTGGCGCAAAAACCCTCCCCCCCTCCCGTGTGTTGCCCACCCTCCCTCCTCCCCCCTGGCCTATCCGTCTCGCTGGGCAAATGCCCCTAATTTGTTACTTACCCTTCTGCGCAGGTCCAGTCCAGGGAGTTCACAGACGAAATCTTCTTCCATGCGATCTTCTTCCTGCTTTGAACGGCGTTTTGACGCATGCGCAGTAGGAGCATTTCACCGGTACGCATCTACTGTGTATGCGCCAAAAGTCACAAAGTACTTTTGGCGCATGCGCAGTAGATCGTACCGGCGAAATGCTCCTACTGCGCATGCGCCGTTCAAAGCAGGAAGAAGATCGCGTGGAAGAAGATGTCGTCTGTGAACGGTTTTTGCGCCAACTAGGTTTCCTTCCCCTTTAATACATAAACCTTGTTTGCCAGGCAGAAGCTGATTTTGGCTCAAAGTTTATTTTGGCAGAATGAATATCTTTTTGGCTCACTCTGGTATTTTCCGCTACATCTATTAAATAATCAGAGATAGCTAATCAAATAATCATATTACTAGCAATCGCATTTTCTAATATGAAGGTGCATCACTATTGTAGCATCTTGGCTGGCTGCTTGCTACCTTAAACTTAATATTTTTAAGATGGCAAGCACCAAAGCATGTTGTTTCTCTATTCTAAGGCCAGACACCATCATCGGAAACTGGATCCGAATACATTGGTGCTCTGCTTATGTTCCTGCTTTATATAATTAACCATTTAATTGCAGGGAAAACCACACTATACACTGCTTTGCAAATGTATTCACCCCCTTGCCTTTTTACCTATTTTGTTACATTCCAATTTAAAGGTTTCTTAATCTTATTTTATGTGACGGGTCTGCACAAAATAGTCTAAATTGGTGAAGTGAAATGAGAAAAATATATATAAAATAAAGTCACATAATTAGTGAAATGAAGTCCCCCTGTGTGCAATCTAAGTGTCACATGATCTGTCAGTATAAACACCTTTTCTGACACGGTACCACAACAAACCTGCCAAGAGAGGGCTGCCCACCAAAAGTCGGAGACGGGGCAAGGAGGGCATTAATCAGAGAGGCAGCAGAGAGACCAAAGGTAACCAACCCTGAATGAGTTGCAGAGTTCCACAGCAGAGACTGGAGTATCTGTCCATATGACCACAATAAGCCGTACACTCCATAGAGATGGGCTTTATGGAAGAGTGGCCAGAAAAAAAGCCATTACTTATAGTTATAAGAAGGCACATTTTGAGTTTGCCAAAAAGGCATGTGGGCGACTCCCCAAATTTGAAGATTGCTGTTCACAAGTGAAAACCATCCAACATGAAGGAGCTGGAGCAGTTTTGCCTTGAGGAATGGGCAAAAATCCCAGTGGCAAGATGTGGCAAGCGTATAGAGACTTAACCAAAGCGACTTGCAGCTGTAATTGCCGCAAAAGGTGGCTCTGCAAAGTACTGAATTTAGGGGGGGGTGAACGGTTATGCACGCTGAAGATTTCTGTTATCTTGTCTTATTTGTTGTTTGCTTCACAATAAAAAAATCAAAAAGAAAACATCTTTAAAGTTGTAGGCATGTTCTGTAAATGAAATGGTGCTCAAACAATCCATTTTAATTTTGGGTTGTGAGGCAACAAAACATGAAAAATGCCAAGGGGGGTGAAGACTTTGGCAAGGCACTGTATATTTTTCTGCATTAGTGCTCCCAAATACAGAAACTTTCCAGATTATGTAAGTGATTATTTGTACCCTTTGTATCTCCTATTCCAATTTTCCAGAATTACTACTTCATTTTTCTTCTAATGAGAACATCAATTAATTGTAGATGGAAAAGACTTTAATTTGAAATCTGGCTCGCCCTGCGTATAATTAATAAGCATAAGGAAAAAAAGTGGCATTGGGGGGAATAGGGAAGTTAAAGGGATACTGTCATGGGAGAACATGTTTTTTTCAAAATGAATCAGTTAATAGTGCTGCTCCAGCAGAATTCTGCACTGAAGTCCATCCACAGATTTTTTTATATTCAATTTTGAAATCTGACATGAGGCTAGACATATTGTCAATTTCCCAGCTGCCCCAAGTCATGTGACTTGTGCTCTGATAAACTTCAATCACTCTTTACTGCTGTACTGCAAGTTGGAGTGATATCACCCCCCTCCCTTTCCCCCCCCCCAGCAGCCAAACAAAAGAACAATGGGAAGGTAACCAGATAGCAGCTCCCTAACACAAGATAACAGCTGCCTGGTAGATCTAAGAACAACACTCAATAGTAAAAATCCATGTCTCACTGAGACTCATTCAGTTACATTGAGAAGGAAAAACAGCAGCCTGCCAGAAAGCATTTCTCTCCTAAAGTGCAGGTACAAGTCACATGACCAGGGGCAGCTGGGAAATTGACAAAATGTCTAGCTCCATGTCAGATTTTAAAACTGAATATAAAAAAATCTGTTTGCTCTTTTGAGAAATGGATTTCAGTGCAGAATTTTTCTGGAGTAGCACTATTAACTGATGCGTTTTGAAAAAAACAGGTTTTCCGATGACAGGATCCCTTTAATATCTGCTCCAACTTTAGCTGTGGAAACTGTGTAGAAGAACATGTTATCCTTACGGATTCTTTTCCATCTAGGACCTCCATCCACAGACAGCGATCGTCTTCCGAGAAGGACTGCATAGTTGTAAGCACCCCGGGCCTAATACAAAACAATGTAATGTGAAAATTAAAAAAGTTTTTTTTAATTATTAACAATTTGCTTAAAACTCATGGCCTGCCTGTAATTCTGGTTTCCAGATAAGGGATCCCATACCTGTATTACATTTAAGGCTAGATGAAATTTACCTCTCAGAAGCTTCAATATCAAAACAGAATCTTCTGTCAATTGTGTCCGTATGCCGCTTAGTGCAAGATTTAAGAGAGAAACTGTCTCCTTCACCCTATAGAAAAAGAAAAGTAGCTTTCAGTAAGTATAAATGATTTATTTCACATATAAACTGTTGTTTTCATTGCTGTTAAATCAGTGGAGAATATTAATTTATGACATGTAGCCACAAGAAGCCCAAGAACTATATAGATCATACTCCAAAACAGTTGACCGTTATGAGAGAGATTATTGTGAGATGTGCCAGACCCTTAACCTTTAATTCCTACATTTGTCTTAAATTAACTGCATATTTTTAATTAATAATTTTACATCCAGCAACAGGGTAACTGCATCATTTTTATCATGCTGGACAAAATAACTTTTTAACAACAGCTTTAGGGTGACTATCTTTATTAAGGATAAACATACAGAAAGGTACAAATAACATTTAAGATGTAGTTCACTTTAAATAACTTTTCTATGATATCGACAATGGCATTCTAAGGCAATTGGCAATTAAGCTTCGTTTTGTGTGGTTTTTTTTTTAATGGTCCTCCACCATTGCATAGTGAAAGAAAATGTAGTTGGAAGCAACTTTCCAATTTATAATATGTTTCCAATCAATTACACATTCACGATTTTATGATATGATATATGTAAAGGTAAATGACACTATAAGCAGCAACTATTATTCTGGTTTTGACTGTTGAATGCTGGTTAATTAAGCTGAATCAAGGTGGCCATATATGTAAAAATGACAATTTCCTGTGACCATTGGCTGTTCGTTTTCAATACAGACACGGTAGAACTGAATCATCAGGTATACAAGTAGAAACAATATGATTTCACCTGTATCTGATGATTACCAGTAAAAGTGGCTGATGCTTAGGGGCATCGTTTCGTCTCATTATTGTTTGAAATGAAGTTTTAATTGATATTAATTGTGCGTCTATGGCCACCTTTAAATACATAGAGGATATCCAGATCCTGTTACGTTGTTTTAACAGTCAGACCCAAAGGACTTAAAAGTGAACCACCCCTATAAATGGCAAGTCAACTCCAAAATTAAAAAATAATTCTAAGCAAATTTCCAATATATATTTATTATAAATGTTCAGTGCTTTTAAGGGGACCCGTCACCCAAAAAAATTATTTCAAATTCTATTTTATCATGTTAGTCAAGCTAAAGGAACTTTAATTACACTGTATAAATTATTCGAATCGTTTCCATCAGTCCGGGAACTCATAATTATAGCAAGCAGGCAGAAGTCATTTTGTGGACACTGTTATTAAGGCAAGCCTTGTATCATCTCAGAATCTTGTTTGTGCACCAGAATGGGGGACCTGATGTCCATCCCCATGCCCTGGCTACACAATTAAATGCTTAAAGGGATACTGTTATGGGGAAAAAAAATTTTTTTCAAAATGAATCAGTTAATAGTGCTGCTCCAGCAGAATTCTGCACTGAAATCCATTTCTCAAAAGAGCAAACAGATTTTTTTATATTCAATTTTGAAATCTGACATGGGGCTAGACATATTGTCAATTTCCCAGCTGCCCCAAGTCATGTGACTTGTGCTCTGATAAACTTCAATCACTCTTTACTGCAAGTTAGAGTGATATCAGCCCCCTCCCTTTTTCCCCCCAGCAGTCAAACAAAAGAACAATTGGAAGGTAACCAGATAGCAGCTCCCTAACACAAGATAACAGCGGCCTGGTAGATCTAAGAACAACACTCAATAGTAAAAACCCATGTCCCACTGAGACACATTCAGTTACACTGAGAAGGAAAAACAGCAGCCTGCCAGAAAGCATTTCTCTCTCCTGAAATGCAGGCACACGTCATATGACTTGGTGCAGCTGGGAAATTGACAAAATGTCTAGCCTCATGTCAGATTTAAAAATTAAATATAAAAAAATCTGTTTGCTCTTTTGAGAAATGGATTTCAGCACAGAATTCTGCTGGAACAGCACTATTAACCGATTCATTTTGAAAAAATGTTTTTTCCCATGACCGTATCCCTTTAAGAAAACTGGGGGAATGTGGGGAAAGCAGTGACATCTAGGTGCTGAATGTAAAGTGAAAGTAATTGCCTGCCCGCCTCTATGCCTAAGCCATAGAGGAGGAACAGGCAATATTTGATTGACAACGAGTTGACAACAGCTATGAATGGTTTAATAAAAAGAATTTGGATATCATGTTTAATTTGAAAAGAACTTAAGGTTATTTGTAAAAACAATTGCTATTGAAAGCAGCATATGCCTAATTCCTGCCTGTTACTTTTTAAACAATGTTGCCTAGTCCTAGTTCACCAGCAAAGACAGATCTGTAATCAGCTAACTTGTCCAACATTGATTCAAACGTCTGAGCCACCAGCGCAGACAATAGAAAGGGACAGACAAACACTACTTTTGATAGCAAAAGATACAAATAATGTAAAAATCAGAAAAATTTTGGAATGAATGTGTATTGCAATGTGACTTAGAATTATGTTTTCAAAAAAATATTTTTTCCCTTTAAGTTAGAGTAGGCTGAACAGATCACAACAACAACTAACTTGCAGGGCAGCTGTGATAAATATATATATATGCAACACCTGAAACAGTAGAAGGCAAATGTATAGGGCGACAGGGTGTACTCACAATTTTACCTCCCGACCTGTGCTCGTATGGGAACATTGTAAACGATTTTGAATCCTTCTTGTACATACAGTAGTGTTTTACCCAGCTTGAGCCAAAAGGAGCAGGTCCTGAATAAAAAAATCATTAAGTGATTACAACACTGAAAATAAAAAATAAATGATTGTTTAGTGCATTTCCTTTGCAGTAATATTATTACATTCAAAAGACAAACGGGTGCTTTTGGCTGTGTGAACTATAAGAAATGGTATGTTTAATAATAATAATATTGGCCATGAAAAGCCAGGAAAAACTATTTTAGGGAGAGCAAAGAAAACGTTGCAGTCTTAAACCCACTGGAGACAACACTGTAGCATTTAACCCCATCATATAATACTGACACCTGCCTATAGCCACACATCTTTAAGAATAAACAGATTTTGTTTAAAAGACTAAACTTTAAAATCTTGCTGAATATTAATAAAGGCTCTAGAATCTTTATACACTCATGCCTAAGTAATATCGGGGTATCATAATACAATATCATGTAGCTGTACAGCGTCACTTCAATAGCATGGAAAGCGTAGGGAGAGGGTCGACAAGGAATAAAAACAAGTGCACAAGAAGGACTTTAAAAAAAAGGAATTAAGTTGGGGCATGTGGCATATGAAAAGGAAGTAATGTAATACTTGGTACTGTTAAAAGATAAATTGATAAATTAAAAAAATAAACCAAAAGGTCATAGTTTGTGAAATTTTTCACCATGAAAAAAACGACCATAGACTTCAACTTATTGAGAAGAGATTGCACAAATAAATCAGCTGCTGACCTCTATGCATTTCACACATTTTCACCATTTCCAAATTTTAGATGAAATGCTACTTGTGGCATTTCACTTAAACAAAAATTTTGTGAAATCACAAAATTATGCAGAAATGCATTAAAGCCAATGGGAATGCAAAATTACAATGTGGTTATTGCACTTTGATATTTAATTTTATTATATTTTCATTTATTTGTTAATATGGATGCAACTTAGGAATATAACGTTTTTATTTTTGCATTTTTAACTTTAAAAAACAAAACAAGAAACAACGGAAAGAAAGAAAAAGTAGATTGGAGCCAGGAGCCAGAAGAACAGATAACCAGATAACCAGACCCCATGCTGATGATTTCCAATGGAGTAGGATAGCTTTTTAGTGTAGTAAAGGAGATGGAGGTAGCAAAGTTTGACACCAGTGCACAGCCCCAGGCCAGGTTGGCCAGGCACCCTAGGCAACTTGGCCGGTCACACGCCTGAATTCACATGCACAGTTCTTCTAAGCCGGGAACAGTAGGCATGAGAGTGGAGAGAGGGGACAAGACTGGGGTTTTGCGCCCTAGGCACGTGCCTACTCTGCCTACCCCTAGTTCTGGTCTTGCCAGTGAGAAGTCCCAGGTCACCAGCCTCCCCTAGTAGGCATACCAGTGGGGATGGGACATTCAGAATGTCCAAAACATACTGCAGCACTTCACTCCAAAAACATTGGATAACTGGGCAGTCCCAAAAAACACGGAAAGAAGTAACTCTTGATTACACTTTACACACTGATCTGTTATCACTGGGTATAGCTTTGCAAGCCTGTATGTGATGACATATACTCTATTAGGGAACTTTACTTTAAATGTCTGTCGCACACTAACAAAGTGATTTCTGGAACCTGTTTTAGTGTGTCCACCCACATTTCTTCCTCCAGCTCTGGGATACCCCTGACCCATTTTTCTTTTACTGTAGCCAGAGGATCTGGACAAGCCTGCCATAATATGGTATAAAACTAGGTTGTTGGTTTGCTAAGGTCCACCATGCGCAAGTATACCTCAAGAGTTGGAGAAAATATATTGTTCATGTGCACAGAAAGTATATTCAATCTGAATTGTGCAATAAGGCTTACTTTTCTCCTGCACATAGAGATACCCCTCCATTGTAAACGGACTCGCTCTTTTATGGTCTTGTGGATTTATTCTTATTTTTCTCAAAAGTTCTTCAACCTCAGATCGTGTGCCCTCAAACCGATTTCGTGTCTATTAAAACAAAAGAGAGAAATACAGAAAAAGCACTTGCTGATTTTTATTTGTCTTGACTTCTATGATGAACACGGTCTGTGGACCCAGGAGTATACAGTTAGGTCCATAAATATTTGGACAGAGACAACTTTTTTCTAATTTTGGTTCTGTACATTATCACAATTAATTTTAAATGAAACAACTCACATGCAGTTGAACTGCAGATTTCAACTTTAATTCAGTCAGTTGAAAAAAAGATTGCATAAAAATGTGAGGAACTAAAGCGTTTTTTAAAAAAACAAACAAAAAAAACAATCACTTCATTTCAGGGGCTTAAAAGCAATTGGACAATTCACTCAAAGGCTGTTTCATGAGCAGGTGTGGGCAATTCCTTCATTATGTCTTTATCAGTGAAGCAGATAAAAGCCCTGGACTTAATTTGAGGGGGGGGGGGTGTATGTGGAAGATGCGGTCAAAGGAGCTCACTATGCAGATGAAACAAGCCCATCCGAGAAACTGCTACAATATTCGGAGTGGCAAAATCTACAGTTTGGTTCCTGAGAAAGAAAGAAAGCACTGGTGAACTCAGCACCGCAAAAAGACCTGGACGTCCACAGAAGACAACAGTGGTGGATGATCGCAGAATAATTTCCATGGTGAAGAGAAGCC
Source organism: Xenopus laevis (assembly GCF_017654675.1). Lineage (NCBI taxonomy): Eukaryota > Metazoa > Chordata > Amphibia > Anura > Pipidae > Xenopus > Xenopus laevis. The sequence continues at coordinate 46,237,128 of NC_054372.1, forward strand.
GCTTCACAAAAAAAAACATCTAAAAAAGCCAGCACAGTTCTGGGACAGATGAAACCAAGATCAACCGCTACCAAAATGATGGCAAGTATAAAGCATACCAAATCATCTATAAAACACGGCGGAGACACTGTGATGGTTTGGGTGTGCATGGCTGCCAGTGGCACTGGGACACTAGTAGAGCATTAAAAAGGAGGAAACCCAGAATCTGGTGATGTCCATGAGTTCAAGACTTCAGGCTGTCATTGCCAGCAAACGGTTTTCAATCAAGTATTAGAAATTAACATTTTATTTTCAGTTTTTTAATTGTCCAAATACATTTGAGCCCCTGAAATGAAGTGATTATGTTTAAAAAAAGGCTTTAGTTCCTCACATTTTTATGCAATCTTTTTGTACAACCCACTGAATTAAAGCTGAAAGTCTGCAGTTCAACTGCATCTGAGTTGTTTCATTTATAATTCATTGTGGTAATGTACAGAACCAAAATTAAAAAAAAGTTGTCTGTCCAAATATTTATGGACCTAACTGTAAATGCATGTGCTGCAGAGTTTACCTTTTTAGTACAATGTCTTTAACATGTCATAGGAGCCCAGAGCCCATTTCTAAATCAAATAATCCAAAAATAAATGTCTCCAAATGACAAATTAGAAGCAACATGAAAACAATTGCTTTGTTTATATGAACAAAGTGCACCCTTCAAACTGCTTGCATTATCTCATCTTAAACTATTGATATTTAAAGGGTGGTTCACCTTTAAGTTAACTTCTAGAATGCTATGGAATGGCCAATTCTAAGTAACTTTTCAATCAGCCTTAATTTTTTCTTTTTGTATGGCTTTTGAATTATTTGCCTTCTTCTTCTAACTCTTTCAATTTTTCAAATGGGGGTCACTGGTCCCATCTAAAAACAAATGCTCTGTAAGGCTATACATTTAGATTATTACTACTTTATTACTCATTTTTAAATTCAGTCCTAACCTCTCCATATGCCAGTTTTCTATTCAAATCAGTACATGGTTGCTGAAAACCTGAAATTGCAAACTGGAGAGCCGCTGAATAAAAAGCGAAATAACTCAAAAAACAGAAATAATAACAAATGAAAACCTATTGCAAATTGTCTCAGAATATCCCTCTCTAAAAGTTAATTTCAAGGTCAACAACCCCTTTAAGTACTGATTTCTATAAAATGAAAGCAGTTAAAAAAATAGGAAGTCTGCACAAACCATGCTTATTACATATAGGTATAAAGCAGTCAAACCAAATTAAGAAAAGACTGAAGACATGCACTGGGGTTTGCAGTATTTTATAGACAACTAATGCAAATTGTCTCTTGGCTACAGGTTAACATCTGAGATGAAAAGCATAATACAAGAAATTCATGTAAAGCTAACTTCAAATTGCCACCTTACCACCTTTTTCAAGGCATCATTTTAAGAAGCTGAAATGATTACCCAGAATAACTAATGAAACTAATAAAATGATTTGTTGACATTGCTGTGCTGCTGCGATCTACTGGTCAGTAGCTCAAGATCTATAGGTAGATTTGGTCAAGAGGAATATGGCTTATGAGGCTATGATTAAATCCACCATAAAAAGACAAAAACAAATGTTTTGACTGCTGAGTTTGATGCAAAAATAGCCGTTTTCAATGCACCATCCGATAAGCTGTATATCTACTCCTTTACTTTGTACAAATTCTCTCTGACAAACACCAACCATTAAAATTCCAAGGTACTGAATGTGAAGGTGCCCTTGTGTTTAAGTCTTCAAATGCATTTTTACATTTTAACCTTAATGATTTACTTGTTGTTACAAATCTGCAGTAGAGTTATGGCTAAATGGAGGTACCCTAGCTTGCTAAGCAGCATTCCAGCAGGCAGTTTGTCTAATGAAGAAAGGTGGAAATATGAGTGCAAGCAAAGGATACGTGTAGAGAAAGATATACTGTAGAAGGTTATTCTGCAATGTTTATAAACATAGAGGTCTTTTAATATTCACGGTTTTCTTTTACCATGGATAAAACAAAAAACATATATACTACAATATAAGACTATGCAGCACAAATACTGCCCAGAGTGTATCTACCTTACTTTATCACCAAGAATTTCCCTTAAAGGGGAACAAAATTCTAAAAAAGAATAATGCTAGAAATGCTGTATTTTGTATACTAAACATAAATATGAACTTACTGCACCACAAGCCTAATAAAACAAATAATTTCTGCTTTCAAAGTTGGCCACAGGGGGGTCACCATCTTGTAACTTTGTTAAACATCTTTGCAAGACCAAGACTGTGCACATGCTCAGTGTGGTCTGGGCTGCTTAGGCATCGTCTTAAATCAAAACAGCACAAGTCAAATAATATCTGACATAGAAGCTGATACAGCAAGACTGATTAATAATCAGAATATGCAGACTGCACTGAGACCTGTGTTGTCATGTAATCTAATGTGGATTTTATAGTTTTTGTATTGTTTAATACATACTTTCTCCAACTCTGCAGAACCAGTGGCTGCAGCAAAATAATCCTTCAATGAGAATCCCAGTTTATCAGTTTAAATCTGGCTCCATGATCTTTGTTCCTGCAGCTGGAGTTGAAAACATTAAAGGGGATATAAAAGCAAAAATAGAATCAAATAGGAATCTCTACACAGTCTCCGACTGCTCTACACGGAAGCAAACGTTGCTCCCTGCTGTTCTTAAGTATGATCATTTACCTGCAGAGCAGTTAGGGACCGTCTGAAGTTTCCTATCTGCAGCAGTCAGAGCAAGCAAATGAAGGGAGAATTTCCCTGAATACAGTCAGGTTTCTTATAAAAATAGTACACATTTTTTAATTAAAGTATATTGGAGATAGGTTTCTTTTTCATTAAAGAAAGTAAAAATGGGATTTTATTTCTTTGCCTTTACATCCCCTTTAACAAAAAGAGGGTCATGCAAACATGCAACCCTGTACCTTATACAATACAACTTGCAAACAATTATCTTTGTAAATAGATTAACAGTTATTTATGGATTTTATTATTAAATTGTATTTCAGTATGTATAAAATTAGATTTTAGCACTGAAATGGTTTTTCTCTGTATTAGGCACACCACCACTCATGCAGGGAAATATTTATGGCCAGTGAGTTCCCATTTCTAAATTATACAAAATTAACTTCTTTTTGCACTGACCTCTTAAATGAAAACAATTGTTTTGTATGAACAAAGTGCACACAAAGCCTGCACAATGCTTGTGACATAGGGAAATAAAGCAACCCAGCCAATTTAAAAAAAAAACAAGGTTGAATTCATAAAAGCCAAACAGATGAGTTTTCAAGGTATCAAAACCATGTTTTTAAACAGAAATGAAACTCCCATACAATTTCTAGTATTATTCTGGGGAGCTACTGAAATCTGCCTTCTTTCCCCTGGGGTAAGTGCTTTAAATAAAAACAAGATTCCTTGACTAAGGTGCCAAAACAGTCTCTGCAAAACAATCTTTCCCTTAAGCCTCTTAAAGACTTGCACTTCTGATTGCATTCCAATCTACATACAAAAAATGTTGCTTAATAGGGTGAGAAACTTGGACTTTACAACTCCCTTCAATCCATTGTATTGGAATGTAAAAGGATCGATCTGACATATGAAAAGGCAGTGTAAATGTTTTCTGACGAGTCACAAAATTGGCAAAACAGAAGGAGAGTTGTAGGAAGTGAAAAGAAGTAAAAAAAAAGTTCCTTATCAATAGCAGCAATATTGTTGCACACAAGGTCATAAACGAGTGACCCAACTCAAGTGTGATTTTGGATCGATGACATGCTGACAAAAGGGGCAGCATTCAATAGGGGCTTTTATTAGAAAATACTAATGCTTCCCCCATCTGAAGTGTGGGGAGCGATTTATAGGTTATAAGACGTCCTTTAATATTTTCTTTTGAGAACTCAATTGACAGAGTGTAATGTAATGCATCAGGTATTGGTAATATGTATGTTCAATATATACACCCATTTATTGTACATGGCTGCAGAAAATTGTGGTGCTTTATAAATATACAGTGTCGCACTGGGATGCCAGGGTCCCACCAGAAAACTTTAGACCGTGGGCCCACTTTCCATACTATTATTTCTCCTCTCCTCTTAAAACCGGTTTATTTTCTTAGACTTTTATATCTACTTACTATATTCTGCCATTATTATGCATTTTCTCCCCATAAAGAAATAGGGAATGCCATGAAATAGATCAAATGTTTAGAAGGAAGTGGGCCCACAGGGAGTTTTCCTGGTATCCCTCTAGGCCACTCCGATACTGTAAATATGTGTTTATGTGTGCCGTGCTAAATGTTATCTATTTGTTCTGCAGTTTTTGCCAAGGGCCACAAGAGGGCAAATTTATGTATCCAAGGACTTGCCACTAATAAAAAGGTATACACAATAATGTGTCCAAGTACTTGGCACAAATAAAAAAGTATACAGAATTAGGTGTCCAAGTACTTGGCACAAATAAAAAGGTATACAGGGATGTTTTAAAACCAAATTGAGTGCCATTGCCCTTAGGGCTCATACAGGCAGTCGTATGGCGTTGAGTGTCAAAAAAAAAAAAAAAAAAGACGCACGTCAAAAAAAACCAAAAAACTGCACGTCAAAATATTTTTGACGCCCATAGACTTTAATGGGCATCACCGACGGTGAATTTTTGGCGAAACTAAACGGGTCAAATTCGCCCAAGCCTAGTGTCCAGTAAACAGGATGCTAATGGCATTAATAATGGCAAATGCCAGAAGTGATACCATTCCCCTGTTAATGCTCTCTGCAGCCTGTGCCACTAAAATTTGCGCTTACATTAACACCAAAAAAGTGCCAAACCAACTCTGGAGGCACATGTTACGATGTTGGAATCCTATAGGAGATGCTGCATTGTGATTAAAAACATATTGACTCGCATCCAAAAAGTGCACTATGTATTATGTGCTCTTTTCACAAATAAGCGCTACTATCTCAATTATTGCTGCGGGATTTAATCACTTACATTTTGGATGTTGATTTGTAGTTCCAATTTGTAGTGGTTGAAATCTTTTGCAAGTTCATAGCCCTGATGATAGAATGTGAATATCCCTTGAAAGAAAGACAGCATCTACGGGGAAGAAAAACATATTTGTGTTATTATAAAGGAGAATCTACAGTGCAAATGCTAATCCTGAATGGATGGAAAATGCAATTAACTAAATATAGCTTTTTATATACAGTACATACCCATGAAGAAGTGTTTGTGTTTTTATGAAGGAAATTTAATTGAGAGGGTTATTTTTTAAATCTGTATTTTTTGCATTATTTTTAGTGCACTTTATCCCAACTACAATATTAATCCTTAATGTAGGTAATATAATTCTACTGGGTTTATTTGATACTTAAATGATTTTTTTTTTTTTAGCATACTTTAGGTAGGGAGCAGTTTTAGAAAAATCTCAAGTCTGGAAAAAGTAAAATCAGGGGTTAACCGTATCTAGATTTACTGAGAAGACTGAAAACAGATGATTTTAAAGTTCTTGGCCAGTGGTCACCTTCAGACAAACTTCCCCTTTAAAATATACAGAGTCAGACAACTGTTTTCAATTCAGTGCAGTACTGGTGAGTTGTAGCATAAAAGCAAATACACATTTTCTCAGTGGCAATTAACTCACAGTGGATGAATGATTAACTACGGTTTATGAGAGTGAGTATATGTGCACTGCTTGTAAAAGAGTTAAAATAGTTCAAGATTTAAAATAGTTTAAGATTTAACTATGCGTTTTATGCACTGAAAGGATTTGTTACAGTACAGAAAATAATTGTCCATATTCTCTCTCCATAAACACATCGGGGAGTTAGGATCTGAAACATTTTTTAAGGTTCCAGCACCATCTTATAACACAAAACATTTTGCTCTGGCAGCAATCTTTATACCTTGCTCTTTACTTACAGGTTCCACAAACTCAAATTTTTTCCGCTCCTGGATTTCCTGAAGTTTACAGACATATTCGAGCGATAATTGATAAAAATGCTGCCGATTCTGTTCAACTTGGACATCTGCCTAAAGTACAAAAAAAAATAGGAATTGAGGTTTCAGAATACATTTTGCATTTCATGTCATACCCTTTAAACGAATACGTTTAACATTCCTAAGAACTAAAGGAAAAGGTTTCTGCACAGCACTGACGCTACATATGGACAAAATAAGGCATGTTACCAGGCGACTGCTAGGCTTAAGAGAAGATTTAACGCATACTTTGTAACTTGAAAATTCTCATTTCTTCAGATTTGGTGTATATTTGTTGTTGAGTCAGAAGTGCAAGAAATTGTGCGCACATTTTGGGAAGATTTTCCCATCTGCCATATACACTATATACCAACCAAAGTTCAAGATTTCAAATCTGGACATTTATGCATCTGACCTAGTCAGCCGTAATCAACAAATCACTTTCTCCTCAAAGCTCCCACCATACAGATTTTGTCTTTGTCATTATCTGAACCTTCTATAGAAAAACAGGCTCTGGGAGGAAAGCAATGAGATCAGAAATGGAATCTGAATATAAGCCAATAAACATGTAACATCATAAACGGCACAGTTTCTCTTTTACAGAAAGACCATAGTCATAGCAATATATGTTGTAGCATAAAAAGAGAAACTATTTAACCATTTACTGAAAAATTCAAGTTCTTTAGTGACAGTTTCCCTGACGTAGAGTAGAGCAGTAGAGCAGTGCAGCTTTGGGTTCCTGGTTGAAGCTGTACACTTTATGCAAGGAGTTTATGTGTTAATCCGGTGTTGTGACTGATCCCAAACTACAAAAACATAGAGACAGATTAATTGGCTCCAGATTGGCCTGTTCACATTTGAATGGGACTTGAGATTGTAAACTACATTGGGGCCCTTTGACCCTCTGCCTTTAAATTACTATTGAGTGCCTAAACCCAGCAGAGTTCAGTGACAGCTCTAGCAGAACCCCCAAGTAGATTCATCTGAGATGAACATGCAACTCGCTTGGGCAAGCTGGTACTTCCTCTAGAGCATATTTTTTTTTAACTGAAGCACTAATTTATTTAAGAAGCCTCAATGAGGCTGAAAATCTATCATTTTAAATAATCTGGGACAGGGCCGCTCCTACCATTAGGCTAGGTGAGAACCTTGCCTCAGGCAACAGCGAGTAGCAAATTACAAGGGGTGGAAAAAAGCCACCTCTTGTAACTTTAAGAGTCAAATCTAACCCAGAAATGTCTCTGCTAGTGCAGAGAGTGCCATTACGCTTATTGTACTAATGTTGCCCCCCCTTTGAACCATTCAGATGCTGATTTTTAAGTGCAGAGGGGGGTCAGCATCTGGGCCACTGCCTCAGGCAGTAGCAGCCCCACATGTGGGAAATACTGTAAATAAAGTTGCTTGAAATAATTCCTGGGGACGTCTAAAGAAAAAGACCATCTTTAACCTCATGCTTTTTTCTTGCAACTTTTTTGCAGTTTTTCTCAAATACATTGCACGTATTCAAGGTTCCTAATAATATTCTTGCTTATATTTATCTTTTTTCTTCAAGTCCATTAAAAATGGCATCTGGAATTAAGCTAAAAACACAAGCTGAAAGTCAGATGATAAAGTACGGCAAGATGAAAAAGTAAGCTGTCTAACTCTACAGTCCCACCAATGGTACAAGTTATGGCTATGACCTGATAAAAATGTGCTGTATATATCAAATTAACAGCTTCAATGTGTACTGAAATAACCATAAACCACAATAAGAACAAATTGTTTGAGAAATACATATTCTTCCCCTGTTAAGTGCCCTTTGCTTAAAAGGTCACAGAGGCACCGCTCAGCCATTTTCTCATACATTTTTTCTTTTGGAAAAAAAATCATAATTTGGGGGGAAAAAAATCTCTGGGGAAAGTGAAATGAGCCAAGAAAAACATTAATGTGTGCGTGCCATAGCTCATACAAGATAACTCTACCATTCTTTAGTTTGGCCTCCAATGTGCTGAAAGCTGTCAGTGAAAACAGAAAGGCAGGAGGAGAGTTCGTGTTTTTCTTTAAATATTAAACTTTTATGATAAAAACAAATCAGCTGTGTGGAAATGCATTGCTATTATTTTTCTATTGTTAGTTTTTCCTCTCATCCTTTACAATGATAAGCAGAGTTTTTTCTGCAGAACTCACTAACATCAGATTAGGATGACAGCGCTGTCATTTCTTGCTTCATTTCAAAAACTATTACACTGACAATAAAGTACCAATAACTTTATAAGGAAATATGACATCCTCAAATGTTTTTCTTTAAATGATGTATACAAGTGTCTGTTTTATTCAAAATAAAATACATTTTAACCAACTAGACAGTGTGGAAATTACAAAAGTACACAGTGTGCCTGTTTTCTGCATACGGACTTCCAGCCTTGCACTATATGGGCCCATAGGTGTCCTCCCTCCTGCCCTCTACTTGTGCACAAGTTAGGAAGTAGCTGAAGACACAGACTGCAACAGGGCCCTGTCATTACTGCATGCCCTACCGCTGCAGGGAAATTGTAAGTAAACCCTAAAGGTGGCCATAGACGCCCAGATAATATCGTACAAAACAAATTTACGTACGATATTCGGTGCGTGTATGGTGGGAAATGAGCCGACCAATATCGGCAGAAGACTTGGATATTGGTCGGCTCGTTGATCGTGCTGGACGGAAAATTTTGATTGGGTGCCTTTGAAGGTACTCAAACATCGGCCATTGCTAAATTGTCAGATACAGGTAGAATTCTATTGTTTCTACCTGTATATCTAACTGTATATCTGACGGTTCAGCTCTACACGTGTGTATTGAAATGAACAATCTTTTCCAAGAAAGATCATAATTGTTACATCGATGGCCACCTTTAGTGATTTGTATATGGCTATTACAAGTGCATTATAAATTGGTGGGACTGCAACAAAAAAAAGTGCAAAATATGGTCAAAATTGAGGTTGGACTGTAAATGTATGAGATGTGGATATTGATTTTTATATTATTTATACAATTAGAGCAGTGGCCAGGACCTGAACTAGGGGTAGGCAGAGTAGGCGCACGTCTAGGGTGCAATCATGGGGGGGGGCACTTTTAAGGTAAATTTTTTTTTCTTTTTTTTAAAACTTGGTTTGCTTGGGCTTTAATATCTGTGGACAATATCCTGGCTGCTGCCGATGATTAGGGGCAATATGATGGATTTTTGGCTCCTGCTGGCTTTTTTTTGGCTGTTGCTGGCAGAGGTACAGATTGGGGGCAATATGAGGGATTGGCTGCTGCTGGCACAGGTACATGAGGCAATATGGTGGCTGCTGGCAAAGGCACACAGATGTTTGGGGCAATATGATGGATTTTTGGCTCCTGCTGGGCCAGGTACAGATTGGGGACTTGGGAGCAATGAGGGATTGACTGCCGTTGGCACAGGTACATGGGGCAACATGAATGGTAAGGTGGGAAATGTTAATGCAATACCGGGTGGGGGGGGGCACTGATTGAAGCCCTTGCCTAGGGTGCCAAAATACCTTGGCACGACACTGGCAGTGGCTCTCTCATAGCAAAGTTATGTGTGAAAACACGCTGCCTTGTCACTTTGTTACAGTTCTAGTTATAGCAAAGACAGAAACACACTACACACACAGGGGGGCCAGTGCCATAGTTTGAAAGCTTTTAAATAATTTGTAAAAGGATTATAATGCTATGTTGAGCAGACTTGGAATCTAGCTTATCATAATATATTCTTTGATGAAACATATTGATTCACTTTAGCCCCTGATGAATTCAGAAGATTAGTAGTGTATTGTATTGAATCTGGCTCAATTTTTATAAAATGTACTTTTAAAGGCTGCTCTGTATTTTTATTAGTCACATAAAGACAAATACTGGGTACTACACTGAAGAAAAGCAGACAAGTCATAGGAAATCTTGCCTTACCTAAGAAAACCCCGACTACAGTAAAACAGGGTAGTGCAGCTGATGGAATAGGATCAAAGAAAGGACAGGAAACTTGTGGTTTACCTTGAGCAGTCAGAACATCTGCTGAATTGGCAAGGTGCTGAGTAACACAACTACCTCATTCTGCTTTAGTGCTTAAAGTACACGATAAAAACACTGTAATGTACAAATCAAGTTTTGGAATCAGAATTCTTTCCAAGCACATGGGACAAGCCTACCTCTTGAAGCTGTGGTTCTTTTTTCTTAGCTGACAAGCTTAGATGTTTATCCAGAACGCTGTAGTTCTTTTCTGTGTCTTTGTCAAATTTCTTTTTTAATTCCTGTATAGAAATAGCATTACAGAATATTTAGTTATTCTTACACCTTCTTTACATACTTGAACAATTAAACAGATCAACTGATACATATAACTGTTCCCTTTCAATTTCAGCCCAGGTAGTGCTGAATTTAGAAACCATGTAGCAAAAGCTAGGTGATTAACAGGTATTTAAAACTGCATTCAAGGCTGACTTCTGCTGTATTGTTTCAAGAGAGAAGCTGACCATGCACTTTAAATTCTGCTGGCAAGGTGGGCCCATGCACGGGCAGATAACCTGCTAACATGGTCTGAAAGGACAGACAAATACTGCTGCTGATTGCAATTATGTTTACAAATAACTTTTAAACCATTTTTTAAGAAAATGTATAGAGAAAAGTTGAATTTTTTTATAATTTTTTTCAGTTTACATGCCCTTTAAAACTGATTTGTACAGTACATGTATATTTATATGTGAATCCTTACTCAACAGCCTCTCATTTGCTAATCACTCATGAGATCTAGCAAGGGTAAACTTTTTCAGATGTTTTTTTTTTAGCTCACTTGTCTATGATATTTTGGCAGTCCTCTGGCATTTTCCAAAAAGTGAGTCTTTTTCTCGACTTAACTGGCTCCATTATAGAACGATAGTGAAGGTTTTTTTAAAAGGAGACTGCTACAAATGAATAAGCATGCTACACATTCCAAGTATTTCCCTTAAAGGCGGTACGACTGCAACTATTGCCTTTAAAAGTGACCTCTCTCTCTCTCCGGTTTAACTGGTTTCTGGTGCTTGTTGGGAAGGATCAACTCTTGGCACTCTGCAGAAAACCACTAACCCAATCTTTACTGGAAGACAGAAACTAGTGATATGAGTAAAAAACAGATTGCAGAGTCAGACCAGGCAATCTGTCTCTGTTCAATGTGGTCTACAGAGCGTCAGCAGAATATATAATGTAAAAGGGAAACTTATTGCCTGTCAGCTTTCTGACATTCAACTTCTGCACCAGCCTACTCTAGGCACATATGTATGGATGGGAATCTGCCAAATACCTGAATTGCCTGCCACAATACAGCATAATTCTTAATGTATAAGCTACTGCTCATGAATATCAGATATCTCTAAAGCACCTGCAGTGTTATCGAATACCATCTCTGTATTTATCTCCCCCCCCCCCAAAGCAGCAATCTCTTACTTCAGTCAAAAGAGCCTTTTTTATAGATAAACCTAAAGAATCCTTGATTGATGCTTATACTCAGCAGCTGAGAATTATCTTTCAGATGGGAAATACCATTATAACCTACTGGCAAACAGACCTGGAAAAAAAGGAGGATAGCAAAAAATTGTGAAAAAAAAATCTTGTGTATAACAATAAAAACTCACAATGGACCAACATTAAGGGCCTTATTTATCAAAATCCAAAGTTTTTCCCTGAAGTGCTCAATTTTCTTTGGACTTTTTCCAAAACGTCAAAATAGTCGGATTTTCAGGATAATTTTAGCGCAGACCACAGAAACTTCCAAATAGGATAGGCACCTCTCCCATTGACACATACAACCATGGCAGGTCTGAGATGCAAGATTTTCAGATTCTGACTTTTTCCATCCTCGGGGGATAAACTTAAAAAAAAAAAGTATTTTTCCACTAAAAATTAGGATTTTATAGTAAAAATTTTGTTTGAGTTTTTGCCATTCAGACTTTAATGAATAACCCCCTAAATTTGTGCTTTGCGACCAAAATTTTAAGCACTTTTGTGCTAGAAAACATAAATCTGACCCCAAAAGTCAGTCTATGGGAAAGTCAATATATTTTTGCACTTTTTCTCTTGGAAAAAAATGTGAATTAATAACTAAAGTAAATCGGATTACATTTTCCTTTAGCAATAACATGGGGGGGAAAGTTGATACAAGTATGGAATTTGTTATCTAGAAACCTGTTATGCAGAAAGCTCAGAATAAAGGAAGGCCACTCATGGATGACCCCTTTTTCTTTTCTACATCATCAAAGATACAGCTAGGAGGCTTTTGGTGTTGATACTGCTATATTGAGGGATCAATGGGGCATGGGTATGGAGCATTGCATCTTTTTAAACATTTGATCTACCCAACAAATGTTTCTCTGTGGTAAAGTACGGCAGCATTAGGTAACTCTCATGGTTTCTTATGGCTGGCAAACAGCCCCTTCTGCTGCTCTTAGAGTGTGTGTCTGTGATTGCCAGAATCTTTCAGCTTCTAAAGTGCATTCTTCCTCCAAAGGACTAAGAAAATCCGACATCCTCCGGCTCGTAGGTTGGCTAGAGCAAAGAAATCACTCCAAAGTAGGGCAGAAATATCTTTATGTTCTAATCGCATCAGTTATAAATGGACCATATATTATCAGTCACCCTAGGATAATGTTTGGTGAGCCATAAACTGGATGGCGTGGCTTACTTGAAGTATCTTCTGCTTAAATGGCATGCCACACAGATTAAAGAAGTGGGTTTCATCTGTACTGCTCTGCAGCTAAATATCATCTATTTTCTTTGCCCTGCATTGCCACTGATTGTCTGAAACAATAGCTATATGTAAGGTTGCTGAAATGGGCAATATCTGTTATGACAGAATCTATTGAACTTGAGTAAAACATACAGCCTCGCCTACCTTTGTTTTTCTTAAAGGAACAGTTCAGTGTAAAAATAAAAACTGGATAAAAAATGTTTTTAATATAGCCAAAAATGTAATCTATAAAGGCTCGAGTGTAGGGTTGCTATCTTTTTTTGGAAAAAAATACCGGCCTTCCTATATTTGTATGGTTTTTCCTGATAAATAACATTGGCATCGGCCTGATGGCAATCCTACTGCAGTGACTGGATGTCTAACATAATAACCAGAACTCTACTTCCTGCTTTGCAGCTTTCTAAGGCTCCCTTAAGTCCCTGATTGGTTACTGCTTGGTCACCAGGGTACCCAGTCAGCAGAAACTAAGAGAGTTGAAAAGCAGGAATTTCTGTTGTTGTGTTAGACATCCAGTCACTTCAGCCTTTATACATTTTTGCCTAACTAACTATATTAACTAACTATTTTAGAAACATTTTTATTTTGCAAAGCCTATTTACCCAGTTTTTTTATACTGAACAATTTCATTAATAAGAGCTGCCCGGAGGAAAGGAAGAATTCTGTTACATTTCCAAATTAAGATTTTGTTAAAATTCCTTTTTAACAACAGAACCCAGTCATAGCCAAAAGCAGTAATAACAAAATGAAATGTAAGTAACACCCAGTTCATCACCTCCTTAGTTAAAAAAAAAAAAAAAAAATTCTACTTTATTAAATAATTAATAAAAAAAAATGTATTTCTCAAAAGAATATTTGGTAGTGAACCACAACCCCATCTCACAACAATATTCCTTTTCTTATTTTGCAAGGCGCACCTTGATTTTTAAGGAATCTGAATTCACTGTACATACTGCACAGTGTGATTATTTGTACAAAGAATATGATGGGTTCAAGCACTTTCTTTACCAATATCTATAGAATCATCATTTATTTATATAGCACTGACAAGATACGCAGTGCTTTACCTTAGTTATAACAAACAGGGAATAAATGGTGGATAACAAACAAGGGTTACAGAGTAATTTAGGATTAGAGGGTGAAGGTCAGGATTAGAGGGTGAAGGTCAGAAGCAGAGCGAAGGTTTCGTGAAGGAGTGTATTTGGAGATCAGAGAGGAAATATAGGGAGGGGCTTCATTGTTAATGGCCTTGAATGTGAGTGTTAGTAATTTGATTTTGATTCTAGAGGAGATTGGGAGCCAGTGAAGGGACAAAAATAAAGAACAGACAGAAAACAAAAATGTGCATTCTCGTTTTGGGACTGGTACCTCAATATAGTGGATGTGATGCTCAGCTACAGAATAATTAGTGTGAGATTATGGGGTGAATTTGTTTGATAATGTTTACATGTAAACCTAACATATGCAAAATAAACCCAAAGGTATCAGAGAGTTGTCAGTTTGTACAGATTAATCTCTGCACAAGCCTTAAAATATAACAGTACTTGAAAGGTGCTTCTTCCTCAAGAATAAGGATTTGGAGGCAGGTGGAAAGAGATGAAATATCATGTCAGAAAGAGAGGGTTGTACATTAGAGAACTAATCCATATCATGGAAAAACTTAGCTAAACATGAACGAAATTTTGACGACAACCACATCTACCCAGGCATGACTCCTAATATTATATAATATTAAAGAGGATATCATCTGTTTTTGTGTAATGTAAAGTGAATATCTAAGCAACCACAATTGGCACCCAACAACATGTAAAGACAATTAAGCCCCCCCCCACACACACACAATCTGCCCTTGCCCCACACATGTATCTGATCTACCCTAAACGCCACCACTTTGGGAGTCCACTATTTAACCCAATCCTAATTATTCTACACGATATACAGTAATGGCTACAGAAAAACTATAGCACAATGCACATCATCAGTAAATTGTATGCTCAGTACCTTAACAGCTCCCAACTGTTCTTTTCGAAATCTTTCCAGGGGCTTAACCAGGGCCTCATTTACATTTAGTGCCTATAAATCAACAACAAGTTATTTGAGTGATGATTGGTCAACTGAAAAAAGACAGTGATTGAAAAACTAGGCAAATATAAATATAATATTACCCATAGAAAAATGAAAGCTTACAGTAATCACTAATTAATGAAATTAAAAATGTATTTTATTATACCATCATAAACCGAGGGAATATTATACAGGTAGCAAAAAAAAAGCTGCATGACACAATGGGGGTCATTTATCAACACTGGGCAAATTTGCACATGGCCAGTAACTCGTGGCAACCAATCAAATTGCTTTCATTCTTCATTCATTGTTCTACTTGCAGCTGGCTTCAAAAAGCTAATAACTGATTGGTTGCTATAGGTAACTGCCCATGGGCAAATTTGCCCAGTGTTGATAAATGAGCCCCACCTTACCATAATTCATATGTATTTTTTTTTTGTAAAGTCACTTTTATATGCTTAGTATAGTAGTTTCTTAAAGGTAACACAAAAGAGGAGAAGAGAACTTTCAACAAGTAGTAGACATGAGAGTAAGGTTTGGTTGTCATTTCCTTGTGCACCACCCTTTGTAGTGGATATTCCACAAGGGTGCATTTCGATTAGTAACGGATTACAAGAAAAAGGTGACTAAGAATTGCTTCGCTTGGGAAAAAGAAATGAAAGACCTTAAGGATACTGGCAAACAGGGAAACCCATTTCATCACCCAAATGTTCAGTAGATTCATGGGTGTGGGAGCCCAGTGTTACATTTTTATGGTAAATGTTTCACCCTATCAATTGATAGCACCAGGTGCTAGCAGTGAATGGGGCAATTCTAGAAATTTTGACCCCCAATATCTTGCAGGTGTCACAATGCCTGGCAATCAGAATGCATGTTAACCTGGACGCTATCTATAAGAAAAATACAAAGGCACATTAGTAAGCAACTGAGCAAAATAAAGGAAGACCAACTGAAAATCCACTTAGGGCCATAAATAACAAAGGTGGTTTTGAATATTTATGGATGTATAACTTTATTTATATAGGGATACTAAAATTTGCAGCACTGTACAAAAGTAGATAGAGGTAGGACAAGCAATTTAATAAATAATTATCAATATACAGTTGTGTTAGAATAATAGCAGTATGTTTAAAAAAGTGAATAAAGCTCAAGATCCTTATCATAGCTTTTATGTCCACACACACAAATGCATTGAGAACACTGCACATTCTATTCCAAATCAAAACAAAGAAAAATGTATCAAAATTGTATTCCTTTACAGAAATTGAAGGGATTAGGCTGTTCCAAAAAATAGTTGTGCAATCTTCTTTATAAACTCACTCAAACATTCACTGTATAAACTGACAAATGTTTCATGATTTTGTTTTCCTTTGAATCGCTGAACTAAAAATATTCTGGCACCTGTGAACAGGTATTCCAGTTTAGGATGATTGGACTAAATTCCACAATTCTTCTGCATTTCTTGGTTTTGCCTCAGAAACAGCAAATAATTATGTCACCCCACAAGTTTTCTATTGTATTAAGGTCCAGGGATTGGGCTGGCCACTGATAACACCAATCTTGTTGGTCTGGAACCAAGATGTTGCTCGTTTACTGGTGTTTGGGGTCGTCTTTTTGAAACATCCATTTCAAGGGCATTTCCTCTTCAGCATAAGCAACATGAACTCTTCAAGTATTTTGATGTATTGAAACTTATCAATGATTCCTGGTATGAGATATACAAGCCAGTATGAGAAACACTCCGGTATCAGGATGCTTCACCGTTTTCATAGTGTACTGTGGCTTGAATTCAGTGTTTGGGGGTCATTGGACAAACTGTCTGTAGACTCTAGATCCAAAAAGAACAATCTTGCTTTCATCAGTCCACTAAATGTTGCTCCATTTTTCTCTTTAGGCAAATTGTAACCTCTTCAGGTTTTTTCCCAACAATGGGACTTTGAGGGGGCTTCTTGGCGATAGCTTGGCTTCACATAGGCATCTTCTAAATGTAACAGTACTCACAGGTAACTTTAGACCTTTTTTGTTCTTCCTGGAGCTTATCATTGGCTGAGACTTTGCTATTTTGGCTATTCTTCTATCCATTTGAATGGTAGTTTTCTGTTTTCTTCCATGTTTTTCAGATTTTGGTTGTCATTTTAAAGCATTTGAGATCATTTGAGCTGAGTAGCCTAACATTGAATGCACTTCTTTATATGTTTTCCCCTCTCCAATGAAATTTTTAATCAAAATACGATGTTATTCTGAACAATGTCTGGAACGACCCATTTTACTCAGATGGGGGCCATAATTGATACCTGTTTTTTCACAGAATGAATGGCCTCACTAATTGAAATCCTCACTGCTATTATTCTGAACACTGTTATTAGTTTGAACAAGCCTCAATTACACAGAATCATCAGAATGCATGTCATGACTGTTGGGTCTGTTGGCTTTCTATTACTCTACTACATCTACTAGTAAATTATTTGCCATGTAGAAATAAATTTCTACCAAAAAAAGTGGTTGATCAGGTCAGACTGCTATTATTTTGAACACAACTGAATATTCAAAGGCAGCTTCATGCATACTACAAAATTCTCTTTCACAGAAAGCCCATATTCCTTTTACTCACCATAATCTCACGCTGCTCTTCGAGGTTTTGTAAAAAAGTAGAGAACTCCTGGAGAGATGCATCTGCAATAAAATTGTAGTGTGTTTAATGACATTTTGCGGAGCATTCATAATCAAATAAAGAGGAAGAATAGAGACTCGCTCACTCAACCTACCAATACATCTCTCATCATCAGTCTCTGCATCTCCGATAAACTCAAATTTAAAGTCACGGAGTGAATGAGCAAATTTTCTCTGTGCTGTGGAAAGGCCTGCAAAAAAAAAAAAAAACATCTACAATATAATTTAGAAATACAAACAGAAAACAAACAGTATGTTATACATATCAATGTTGTGCCTTTAACATCGCTTCTGGAACAAGACAAAAAGCTCAGACACACCCGAGTCCTGTAACTCCTTCTTTGAGCAGATATTAGGCTGGCGCAACTGCTGGGGGCAACTTTGGGGCTTTTTATTATTTATGGATATTAGAGAACCCTCACCAGCACAATATACCTTGGTTTGTGGTTCTCGAGTAATTATTTACTGTTCAACTATACGAGTAGAGATTTATAAATGACAAAAAGAGGAAGTAGAGTACGTAGACAAAGCAGGTTAGTAAAGGAAGAGGGATATTCCTTACCCATTAGCACTAGTGCCTTCTTCCCAACTCCAACCATTCCAGTTTTGTTTAGAATCATAGATCCAAAAAGTAGGTGGGATTGGGAGAAGGTCTGATGTTAACCTGGCAAGACCTGTGTGCCTTAGGGTGGAATGAAACAGGATTTGTTGACTATGAGTCAAAGGTGACATTCTGGCAAATGTAATAAAATTATATACAGAGTTGGAGAGGTATAGATGTAGTTAGGACTGCTAGTGAGCAGCTGTTCCAAAAAGAACTAAGGAGACCAGTGGCCAGAAATTTGCTAGTGGCAGGGGATACACTTTGCCTAGTGGATCCCTCTGTGTGAATAGTCTAGAGGTTCTTGCAAAATTAGTTATAGGGAGTTGCAAACATAAATGCAGTTGATGTCAAGACATGTAGCCCATGTTAAAGGAAAAATGTAGGCATCTGATTGTAAACTGAACAAGGTTAACAAGAGATTTTAAAAGGAACTTTCTAACTTAAATTAAACTTTAAAAGTCTATTGGTAAAAAAGTTAATGTTTTCATTCACAGCCCAGAGTTGAAAATTTTTCTATTCTTAGAATGGGAACGACCAGAGGAAGAACAGAGCGTATTCTGTGTTTATATTTCATGCTTTACATACCAAGAAAAGAACGGACAGTTTTGACCCTGTCCAGAAACACCCAGGCATACTGTAGTTTGAATTGCAACTTAAAGTTCATATTTACATTTGTACATTTGTTTTTGTTATGTTATATAATGGCCAGTCCTAAGGAACTTTTCAATTTGTCTCCTCTTCTTCATTTATTTATAATTAATCCTAAAACTGTAAATAAATTTAAGCCTACAAAAATACAATTTAAAGATTAAAGGAAAACTATACCCCCCAAACAATGTAGGTCTCTATAAAAAGATATTGCATAAAACAGCTCATATGTAAAATCCTGATTCATGTAAATAAACCATTTTCATAATAATATACTTTTCTAGTAGTATGTGCCATTGGGTAATCATAAATAGAAAACTGCCATTTTAAAAAATAAGGGCCGCCCCCTGGGATCGTAGGATTCACTGTACTCACAACCATACCAACAAACCATACATGTTAGGTCACATGAGCCAATTAACAGACAGAGTTGTGTCTTATGCTTCCACACTTCTTCCTGTTACAGTTAGAGTTGAAGTATTTCTGGTCAGGTGATCTCTGAGACAGCACAGAGACCATCACGAAATGGTGGCTCAAGGCAAGAGATGTAAAAGGGCAATATTTACTTAAATATATATTCCAGTTTGGTAAGATTCTTTAATATGCCACTTAATATGATATGAACTGTTGCTTAAGTGTTCATTTTGGGGGTATAGTTTTCCTTTAAGACAAACTGAAATAAGTCTTATAAAGTTAAAGGAATTGTTCACCTTTCAAGGGGTAGTTCACCTTTAAATTAAAAGTTGAAATTAAGAAGACAATTTGCAACTGTTTTTCATTTTTTATTATTTTTGGTTACTGAGTTATTTAGCGTTTTAGAAACCATATATTTGTAGCCTTAAAGAGCAATTGTTTTTAGATGGGTCAGTGACCTCCTTTTGAAAGCTTGAAAAAGGAGGCAAAAAGTTGATTAGAATTAGCCATCCTATAACATGGTAAAAGTTAACCTAAAGGTGTGCCACCCTTTTAAATAAACTTCTGGTATGATGTAGAGCAGGGGTCCTCAAACGTTGTTATTCGTGAGCCACTTTCAAATTTAAAAAGAGTTGGGGAGCAACACAATCATACAAATAATTCCAGGGGGTGTCAAATAAGGGCTTTGGTTGGCTGTTGGTAGCTTCTATGTGGACTGGCAGCCTACAAGAGGCTCTGTTTGGTAGTAGACCTGTTTTTTTTATTTATATATTTTTATTTTCAATGTGAAAGTTTACATCATTTGTGTGTGCTAACCGGGAACACCCTGGGGCACAGTTATCATTGTCACAGATATTACTGATACATACATAAGGTAAACAAGAAGGCGTACCCATCAAATTGTCAACCAAAAGGGAATAAAAATAAAAGGAAAAAGAAAACATGAATGCAAGTTATTCACAGAAGAGAAAAAGAGCTGTTGGTTAGATTTGTATGGCTCAACATCACAACCCAGTAACAGAGAGGTCTAAGTTTACAAGCCTTGAGAAATTTGTCGGTAGGAGAGCCAGAGGGACCAGGTTTTGTTAAAAGCCTTGGATTGGCCGGTTTCGATACTTGTGAGTCTTTCCATTAACAGTAGATTGTCCAGTCTCTTTCTCACCTCTCGGATATCCAGGGTGTTGGTTTTCCAGGCTTTCGCTATCGTTTGCTTGGCTGCAGAAAGATATATGTGATCATTCGCCTGGAGTATTTATTGCCACCTGAGACATGCTTGTTTAGTTGGGCTTCAGCCGGATTTTTAGGGAGAGTGAGTCCCGTGACACTGGTAATAAGAGTATATACCCTAATCCAGAAACGGGTTGCCACAGGGCAGTTCCACCATGTGTGGAGGAATGAACCGGATTGGTTACAAGCTCTGAAGCATAACTTGGAGGATGTAGGATACCATTGCGCAATCTTCTCTGGGACAAGGTACCATTGGTGCAGCACCTTCTGGGAGGTCTCCTGTATTAGAACATTGACAGAGCACTTAATGGTGTTTTTAAAGATGTCTGACCAAGTATCCTCATCCAGACATTGCCTTAGATCCTTCTCCCAATATTGGAAGAACTTCAATGTTTTTATAGGAGTGATATAGATCAGATTGTCATATAGGTAAGATAATGCTCCTTTGGTGGAGACTAGATGTAGGCAAAGTCTTTCGAAAGACGTCGGAGGGGGGAAAGTATTTCCCTCTTGTTGAGATTTTATGAAGTGCTTGATCTGTTGGTATCATAACCATTCCCTCTGAGGAGCCTTGTATGTTTCCTGAAGTTGGGAAAACGATAGTATTTTGTTAGACCGTGTCAGGGAGTAGATTGTCGACAGGTGAGACTGTTCCCACCAAGCGAAAGCTTTAGATGACTTACCAGGGGGGAAGTCAACATTGTTAAGAAAAGAGGTAGCCGGTTTATGCGGAGAGTATAGGCCGTAGGTGTCTTTCGTGTGGGGCCCACACTTTCATGGAATGTGCCACTATAGGGTTATTCGGGACTTTATTAGTAGAGTTTGTAATCCACAGTATATTCCGTAAATTAACGTCCTGGAGAGAGTGTTGTTCGATGTGAACCCACAATGGGGTATCGTATGGCTGATGCCAGGAGACTATTTGAGACAATTGAGCAGCAAAAAAGTAACATTTCAAGTTCGGGATTACAAGGCCCCTTTTGTAATGACTGCGGAAAGCTGTAGAGAAATTTAATCTGGCTCTCCTACCGTTCCATACAAACTTATTAAAAGCCTTCTGTAAAGTGTCAATCAAACCTCTTGGAGGGTAGGTTGGCAAAGTGCGGAAAACATACAACAGAAGTGGAAGAGCAGACATTTTCAAGGCCGTAACCCTCCCTCCAGGTTAAGTTTACCCCAGGATGTTATCATGGCTAATACTGTAGACCTGGTTTCTATGCATCGAAAACTTGCCTTCAAGCCAGGAATTCAAAAATAAGCACTTGTTTTGAGAACACTGGGTGCAATATCCAAAGGGTTGGTGAGCAATATGTTGCTTACGAGTCACTGACTGATGAGGAGAGTGCTATTCTGAGACAACTTGCAATTGGTCTTATTTTATATATAGTTTTTGAATTATTTATTTTTGCTCAGCATCTCTTCAGTTTAGAATTTTTAGAATCTGATTGCTATGGTTCAATTCAACCTCGCAACCAGGCAGTGGTTTGAATGAAAGAGAGGAATATGAATATAGGAATGCTGAACTAGAAAGATAGGAAATAAAAAGTCACAATAATATTTAAATTGTAGCCTCACAAAGGAATTGTTTTTGGCTGCTGGGGTGAGTGACCCCCATTTGAAAGCTGGAGGAAGGAAAATATTGTGGCTTGTAATATGCTGTATACTTCTTCACAGCTACTTTATGAATAGCCTTAACTTATTGTTTGTGGTATTCTATTAATTAACAAATCTCCAGTTTGGATTTTGCATGTCTATTGGGTTGCTAGGTTCACTGACCCCAGTAACCAGACAATAATATAATTGACAGACTGGAAAGATGAAAAGCAATACAATGATCTGATTTATAGTTTTAAGGTAGTCAGGGTTACTGACCCTAGCAGTCAAAGGGCATTTAAAACTCCAGGTTGGAGAAGCAGAACAGAATGGAAACACAAATAAAATACACACCAATAATGGAATAGACATTTAAGCCCAGTAGCAAAAATGCATTTGTAAATTCCTGTTAATTATGTGGTTGTACATTACAATTTGAAAATAAGAAGATTAGTAGAAGGATATATATATATATATATATATATATATATATATATAGAGAGATATATATAGAGATATATATATATATATATATATATATATATATATATATATATATATATATATATATATATATATATAGTTATCAGAAAAAGTCCGCCCACGCAGGTCTTAGGTGAAAAAGAAAAATGTAGTGAGAGAATAAACTACATTTTTCTTTTTCACCTAAGACCTGCGTGTGCGGACTTTTTCTGATAACTATATATGATTGTTTTCTTTGTTCCAGCACCGAGGCATCCATTTTGTGCTCTGGGTGCACCGACCCCCATGTTCTTTATATATATATATATATAAAGAGTGGAATAAAGCACAACTTATCTGCACTGAAAAACAACCTGTGAGTGTCGCTTCTTTCTGCAAATACTTACCCACTTTGGCTGGCACCCAGGAATCGACTGAGTTAACGGAGTGCACCTTTGGATCTCGAATATATATATATATATATATATATATATATATATCACATGTATCATTTCTCCATCTACAGTAGTCTGAGAAACTCTGAGGAAGTGGCATTGCAAAAACATGACGAAAGGGGAAACAAAGTTTTAACTTCTTACACTAGAATTATATTTGTAATCAAGTGACGGGTTCCTTGGTGTCAGAAAGACAGAGCACATGCTTATGGTTTTTAGTGTGTTCAGAATATTTGTGGGAAATCTATGACTATAGACCTTAGAATAAAGACAGATATGCTGAGACACAAATAAATGAAATTAGAGTAAAATGAACTAGAAGTAGACGCACATTTGTTGATATTTTCTCAAACGGCCAAATGAGGAGATCACATGTCATCTGTTTACACCCATAGTTTGTACTGTACTAGGGAGCTAAAAAGTGGAAGGAGAAGGGAAGCATGGGGATGTTGCTATAAAGTAGTAGGAACCAAATGCCTAGGGATCACCATAAGTTACGTACAGCTAAAAGGTAATGGGAAGCGCCAAAAGAACGTGTTTTTTACAAGAATGTATGTATGTATGTATGTATGTATGTATGTATGTATGTATGTATGTATATTTTTATTTGTAAAGCGCTCCTTGAGGGCAAAGCACTGTACAGCAAAACAATAAATTATTAGTAACAAACAAGGGGTCATTGGAATAAAAAGTAACAATAAGTGCATTATTAGAATACAATTCACATAAATATAAAATATAATTACAATGCAGATTAAGTGCTCAGTGTCAAGGAAACAAAAGGCTAGAGGACCCTACCCCTTAGGGCTTACAGTCTAAATGGGAGGGTAACATACAGACAATTCAGAGGGGTATTAAGGTGCTGTGGGTTACGGTTTGTTACACTGTTATATAAGTGCCAGTTCAGGTGTTATCTAGGTACTCCCAGAGGTAGTCTTTGAGTTTTGTTTTAAAAACATTGAAGGAGGATTCTCTCCTGAGAGATTCAAGAATGGCATTCCAAATATAAGGAGTCGCAAGAGAGAAGGGTTTGATACGGGAAACAGCAGTAGTAGTGGGGGGTACAACCAAGCGGTTGCTCGGAGAGGAGCGGAGGTTTCGGGCAGCAACATATAGAGAGACAAGAGATGAGATGTAGTTAGGTGCAGAGGAATGAAGGGCTTTGAAGGGCTTTTATGAGGAGGAGTTTATAAGTTATTCTTTGTTTTATAGGAAGCCATGATAAGGACTTCAGCAGCGGAGGGGCCTGTACCCTTTTGGGAGAGGAGGATAATTCTGGCAACAGTGTTTAATACAGACTGTAGAGGGGAGAGATGTGAGTTAGGGAGGCCAGTTAGTAGAAGGTTACAGTAATCTAGTCTGGAAAGGATGAGAGCATGCATGAGCGTCTTGGATGTATCAGGTGAAAGGAAGGGATGGGTTTTGGCAATATTGCGTAAGAAAAAGTGACAGGTTTTGACAGTGGTGTGAATATGATCAGAGAAGGAAAGAGAGGAGTCGAAGATTACCCCCAGACAGCGAGCTGAGTTGACAGGATTAATGAGCATGCCATCAATAGAGATAGTAAATAGGGGAGTAGGACCAGGCTTAGGTGGAAAGATGATAAGTTTAGTTTTTGTTAGGTTGAGTATGAGGAGGCGCTGGTTCATCCAATTTGAGATAGCCAGGAGGCAGTTAGAGATCTGAGCCTCTGTTTCAGCTGTTAATGAAGGGGTGGATAAATATATTTGGGTATCATCAGCATACAGATGATAATTAAAGCCAAAAGAATGGATGAGATTGCCAAAAGACAGAGTGTACAGGGAGAACAGCAGCGGACCAAGTATGGAGCCTTGCGGCACCCCCACATTAAGTGGAACTGGAGATGAGGTTTTGTTATCATAGGAGACAGTGAATGATCGGTTAGAAAGGTAAGAAGAGAGACAAGATGCAGCCTGGTTACTGATGCCAAGCGAATAGAGAATCTGCATCAGGAGAGAGTGATCAACTGTATCAAATGAAGATGATAGGTCAAGGAGGAGAAGGATGGAGAAGTGACCTTTGGCTTTGGCAACCTGAAGATCATTTGTAACGCTGCACAAAGCAGTCTCAGAGTGACCAGGCCGGAAACCAGAAGGTACACAACAGCACATTTTCAAATAACTTTCCTAAAACTGCAACACTCTTATTGCCAACAATGGCAAGCCAGCAGCACAGATTCCCGAGGTCTGTTGTGCTTATGAAAAAAGTCTTTAAAGTTACATAAGAATTAATGTGTGTGAAACATTCCCTATTTTAAAAAAGCCTGCGGAACTATAAAAAAAAAAAACCAAAAACATGCTTTCAATCTTTAAAAAAAAAAACATGTCAAAACAATATTGTTAGTTTAATAGAAACGAACAGAAATTATGTTTGATTAGCTGTGAAACACAATGGTTTCCCTATAAACCCTAGACAGTGGGTGAATTGTGGTATTCCAACTCAGTATTTTTAGTGTCAGCTAGTTTCTGAACTGAGACACAAAGATCTTGACAGTCAGTGGAGTTATTTAGGTTAGGACAGAAACTGCCCCTCAACCAGGCAGTATTAAATGTTGGGCAGAAGAGAACAGCTTTAGGATTATTTTCTTTATGGTTATGTTTGAGAATAATAATAGTCCCTGTTTACTTCTAGTCATTTTTCATAGGATGGCAACCTCAAGCACAGAAGTATTTATTTGGATAAGTGTCTCCTGACCAAGGAGCCCTATCAGATCAGTTCCTTGTTCAGGAAACATTATACCAAAAAATGCTACTATGCAGGGAGGTGCCAACTTAAGATTTATGGCCAGAAGTAAACAGTTGGGGATATCAGGAGTTCTGAATTACACTGGTCTGTATGGCACAATGACACAAAAGCAGCTATTACCTAAAAATAAGTGGAAGTTTGGAGAGGTTTTGTCTCAAATGGATTTGGTTTCAGCTCTGGGGGGCTCGCTGACTTTGTAACTGTTCTAAATTGATACATTTAGTTTTGTTATCTTTGTCCCTGCTGAGCTTCATTAAACGCAGCTGAATTGATACAATAGCTGCTAATATTCCACAGATACTGCTGAGAAATGCATTAACTAGTGTAGCCATTAAACATAGCAAATTGTACGGTTCAAAATCTGCTCCTGGATCACTGGGCTGCCAGACTGAAACACCAGAGACTGGAACATAAATCTTTAAACTTCAAATTTTGCAGAAACAATAAAAAATAAAAAATGGAAAGCAATTGAAAAAAGTCTGTTTATATTGAACATTCTGAAAACAACTCAACTGAAATAATGTTTTTGGAAGGTGAACAACTCCTTTAAAGCAATATGCTTGGGATAAATCTAAAGTGCCCACGTCTTATAGAAATTATTCAACCCACGGGGAATTAAATACCCAACACCTGCATAATTTTGTGCTATTTAGAACGCAAGTGGAAATGAGCTTAAGGTTAGGCATTTCTCTAACCCACTGAACCTCATTTTTGGCCTAAAATCAACAGTCACAAACAAGTGTCATTCAAGGTACTGCTTACAAACATAGGGCAGTTTGGCATGGAGCTGGTATTTTAACTTTTATATCAAAACTTATGCCACAGTTATTTTTATGTTTTCCGGAAAAAAACAACACTACCAAAAAACATTCCAATAGCTGTACATTTTTTGAATAACACAGACTTTGTTTTTTTTTTTTTCAATGGACAAATAAATTCTACATATTAAATGGGTAACTTGCAATTAAATTTGACAGAATTCACAATGTTCTCTGCTGCCATGCAGTATGTATGTAACTCAATTGCTAATTATCCATGACTCTTGAACTCTTAGGTCTGCTAGTATACTCATACACAGGGGCTAAACATTACCCCAAGCCTTGCATACATATGGAGCAAACTCTGTGTTCTGACATGACACAGCTCACTATGGCACAACATTTTGGCAGCACTCATGTAAAAGGAAAATATGTGATCATAGACTGTGTGATCCTTAGGCTGCTCATGCATGCTTATAACCATTTGTTTTTACAAGCCAGTCTGAAAATTAGTGATCATAAAAGGCCTTAACGAGTAATAGTGTTTGGTGCTACCATTACTTTTGCCTCTTGCATTCTAAAAATGATAATAGTAGAACACATTTCAAAACAGGCCTCACAAAACGTTTTGGTGGCATCAAGCCAAAATTATGTAGACTTTCCCAGTGTAGTACAACGGCAGTCAACTTCCACAACAAACAAAACTCTCAGTTGCAGATGTTTTCATTCTGATTTATTCTACCACAAAAATAGAAGGGGACAGAAATATTGGTGGGAGGGGTTTCCTGTCTTCTTTGCCAATGCTGCAAGAAAGGCCACAGTGGGAAAAAGAGATCTTCTGAAATCTTAATTTCCTATATAGCAAAAGAATGTCTACAAATAATTTCCTTGAAATAAACAAAAACACAAGATTAATTTGACTATTGGTTCACTGGCTATGGGGGAAAAAGAGAAAAAGAGAAAGTTGTGCTCACCACCATTAGGCGGGGTTACAATGAGGGTATGACCACAAAACCACAAGAGGTCCTAAATAATACAGTATTTATCTGATTCACTAAAGGAGTGGTTCACC
Source organism: Xenopus laevis (assembly GCF_017654675.1). Classification (NCBI taxonomy): domain Eukaryota; kingdom Metazoa; phylum Chordata; class Amphibia; order Anura; family Pipidae; genus Xenopus; species Xenopus laevis. The sequence goes on from NC_054372.1 coordinate 46,264,595, forward strand.
TTTGAGTTAACTTTTAGTATGTTATAGAATGGCTAATTCTAAGCAAATTGGCTTTTCATGTTTAATTTTTTTTTGGTTCTTTCAGGTTTTCAGGTGGAGGGGGGTCACTGACCCCCATCTAACGACAACTGCTCTGTAAAGCTACAAATGTAATGTTATTGATTCTATTCGGGCCTCTCCTATTCATATTCCAGACTCTTATTGAAACCAATTCAAGGTTGCTAGGGTAATTTGGAACATAGCAACCAGACTGCTAAACCTGCAAACTGGAGAGCTGTTAAATAAAATGCTAAATAACAAAAAAAATAAAAAATGAAAACCAATTGCAAATTGTCTCAGAATATCACTCTCTACATTATACTAAAAGTTATTTTAAAGGTTAACAACTTTCTACTGCTTCATTATACGGGGACTAAGTTACCTGCAACTTGAGTTTTCAAAGGTTTTAACCTTGAACGCAACAGCAAGGCACAAAATGAAATTGGAAATTTTTGTTTAAGTCAAGAGCAGTGAGGTTTTCTGTCAGAAAAGGAGAAAATGTCCGTGAGAGGATATAGCAGAATTGTACAGGGCTACAGAATATGGTGCGCGCGTGCGTGTGTTTCAAAGGGGTGGTACACCTTTAAAGTAACTTTTAGTATGTCCCAATTATAAGCAACTTTGTAATTGGTCTTTATATATATATATATATATATATATATATATATATATATATATATATATATATATATATATATAGCTTTTTTTAGTTATTTTCTTTGGATTCATCTCAGCTATCAAATGGGGTTCACTGACCCCATCTAAAAACAAATGCTCTGTAAAGCTACACATGTATAGTTATTGCTACTTTTTTATTACTCCTCTTTTTATCCAGGTCCTCTCCTATTCATATTCCAGTCTCTAATTCTAGGCTTATTTGGACCCTGGCAACCTGACTGCTGAAACTGCAAACTGGAGAGCTGCTGAATAAAAAGCTAAATAACTCCAAAACCACAAATAAAACATGAAAACCAATTGCAAATTGTCTCAGAATATCACTCTCTACATCATAATGAAAGTTCATTTGAAGGTGAACAACCCCTTTAATAATAAAGTCTCATAGAAGTAAATAAAGCAACCTTTGCCAAGCTCTATTTCACCTTTTATTATACATGCCCCTATATTCATTTATACATTATAAATACACCATACCCCTACATACAGTATACCAGGATTAATAAACAAGTTTTCAAATAATAAACGGTAGTGGTACCATGGTTTGTTGTTTAAAAAAAAAAAAAAAAAAAAAAAAAAAAAAAAGGATTAGTGGATTGATATAACCCTCTAGCTTGTAGTTACTATGCAGCAAGACAGATGAAGGAGGATTTTATTTCAGAGGTGGCAGCTGGAAGGAAGCTAGTGTCAGCTGCTCAAGAGTCAAAAGTCAATCATCTACACACACCCATAGGATACACGGTATATGCCAAGAGCTGCCAGCTTACACAATTATTAACTAAACAAGAAATATATATCACACCTCCCAAACAAACAATTGGACTGATTTTACTTGTGTAACATTTTTATTTTACTACTGACAGTTTTGCTTTGCTAGAAAATAAGTTGTTTCTACCTTCAAGCAGCATGCATACCAAAGAAATCTGATACAAACAAGTAAGGAGGGAGTATCCTCAGTTAGTGGCCAGTAATTCCATACTTACAATGTGGGCTTGAGACAAAAATTGTTCCCATAACTCTGTGGCTGCATGAACAAGCATCCGACATCATCTCATTTCTTTCAAACTTTAAATGACACCAAAAATAAAATGTAAGTAACTGATGTAAGTTTGAAAATATTAGGATCTAAACTGGGATACAGTTTCCTGGATGTGGCAAATAGCAGTTTAAGGAAAAGTTTGCCACTCAACATTTGCCTTCCTAGAGTTACTGATCCCCACAACAAAAACAAAACATTTCTGCCTCTCTTCAATTTAGGAGGTATTTAAGATCCAAATTACGGGGAGACCATATCCCACAGACTCATTTAAATCAAAATCTATTGGCAAAAAATATTTAAATTATTTTTTTAGTAGACTTGAGGTATGGAGTTTCAAATCATGGAAAGATCCCTTATTCCGAAAAGCCCAGATCCCAAGCATTTTGGGTAAAAGGTCCTATACCTGTGCCTTGCAAACATTATTTATCATCAGGCAGGCAGACCTTTTCACACAATTTAGTCAACTATATTTCACAAAATCAATTGTACCTTACAGTAAATCAGTTTACACTTTTATTTGTTTTACAACTGTCTGGCTACTTCTTTGGCTGCACATACTACTAAAAAGTATATTATTAAGAAAATGGTGGTAAGAACATTGTTCGGGGGCTATAGTATTCCTTTAAAATGTCCTTTGGATGCAACTGCCATGTTTTTTACCCATAATGCAGCACCCCCCATAATTCAAGTGCAAAAATATGCATGCTTAACTACCCAGCTTTATTGTTGTAATTTTGCACTTCAGAGCACATTTGGAGGTAATGCAGTTAGGGTTTCCACCTTTCCTCCCGACTAGCTCCAGGCAGGGAGGTGAGGTCGTGACATAGCGGGCCATCTCGTAGTGGGCCCGGGGTCGAATCCTAGAGGCGCAGGGCTATGATGTAGCGATTGCCTAGTCAGAATCCTTTCTGGTTTTCCTAATTTGGAAAACCGGGTAGGCAGTTTTGGCCTGGACAGCCCTTCACAAAACCAACATCATTGATACTTGTTGCAGGATTGTTCATAAACCCATGCTTTCAACAAGTTTAATAAAACAAATACTCCAGTTATAAGCTAAAAAGAGGGGGAAAATGTGAAATTTTATTTCACATGAATCCATAGAAGTCTGTGCTTCATCCAAATAACCCTGCCATTGTCAACCATTTAAAAATGGCGGAGGGCAAAAGAAATTGTGTAATAAAAAAAAATGTAATGTAAGGTCATGCACCTGAGCAGCTTTGAGTTGTATTAAAAAGGACATAGATTCCAAGGAGGAGAGGGTCATTCTTCAAATTTAGAGAGAATGGTAAGGCCCCATCTAAAATACGCCATGTAGTTTTGGTCTCCAGTGCTCATACTGGACATTATTAAATTCATGAGAATCCAGACTAAGTGGTAAATGGTATGAAAAACCTCAGTTATGGAGAGAGACTCACCAATTTGGGGTTGTTCAAACTGGAAGAGAAGAGGTGCTTTAAGATTATTACATATATATATATATATATATATATATATATATATATATATATATATATATATATATATATGCGTTTTATACAGACATTAAAGGTAAAACTTGACAGATGAGCCTTTTTTTTTAACCATGTTACTATGTTTCAGCGTATTTGAAATGTTCACCATAAACCAAGGTTTTCTAACAGGAAAAGAATGTAATCTTTCCCTCTGGCATATAGCTTTGATAAGGAATATGAGACATGCGAGAGTCCAAAGATCACTCACACTCCCAAAAATAAGTAATTTTGCCAAAAGAATCAGAAAAGGCATCTGTGTGGGGTGGTGGTGGTGAGTAGGCAGAGCAATGACCAAAGTAATTTAAAACTGTAACTTTGCCTGAACCTTTCTAGTTTGATTATTTCAAAAAACTTTAATTGTAATGTTATTAAAAACTATGCACGGTCATTCTGTGTGTCAGTGGTTATCAGTGTGTTAGCCAACCACTCCCATAAGAGATTGCATTTGTATGCAAGATAACAAGCTGACTGTTGACACTCACATCAGACATGTACGTGTTTACTGCTTTAAATAATGTTGGCCCTCTGTCTGAAAACACGCCATTTTCAGGATGTTTACATTTTGAAAATGCATTCCTGCTAATAGATGTAAATTTTAGATATTTTAGGCCCTACCTCAAATCGCTAGTTCATTGCCAAATCTCAACATTCAGGACTGTCCTGAAAAAAAAAAATACAATCCCTTATATCTTCTACCAATCTATTTAAAGAGTTTAAAGCAAATACCATGCCTGCATTGGCATTGCCCCAAAGTTGGTGTGAATATGCATATTCAAGCATTTTTGTGCTGAAATCTGCCTTGTGTGCCTGCACCCAGCCCGATGCAATGGTTCCAGGCAAAGAAAAAAGCTAATGTCGGCCCAACATGTAGCATTTGCCTAATTGCAAATTTCCTTTTGTAGGTTTCAATGCAAAATACACGTATGTATATATTTATTGAATTGATCATCTTTTAATCAATTTGGGCCCAACATATTTTCAAGAAATGGTTCTTCATTCACAACTAGGGTTGCCACCTGGCCAGTATTTCACCGGCCTGGCCGGTAAAAATGATGGTTGATCTCAATGTTATTAATAGGGAAAAAAAATAAATATATAGGAAGGCCGGTATTTTTTTCCAGAAAAGGTGGCAACCCTATTCACAACAGTCCCTGATCGACTGGAGTTTAGTTGCCTATGACGTTCTCACACACATTTGGCTCTATTTCATTAGGAGTCAATAAACAGGCATGTACAGTTAGGTCCATAAATATTTGGACAGAGACAACTTTTTTTTTTCTAATTCTGGTTCTGTACCACATTGAATTTTAAATGAAACAACTCAGATGCAGTTGAACTGCAGACTTTCAGCTTTAATTCAGTGGGTTGAACAAAAAGATTGCATAAAAATGTGAGGAAACGAAAGCTTTTTTTTAACACAATCACTGCATTTCAGGGGCTCAAAAGTAATTTTACAAATTAAAAAAACTGAAAATAAAATGTTCATTTCTAATACTTGGTTGAAAACCCTTTGCTGGCAATGACAGCCTGAAGTCTTGAACTTATGGAAATCGCCAGATTCTGAGTTTCCTTCATTTTTAATACTCTGCCAGGCCTTTACTGCAGCGGCTTTCAGTTGCTGTTTGTTTGTGGGCCATTCTTTCCGAAGTTTAGTCTTCAACAAGTGAAATGCATGCTCAATTGGGTTCAGATCAGATAACGGACTCGGCCATTCAAGAATATTCCCCATCTTTGCTTTAATAAACACCTGGGCTGCTTTGGCTGTATGTTTTGGGTCATTATGAAACGCCTCTCAATCAGTTTGACTGCATTTAGCTGGATTTGAGCATGAATATGTAATGCATGTATCTGTAGAAATAAGTCAAATCAACTTTTTCTTGAAGACGATTCAACAGTCATCCGACTGGCTTTCTCATTTGACTTATTACTACAGATATACCATGACCTAGATCAGTGATCCCGAACCAGTAGCTCGTGAGCATCATGTTGCTCTCCAACTCCTTGGATGTTGCTCCCAGTGGCCTCACATCAAGTGCTTATTTTTGAATTACTGATTTGGAGGCAATTTTATTTGCATAAAAAACACTTGTACTGCTAAACAGAGCCTCGTGAAGGTTGACAGTCCACATAGGGGCTACTAAATGGCCAATCACAGCCCTTATTTGGCACCCCAAATTGTCATGCTTGTGTTGCTCCCCAACTCCTTTAACATCTGAATGTTGCTCACGGGTTCAAAAGTTTGGGGGTCCCTGACCTACATGAATGAGAATCTTCACAAAAATATGTAATGCATGACTAGTTACATACTATAGATAGAAATATATTTAAACATGTGCAGAAAAGTCTGTGAGACAACTATTACAACACATGCAACATACATATGTTTTTTTATTATTAGTGACTGCTACAGCTGTCATATAGAAATAGCAGATAATCTGGCATCCGTAATAAAACACTTTGACCAAGGAGTCTCATTTTCTCATACTGTCCAAGTAAAATATAGCACAAAGATATGTAATGTAGATCTTCAGACACCTATACTACATTTTACTTGCATTGGTACATTGTCCAGGGTTCTTTTATTCAAATTAAATAACACTGCATTATGTGTTGATTGTATGTAAACATTTTAAATGTTTACCGGTTTCAATGAGTTTCAGGGGATCGTTTACCAGAATCCAAACATTTCTCATAATGTTTGGAAAATACTCAGACCAAATCCACATGGTAGATTTTTTTCCCCCTTATTTATCAATATATTTTCCCGAAAAAATTTCCTGTGCACGAAAAAACCCGATAAAATCATGAAAAATTCGAATCGCACTAATTTTTCAGATTTGACAGCCGGAAATCACAAAATCTTTGGATTATTACACGAAACCCAGAGCAGATCAGGATATCTTCGGGACTTCTCCCATTGACTTCTACATGAACTCAGCAGGTCTAGATTGGAGCACTTTTTTTATTCTGACTGGGTTTAATAAATTCTGAAAAATTCTAGTAGTAAAAAAAAAAATCTAATTTTTCTAGTTTTTGGCATTCGGACTTTAATAATAAAAAAAACCTCAGTGTCTCGGGACAAGGAATTATAGACCAAGGATAAAGGAAAAGAGACACTAAAGAACAGGCAAAAGCATAGTATCAAAAGGTTAAACAAGTCGCAGTCAAGATTCCTGGTTAGGCTGACAGATTCAAGCTTCCAAATTTGCCCATTTTGAGTCTACAGCTTATCTGCCAGTATATGGGGTCCTTAAAGGGGCCTGGCCGATAGTAGCTGGGTAAAAACCCAGTTGTAGATGGGGCAGGTTTGAAAATTCAGACGAAACCTAGGAGCGCATCAGCTGTACACTGGACTTGTTTTTTGATCAGCTGGATATTCTATCACCCTGGCTATCTCAGGGTGGGCATATTGGGAAAAATCCTCTTGCTTGGCGACCTCACCAAAGAAAAGTGGATCTTTACATGTATGGCTAGCTTTAGACAGATAGCAATCAGAGAATTCAGGAACAGGTCAAGAGTTAAAATACAGAAAATCTGTAAAGATGCACAACCAGGAACTTAGAAAAAAAAAAATTAGTCAAATGTGTCAGAAGCACCACATTTGTCCCTGCGACGTCATCTTCCAGCACCACTATCAGAGCTGAGCTCTCGAAGTAGGTGCGATACTGTAGGTGCACCCCAGCAACTGGTTACTAAGGGTTACTGCACCTGGGCAAACAGTGTGCCTTTTATGACATGAGGTTTAAATGCTTTAGCTGGCTGCCAACTTTTATACTGTGGCCCCAATTACAGCAGGAACTCCCACTTCAATGATGCACTGAAAAATTTGAGAATATAGATTGAAACTAAATGATAAAAAATGTTTATTTCTTTTTATCATTTTCTGTTATTGATTAAAAAAAAAAGCATAAAAGTATATAAACTGCTTCAAGACTGCCTTGTAATGCTTTCACTATTCAAAAGATGTTCTACTTTTCTAATGCTCACTTTGACACCAACATTAGCATAGACTTGGGGCTTCTATTTACTTAAAAACCAGACACAATTTTGATAAGGATTTCGCATAGCAAATTAGCTGTACATTTTAGATGTTTCATGTGGGAATTTTTCAAAAGAGTGACAAGATACCATTGACCTACATACAGACTAATGTTTTCTGACAATTTGCATGTGACAAAACTACACAACTTCCCTCTAGTGTGACCTATGGCTCATTCACATAAATTCCAAACAAGTATTTCCTATCCTATATACAGCCATACAGTCATCTGCCTGTCTATGGGGGCTTCTGATGGGCCTGACTGACCGATATCTGGGTGAAAATCACACAGAAGTCAATTGGGTAGGTTTTAAAAATCCAGTTGGAGCAAGGACTGCATAGGCTTGTGGTTCTTGCCCAAAGACCTGCATAATGTCAATGCCATTCGACCACCTGGTCAATTTTGCCCACCTCAAAGTGCACGGATCTTTACATGTATGGCCATTGGCCAATTTAAGGAGAAGAAAACCTTGTAGAAAAAATCCCCATACCCCCCACCCCATGTAGACCCCCTCCCTCCTCCACCCAGGTTAATCCCCCCCACCCCCCGGGAAATGCCCCATACTTTATACTTACCCCTCGTCGCAGATTCTGGCAGTGGACTTCACAGCATCCATCTTCACAGGTCTTCAGTAAGCTGACTGGGAGATCGGCAATCTCCATCAATTTCGGTGCATGCACAGTTGACGCAAACCGGCAAATTGCTCCAACTGCGCATGCGCCGACATACCGATCTCCCAGTCAATTTACAGAGGACCAGGAAGATGGATGCAGTTAAGTCCGCTGCCAGAATCTGCGACGAGGGGTAAGTATAAAGTGTGGAGCATTTCCCCGGGAGGGCAGTTAGCCTGGGGGGAGGAGGGAATCTACGTGGGGTGGGAGGTACAGGGTTTTTTTTTTTTTACAGAGTTTCCTTCTCCTTTAACCGTGCAGCTAATAAATATTGCTAGTGCCCATGCCAGAATCAATCACAAGACCAAGCACTGCAAGACAGAAGCACTAACCCCTGAACCACCATCCCAACCATCTCACTTAGCATATTCTCAGCATCAACCACCTGCACTTCTTTTTGCCCACCCTCCACACTCATCCTCTGTATTATGTAACCTGTTTTCTTTCTCTCACCACTGCGGTTTGTTTTTATCCATAGTTGTTTCTATCCAGTTAGAATAATTTTGGTTAGAATTATTTCTGTTGTAGCTACTGTATATATTTTTGGTTTAAACAAACAATTCTGGTGTTAATAGTATAATAGTAGGGGACCGGTTATCTGGGAACCCGTTACCCAGAAAGCTCCAGAAAAGTTGTCTCCCATAGACTCTATTATATCCAAACAATCCCAATTTTTTTAAAAAAAATCTATGTATAATAGAACAGCAACTTGTACTTGATCATAACAAAGATATAATTATTCTTTATTGGAGGCTAAACCAGCCTATTTGATTTATTTAATGTTTAAATAATTTTCTAGTAGGCTTAAGGTATGGAGATCCAAATTACAGAAGATCCGTTATCCGGAAAGCCCCAGATCCTGAACATTCCGGATAATGGATCTATACCTTTATACCAAATTCATTTTTTCCTTTAAAATACAGGAAAACCCAATATGGTGTGTATGTGGTCACAAAACATCATCAACGATCATTTGCAATGCAACTCTACATGATATGCTAGTAAACCATAAATCAAACTTTAAAGGATAATCTGGGAGGTTCACCTAAAAGTGTAGGGGTCATTTGGTACAATGAAATTATAGGAATGCTTCACATAAGGTAAAAAAAAATCTCGATTGCATCCAAAAATCACACTACACTGCAAGTGACCCCTTGTAAATTATATATGCAAAAGGTGTTAATTGACCTTTTCCAATCTACCTACAGTTCTCAATGAGGCCAATCACGTTCTATTACATAAAAACCCAAATTATGATTTAATAACACTAGGATAAAAGGAGACTTAAAAATCTAAAGCACCAATAATCCACAGAAGCCAAAATATGTTCTTACATTAGTCACACTGAAACACTATTCCTTGTTTGGGCACATCCGAAAGACAGACAAACACATTACTAATGCTGAGCAAGGAAGGTACCTTAGTGACTGGAAGACTGAAAGTGTTTTGTCTGTTTCTTTCAACAAGGGGGGGGGGGGGAGTACAAATATATAGAAATGCATATATATATTATTGTTGGAAGTCTACATCAAGTAAAATTATGGCCTTAAATAATTGTTTATGAATATCTTAAAAAAATCGAGATATTAAAGGAACAGTTCAGTGTGATAATAAAAACCATGTAAATAGAGAGACTGTGTAAAATAAAAAATGTTTCTAATACAGTTAATAATAAGACAGTACCATGTACTTGATCCAAACTAAAATATATTTACTCCTTATTGGAGGCAAAACCAGCTCAACAGGTTTACTTAAAGGAGAAGAAAAGGCTTCGTGCACTTGGTGCTGCCAAATGTTAGGCACCCCCAAGTGATTGTATTGACTTACCTGAAACCCCGGGCCGGTGCTCCTATCAGCAGAAAACAGCACCTGCCCGGGGTTATTCCAGAGAGCACCATGAAGCGATCCTCTTCCGGCTTCTTCTTTCTTCAAATTTCCCGGGGCAGATGCATGCACAGTTGAACGAAATGGCCAACTTTTTAGTTAAAGTTCGGCTTTTTGTTCTACTGCGCATGCGCAGCCGCACAAAGAAAGAGAAAGACAAAAGAGGATCACTCCGTGGTGCTCACTTGTATAACCCCGGGCCGGTGCAGTTTTCTGCCGATAGGAGCACCAGCCTGGGGGTGCCTAACATTTGGCACCCCCAAGTGCACAAAGCCTTTCCTTCTCCTTTAATGTTTAAAAGATTTTCTAGTAGACTAAAGGTGTGAAGGTCCAAATTACGGAAAGATCCATTATCTGGAAAACCCCAGGTTCCAAGCATTCTGTATAACAGGTCCCATACTTGTAACACATAAAGCATGGCCCTAAAACTTCCAGAAATGTGTTCACATGTTCATATTTACAAATTTGTAAAAATTTACATGGTAATTAGGGGGCGTGGCCACAAAATGAATGTAGCGCGGCTGATGTTTTTGTCCCTCTTTACATTATTCTAATTTCTGGGATGTACGATACAGTATGAAGGGTTATACATTGTATGGCCTCCTTTCGTTTATTCTTTTCATTCAGGCCAATGACTTGAATGATTGGAACTGCAGGAACTGAAAAGGAATTACTGATCATTTTCCCTTCCTTAAGTACCATGTACCATACTCACATATGATGGATGACCAGATTAAGTTTTTGTGCCCTGGCTGAAATACAAAATAGGACCCCGGCATTTGTTAGTATTCCATCTAACTACAAACAGCAAGCAACTATGAGATGTTTTGCGCAAACAGTCCTCTATTGAAGTAGAGCATGTAGCCACTGATTAGCACAAATATCTTCCAGAGAATGAACATACTTGGGTCTAGTTGATTCATGTCTCAAGCCTGAATTCCCTAAAAAAGATGCTATAAACCTTCATAAGGTCTTCAAAGCAGACCTGAACTCAGAAAAACAGAAAAGCATTTGCAAAACATTAGCAAATCCTGTCTAATAGTTTTCATTCAAGCGTTGACAACTATCCTATTAAGTGAGCTTATCTCTTTGTGTGTCTTGGAAAAAGCATAGATAAGAAAGCTAGCACTACAAGGTTACCTGCCATTAATGCTTCACACGGTAGATTCTCAGCCTGCAATTTTCTGTCATCCGTGCTCTCCTGTGCCTGCACCCAGAGTAATTTTGTTCACCAGCATGCAGACATAGAGCAGATTTAAGCACAACTCATAAGCATAATCATGTGCTCCATGTGCTCTAGGTACACACACAATTGTGAGCTGAGGGGATGTTTCTTGGCCTGAGCTCATAATCAGCCAAAGAACAGGGCAATGCGACACTTAGCTCAACTCTCATGCATTATATTTATGTATATTTATATAAGTCGCGAAAAGGGAGCCGAAGTCACGAAAAAGGGAGCCAAAGCCTCCGAAAACTAAGAAGCTGCTGTCGACGAATAGGAAGAAGACTGCCTTCCAAATTTTAAAGATGTTTCCACTGAACACAAGTGGTCATTTTTTTTTTCAGTCCCTGGCCACCATTTTTTTTTTTTACTTTTATAGGGGAAGCCTCCTGACCACCAATTTTTTTTTTTCCTTTTATTTTTTTTTACTGGGGGGGGGGGGGACTGCCCGCCAATGTGACAAATCTCCCCAAGGCCACTACCCTTATATGTGGGTTGCTTTGATTTTTTTTCCAAGGCTGCTTTTTACTCCCAGTCCAGCCCTGGTGCAAATGGACTGTGCACAACTAGGATGGCCACATTGCATTGATTTTCTTGATTGTTCCTCAAGCGCAATGCACAAATCACAAAGGAACTCTGGAGTAGTGGTGCTTATATCTGGTTAGCTCATGTCCTCAGATATGCTGAATTGGCATGCATAATGACTGTGGCTTTAAAGGGGTTGTTCACACTAAATTCATTTTAGTGTGTTATAGAATGGTCTATTCTAAAAAGATTTTTTCAATCCATCTTCATTTTTTAAAACTATGCGCCTCCTTTTTAGAATTTTTCCACCTTTCAAGTATGGATCACTGATAGAGCCGCCAACAGGGGGGCACAGAGGGTAATATTGTACCGGGCCTGGGGCTAAAGGGGGTGCAGCAGCAAGGGGCTATTTCGAAAACTGCAGTACAGACAGGCCCCCCACCCTTGCTGCACCTGCCAAAGTACTAAACCTTCGAAGTCCCGATGTCCTGAAGCCGTGAAAAGACCCAAAGCCACCAAAGGAGCCGATGTTGAAGTCCTGAAGCCATGAGTTCTACAGATGTATTCATTTAATACTCTATAGGCCCCTTCTACCAATGTTTTTTTTAAAAAAAAAAATATTTACTGGGGCCCCAATGTTTCTTATTAACTTGTAAGGGCGCTCTGGCACCAATGTATATTTAAAAAATGTATGGGGGGCCCTAGCACCAACTTTATTTTAACCATCAATGGCTTTTTATAACGTGTGTGTGTGTGGGGGGGGGGGGGTTACCATTTTTAACTACCCCTTTTCATGTCAATGGCAAGCAACATGGGCAGCAACAGGTGTTTATCCTGCACTTAGCGCAGCCCTGAAAGGCACGCGGTAGCTCCTGTCACTATTTACTTTTTTATTTTTAATGTCACGCCATCAGAAAACAGAGAGGTGACATTATCCTTTCTACGTTTATTCTTAAGAATTCAAACTGGTTTGCTGATAAACATCTGGTCATGTTGCATAACTGTCTCCCTCTAAACTGTTCCCTTTTAATGACTATAATATAAAGAGCAGAATACTTGCAACTCTACTGAATCACTTAACATTGGAATCTTGCCAGAAATGTAAAAAAAACAAAAAACCTATAACCTATTTAATTCACATATATCCAAGATACTGTAAACACACACATCATAAGAAGCCTGTCATCTTTTGTAGTCTCTGACTAGTTCAGAATTCCAAAAATGTTGTATTTTATCAATGCATTTGCAATGCCCATCCAGTTCTGGTAAGCAGAGTAAAGCTGGCCATAGATGTTGAGATTTTTAAAAGATCCGATCCTCATCGTGAGACCACGATTTTCCCGGAACGATCGTACGAATTGACCATCAACTAAAAAGACCAATTTGCCAGGAAAACAAAGGGGAGCTGCCTGCTTGGCCCTGCAAACATAGATAGATTGCACTGGGACTGACAAAGATTTTTTTAACCTAGCCGATCAATTTCCTGACAGATGTCGGGCGAAAAATCATAAGATGTACGATCGTTCGAATCCCACTAACCGCACGATAATTTCGAAGGATTGGTCGGACTTCGCTAAAATCGGTCGTTCGGGAAGAAGAATCGTCGCGTCTATGGGGAGCTTTAGTGTTCATGTACTGGCACCAATTCAATAAATATTTTTGGGTGTATATTCCGCTAAAGCTGGCCATACATGGGGTGATAAAAGTTGCTGACTCTGCCCATCGCGATTGAGTCAGCATGTTGTTAGGCCGTGTATAGGGCCCACCAACTGCCCTACCCAACTAAGTATGATTGTAGTATGACCAGTAAAGACAGAGGTTCCAAATCTGTATCCTGTAACATTATTATGAAATAAAGAGACTCTGAGCAAATGTTGGATCTCAAAGGTGTCCTGAATCACAATCTCTCAAAACCACTGCTCTAAGGGCAATGGCACACCAGGAGATTAATCACCAACGACAAAACTCTGCTTCTGCAGGCGACGGGCAGTAATGTAAATTGGTAGTGATAAAACCCTTACTTCTCTTCAGTCTCCCAAAACCGCTAGAAGTTTCCGCTTGAGGCTGTTTTGGGAGACTGAAGCAACACATGGGTTTTGCCAACAGCAGATTCACATTATTACTGGTGGGAAAGTTTTTTCAGATCAGTCGCCCACAGAAGTAGAAATTTATCACTGGTGATTAATCTCCTGATGTGCCATTGCCCACATGGGAAGATTTGCCGCCCGCAATTTTTTTTGACGAGGCTGCGGGTGACAAATCTCCTGAAAGTGCCTCTCCATTGCCGGTAATTGAAATCGCTGGCAGTATGTCCAACGTATGGCTAAATCACATGGGAGAATGCTGATTCACTGCACATGCTCTGTGCTGCTGTCACTTACTGAGCTTAGGGACCCACTCACAATATACAGTACACATAGAATAGAAACGTCACAATATAAGGCTGATTAGTCATTAATACTGAGAATTACTACATGGCAGCACAGAAACCAGTGCAACTAGCATCAGAATTTAATGATCAGTCTTGTAGCATCAGCTTATATTACAGACAAACCTCATTTTGCTTGATAATTTGTGACGACCCCTAAGCTCAGCTTCTCAACAGCTGCTCAGAGCCCACTGAGCATGTGAGTGTCGCAGATACTTTCCAAGATGGTGACCCCTGTGAAAAGTTTGAAGTCCTGGATCATTGCTGCTATTGACAAGCTGAAACTTTAGGCTGGTGCAATAAGTTCAGTATATAAAATATGGCATTTTAAGCCACATTCATTTTTCGGGTTTAGTTCTCCTTTAAACGCAGGCCAAGAATCAGTGTCTATTAGACCTTAGATATACAGTATCAGGTCTGTACAATTGGTCACCTGCAGGGGACACGGGGCCTTTCAGTGACTTTATGGTGCCAAACACTTTGTATGACATCATCATTTATTATCTAACTGAATAATGTAGCATGATATTTTGTGAATAATGTATGCCTAAAGGTGGACATACACTATTAGATCCACTTGTTTGACGAGGTCGCCAAACAAGCGGATCTTAACCCAATATGCGGCTGGGGGATAACGGGTGGGGCCAAATGATGGGATTACAATGCTGCAATTGGGCGCCGATGGGTCACAGGACTGCATCAACTAGCTGATGCCGTCCTTGATTGCAGAAAAAAAAAATCAAACTTGACCGATCAATATCTGGCTGATTTTTGGCCTGATATCGATCAGGAGGACCCGTCGGGAGCCCCCACACACAGGGAGATAAACTGCCAAATTGGTCTAAAGCTTTAATCTGCCCGTGTATGGCCTTTATAGTAAAATGTAAGGATATTATAAGTCACAGAGGAGTTTCATAGCCATATAAAGCAAGATTCTGAAGACTAAGTGCTTTTATCTCTATGGTGACTTGAATACTTTAAACATTGTTTTTTTATAACACACAAGTTTGAGTAAGTCACGTGACACCACTGACATCACTAAGCATGGATTACAACGGATGACATCACTGTTTATAAACAGATCATTTAGGAGGATACTCTTGTGCATGGTATAAATATACACGACAGTCTTTGTGTGCGTTTAAATCTGACTAGCGCTTATGTGGCTGGCCGGCTGCAGCTTCCACACATTCTTACACAATGGGATTAGAATGAGGAATTGTGTTCTCCAGTCAGTCTATGGGGGAAGGGGCACCAGCCAAGTCTACTGACAAGGAGAAAACAGACAAAGTGCTCCCAGTGTTAGAGTCCAGGTGTTGGAGTACAACATGCAAGTGTGGGGGCTGCTGTGACTTGTAGCACAACAAGCAGTTGGGGAAACTTTTCCCAGCTAGAGAGAGAGGGAGATGAGACAAGTAGCAATGTTTTTAGCTGTTCAGTCATTAGCAGAGCGATATGTTATTAATTCCCTTGTCATGTTGTTGTTCCTGGGGCAGCAGAAAACTACACAATGTGACAATAAAACAGGCCAAAACTACACACACACACAAGAGACTTACTCTTAGTAGCGGCAATGAGGTTCTTGCCATCCTTGAGCAAGTCTTTAATAAACCTGTTGGTTCTGTCCAGCTCCGCCTCATGGGCTCGGATCCTCTCCCTCAGCCAAGGGCTGTCCAGGTAACAGTCACTGAACTCCAAGGGCTGCAGCCCCATGATTCCAATCCCCCAGGCTCCGATCCGCTCTCCCTGACAAATCCCTTAATAGGCATGCGAAGCACAAGCAAACGGATAGGCAGCCTGGCGGCACAGATCACTTGCAAGAAAAGGAGGAGGAGATGAACTGGGAGAGTCTTCCCACGGGATCCTAAGGGCGAGCATGGGAATCAGAGCGGTGTCTCAGCGGGGGTCCCCGACTCGGCAGTGCAGGCGCGGGAGCGTTCCATCATACTGTGTGTGTGTCTGTCTGTGTGTGTGTGTGTGTGTATCCCTTCAGCAATATCTGCACATGGCATGAGCCACAGCACTGACACACACACATTCCTCAGCACAGACCCCGCCCTCATAATGCCGGCTCTTCAACTTACCATTTTGGGGCTCAGTTCGGTGCTGACAGCCGCGTGTTCCAAGGCACAACAACCAGTCACAGCTCCGCTTTCATCCGAACCAAGTCCACTAAACTCTTAAAGACCAATTGTATTCTATGATTTGTGACACGTGTCCCTTATACGCTACGGACGCCTCTGTCTCTTTAAAAAGAAAAAGTGCCCAAAGTAACAAGAGATCCCCACCCCCTACTCGTGCCACAGGGTTGGCGGGTTTCCAGACAAATTGGGCTACTAATTTAAAGCCCAGATGGGTTTGAAAGTACAAACTAGCCAAGGTACAGATTTGGGCAACTTTTTGGGCCTTTGGCTGGTTTGTATTTAGGGTTGCCACCTTTTCTCGAAAAAAATACCGGCCTTCCTATACATTTATCTTTTTTCCCTATTAATAACATTGGGATCAACCATCATTTTTATCGGCCAGGCCGGTAAATTACCGGCCAGGTGGCAACCCTATTTGTACTTTGGAAACCAGCTGAAGTTTTTTGTTGCCCTAATGTGCCAAGCCTGTGTCTCCCAATGCATGTTGGGTAATGCAGTTTATGTTTAACAATATGCCCACTGGCAAATTTAATGTAAGACTACAATACCCAGCATGCAATGGGACTGACTTGTGTAGAAGTCAAGGGTTACCAGATTTTGGACTCTGTACCCCAGTCTCCCTTTCCGTCTTCGTATTCTCCAGTGACTTTCCTCAATTATAGACAATTTTGGGGCAAAAAATCTCTTGGCCACCAAAATGTCTAGAGGTTGACCGGTTTTACCAATATTTATTGAAATTGTATATGTATTAGGGCCTTATGGGACCCCTATACCTCCTAGGCCACCTCTGTAGTTACTCCCTGGTGATGGACGAATCTGTCACATTTTGCTTCCTGGAAAATTTTGTGAAAAAGGCGTATTTTCACATATTTTAATTTGGGGTTTTTTTAGACTTTTTTTTCCATTGCACATATTGTGCTATTTTTGGGCTACTTTTGAAGTGCCTCTCTGCTAGTTTTGGCCTGGTTTTGTAGCTGATTTTGGCTGGTTTTGAAATTAGACCTGGCAACCCTGCCTGAGTGGGAGACTTCTGGGATGTAGAACTGGAGTTGCAGACAGGACAGCGCTACTAGCAGTTGTAGTTCAGCAATATTAGAACCCTGCACAGACAGACATATACATTTATCCCCAGGACTACAAATCCCAGCATTCCAAGTAGCTATAGAGGGTGTGGGTTGTAGTCCAGTCTGCGAGGACTCTAACGTGACGTGTCGTGTCCATTACAGAATGAGGATTCCTGCCATTCCCTGGCCAGCCTTATTTTGCTTTCCTGCACTTGTCTTCCTCCTCCTTTTCTATATTCAGCACTTCTCTCATGTCTCCTGTCAGTAATCCCTCCTTCTCTCCTCTGTCCTTCTGTCACTCCTCCTACTCAGCACTGCAAGGATTTCATTTAACCTCTGCCTTTGCCAGAAAGGACAAACCCTGTGCTTTGACATTATTATTTTCATTTTTCAGTGCAAAGAAGTCAGATGGCTATATAATAATTCAGCATTGCATGGGTTATAATTTAATATAGCACAGAGCTGCCTGTATGTAACCAAGTGAGGTTTCCTCCAAACTGTTCTCTTCTCTGTTGCATCTTCCCCTGTGAAACTATTACAGTGGCACCTTGGATGTCTAACCTTTGCTCAGGATGCCACCCTTTGTTCTTAACAAGGTTACAGATTTATAGTTAAACATTAATGTATTCACCATTGTTCTAAGAATATTTATTGTTGCAAGTAAATGTTCACCCCAAACATCCCCCTAATGTGAAGCTGTTCACTGCTGAAACTGCACAAATGTCTGGAAGAGCACAGTGTATTGTATGGCTCATGGCAATATGCTATGAGATGCATGTATACTGATTACTTTTTCAGAATGCAATTCTTAATTCTTATTAGGAATGCACCGAATCCAGGATTCCGTTTGGGATTCGGCCGAATCCTTGTGCCTGGCCGAACCGAATCTGAATCCTAATTTGCATATGTAAATTAGGGGCAGGTAGGGAAATCAGGTGACTTTTTGTCACAAAAGAAGATTTTTTCCACTTTTTCCTTTCCTGACCCTAATTTGCATATGCAAATTAGGATTCAGATTTTGTTCAGTATTCGGCCGAATCTTTCACCAAGGATTCGGGGATTCGGCCGAATCCCAAATAGTGGATTCGGTGCATCCCTAATTCTTATAGTAGGATTGTACAGGTGATCAACATTTTACATAGCTGACTTCAGGGTTTGCAATTCAGGGAATTAGCTAAAACAGTAATATTACAGTAATGTACTGAAAACACTTTCCAGAGCAATAGTGGTTACAAATATCAGCTTATCTATCGAAAATATATGTGGTGTGGGGAAAAGCTCTCGTGGTAACCTAGGAGAATAGAATAAAAATTCTAACCATCTAGATCAGGGGTCCCCCACCTTTTTTACCCGTGAGCCACATTCAGAAATAAAGAGTTGGGGAGCAACACAGGTGAGCAAAAAGTTCCTGGGGTGCCAAATAAGGGCTGTGATTGGCTATTTGGTGGCCCCTATGTGGACTGGCAGGCTACAGGAGACTCTATGGGGTATATTTATCAAAGAGTGAAGTTAATAGTGAAATTCCGCCACTTCCCATTCATTTCTATGGGGTTTTTAAAGGCGGATTTATCAAAGGGTGAAATTTCACTTTCACCCATTGATAAATATGCCTTTCAAAATCCCATGGAAATGAATGGAGAGCTGCGGAATTTCACTCTAGTGGCGGAACTTCACTCTTTGATAAATTTACCCCTATATAGCAGTACACCTGGGTTTTATGCAACCAAAAGCACCTGCTTTGAGGCCACTGGGAGCAACATCCAAGGCATTGGAGAGCAACAGGTTGCTCGCGAGCTACTGTTGGGGGATCACTGATCTAAATGCTGGAAAATGAACCTTGCAAGAAGTCAACAAAACAAATGTCTATTTGCTATTTTGGGAAGATTTTTATCTTGTTCTTTTGCTTGGTTAAAATAGAACTTAAAAAACCCCTAAGTTTTATTTTCTTGTCTACTGCCAGAAATGATCAAAACAATAGACAAAAAGTGTTCAGTACAGTACCACATTCATTGAGCTCATGTTCAGGGGCGTAACTATAGAGGAAGCAGACCCTGCGGTTGCACGGGGCCCAGGAGTGTAGGGGGCCCAGTGAGACCCTAATTATTGAGCAATTTTAATATATCTTGGTAAAATAGGCCAACTTATAAATATTTTGGGGCCCTAAATTGAATTTGCTATGGGGCCCAGTAACAACTAGTTACGCCACTGCTAATGTTGAAAAGGCATGTATACTGTCCCTTTAAAAGGAGAAGGAAAGCTACCATGGCAGTTTATTGCCAATAGATTAGCCACAACAGTGCAAGCTAGAATAAAAAATCTGTAGTTTAGGGACTCTAAGTAGAAATTGATAACTCCCCACACAAGGGAAGAGGCCCAGGTGCACCGCCCTGAGCCCTCAGCATGGGGAGCAGACAAACCGAAAAGAACTTTTGGAGCAGGCACTCAATAAAGGCAATATTCCATCAGGCAGATAAATTCAGAGTGAAGAGTTTAGTGTGTCCACAGTCTTACACGTTTCGTGATAAACACTTAGGGGCCGATTCACTAAGCTCGAGTGAAGGATTCGAATGAAAAATACTTCGAATTTCGAAGTATTTTTTGGGTACTTCGACCATCGAATGGGCTACTTCGACCTTCGACTACGACCTTCGACTTCGATTCGAACGTTTCGAACGAAAAATCGTTTGACTATTCGACCATTCGATAGTCGAAGTACTTTCCCTTTAAAAAAAACTTCGACCCCCTACTTCGGCAGATAAAACCTACCGAAGTCAATGTTAGCCTATGGGGAAGGTCCCCATAGGCTTGCTAAACTTTTTTTGATCGAAGGATTTTCCTTCGATCGTTGGATTAAAATCCTTCGAATCGTTCGATTCGAAGGATTTAATCGTTCGATCGAACGAAAAATCCTTCGATCGATCGAACGAACGTTTAGCGCTAAATCCTTCGACTTCGATATTCGAAGTCGAAGGATTTCAATTCGAGGGTCGAATTTCGAAGTATTTTTTACTTCGAAATTCGACCCTTAGTGAATCTGCCCCTTAATGATGGGCTGGCATTCTAGTGCATGCTATTTCTATTCTTTAGAATGCTTTTCCATACCTGAGTAAATAGCTTTAGGATAGCAGCTGCCATTTAAGCTTGCTGCGACATCACTTCTTGTGAGTCTCTTCCCTGCTCGCCCACAGCTTAGATTACAGCAGGGAGGGAAGGAGGGAGAGAAGTAAACTGAGCATGCTCAAGGCCAAGCCCTGGAGGTTTAAGGTGAAAACAGGAAGTCTGATACAGAAGCCCATGTGTACACAATAGAAGGAAATAAATCTGTTTCTTTTCCCAGATTACTCTGAGCAGCATTACTTTGAGGGTCTACTAGTGTATTCATATAGATCATATAGATTCATATAGATCTTTCTGATAAAGCTTAGTTTTAAAGCTTAGCTTTCCTTCTCCTTTAAGGGCACAGCCATTTGACACACGGATTCTCTGCAGGCGCAGAATCCGCTGCCCCAATGCAGCTCTTCTTTTCTTCTGCTGTGCTACAAGTGCAGCGGATTTTGGCAACATTTTGTGTTTCTGAGGTTATGATTCCGGGTGCAAGCAGAAGAAGAGCAGGGGGCAGCTGCTTCTTGGCTCATGTTTCTCCGCAGGCCAAGATCCATGACATGCGGCCCTAGATCATAACACTAATGAACTATAGACACATTATCTACTGCCTGATCATCAGGCATCAGGGGGCACAAGAGTGTAACAACAGAGCGCTGGTACAGATAATGTTACAGTAATGTTAAAAATGTTACAGATAATATTACTGTAGCACTGTGAAGGAAAACACTGCATCCTTTCACACCCCCATAAATATAAACAGGCACATTCATGCACACCTCCCAACATTTCAAGAGGGACACTTGGTTTAATGGAAACAGATGAGCTTTTGTTCACATTCCTTCTATTTATTGGTAGCAACACAGCGAGAGGGTTTCTGTGTTCAATGGATTTTTTTTTTCTAAAATGTTATTTCTGTTTGGCACAATACTTTCCTTTGGTAGAAATAAGAGGCGCGACAATAAATCTGCTTGATTCTCTAATAAAATATACCTGTACCTCCACAGGTATCTGCACTGGTTTGATCAGGGTCTTTTGATTGCATTGCACTTTTGTACCATGTCATTTATTACTTATGAATTTAGTTGAATATAATAAATACATGCCAAATACAACCGATGCAGACCGTAGGGATATTTATAATTGTACAGTAAGTGTATTAGAACTTGCAGAACCTATTCTTTACTATACCCCTCCACTGCTAAGGCCTGGTTAAGTTGACCTTTCTACACACTAGAGAAGATACCCAACTGCTAGCAGAACCAACACACTTCCTAAAACACTATAGCTTCAAACTTTTCAGTATAATGGCCTTTGCTTTTCAAAGAAATGTAAGCTAGAAATGATGCCTGAAGTTTCTCTAGTCCTTAGCGGAAAAATATGAACCAGTATTGACTAGTTCTGAAAATGAGCTATTTCTGTACACATCATTCTTAAAGGAGAACTATCGCAAAATGAAAATAATACAAGCTTCCTCATACTGAAGTAAGCAACTTTCTAAATACAATCAATTAAAAAGTCTGCATTGATTCTACAATAATCAAGTTTATATTCACTCTGTTTCTCTCTCAGCTTGTTTCTCTTCATTCTGTCTTCATGCAGGAGTTGGGTGTCAGATAATCATTGACAGTTAGACCCAATATAATTTATAGGGGGTACTCCTTTTACTAGGCATATGTATTAGAGCTCACTCATAACCGATTCCAGTACAAACAAAATCACTACCTTTTGCACAAATTCTGCATGTAATGAGACAGGATTTCTGGTGATTTTAATAGAGTGAGTTCTATTACAACTTCTAGGCAAAAGGAGCCCCCCTATAATATATATTGGATCATTCATCGGACACCCAACCCATGAATGAAGACAGAATGAGGAGAAACAGATGCCGAGAGCGGAATAGTAAAGTTAAACTTGATTATTTCAAAAATGGAACAGAAATTTTAATTGATTGTTTTTAGAAAGTTTCTTATTTCAGTATGCTGAACATAATATAAAATTTACATTTTCGCGATAGTTCCCCTTTAAGCACATCACAACTAAATAACAGCGTAGAGAGCAGAAACTTGATTTTTTTTTTACATCAAATTTTATTTTGTACAACAGAAGCAACACATGAAACACATTTTCACAATATTTTCAGTGAACAGTTTTAGCTGTAATTCTAAATATAAAATGTCATGTTTTGTTTATAAGGCAGCATATGTCAATTATGGAGGTACTACAAAATATACAGTGTGTGTATATATATATTGTGTGTGTGTGCAAGGCAACTAAAGATTCAGTACAGGTATGTTACCTGTTATTCAGAATGCTCAGGACCTGCGGTTTTCTGGATAAGGAGTTTTCTGCAGTCTGGATCTCCATACCTTAAGTCTACTTAATACTAATTAAACCCAATAGACTTGTTTGGCCTCTAATAAGGATAATAATGAGGGAACTAGTCTGAAACGAACTAATACGAGAACCAGTCAGTCCAACCACACTAGAAGCCTATTGGCTACAGATGGATGGACTAAAGTTATGACATGCAACAGCTTTGAGTCTCACCCATAAGATCCTTTGGGTAAATAACTGGAATATTGGTACCCTAAAGGCGTTTGTGAAATGTGTATATACTGAAATGTATGCTGAATGCATATGCATTTAACAAATTATTGTACATGCGTTCAACATGGAAACTGTATTTTATTTTGCATATATTATAGAGGGGTGTGAAAAACATATAATGCAGCATGGTTCCAGGTGAAAAAAAGTTAAACTTGTATCTAAGGCATGAGGCACATGCATCAAAAACAATGCCTGAGTATAATGACACTAAATGGGAAGCTCAGAAACGCCTATCGAGCCTCTAAAAACCAATAAAGAACCATGGGACCAATTTACTAACATTCAAATATCAATATTTTTTCATGAATCTTTAAAAATGTTGAGGGTTTAAAATTTCTCTAAAAATTCTAGTAAAAGCCAAAACTTCATCAAGTAAAAGTAGCTGAGGTCCTATAGAAGTCAATGGGAGTTGTGCGGATCCTGTTGGACTTTTTTTTTTTTTAAATGACTTTTAAGAAGTTTTTGGATTTTGTTTTCTATAGTAAAAATTTTTTAGAGGTTTTAGAGATATTCGTATTTTTTTTTTTCCGCAGCGGTTTTTTTCTGAGTCTACTTTTTATATTTGGATATATATTGTGGTTTAGAAAACCTTTAAAACCACAAAAATTTAACTAAGTATAAAAAGGCCTCTAAGAGTGCACTGTTTTTGACTAATGCATGACTTATTCATAGGCATGCCTATGAATAAGTGCCTGTGGGTGCGAAACGCGTAAGGCGGAGCATCAATTGGTCTGTATGCCTACTTTTTAATACTTATTACCAGATAGGCAGAGATCTTTTTTCTATAAAATGGATCATTGCACCAGAAGTCACCCCTTTAGACTAGAGGAAAAGAACTTTGCAGTAAAAGCAGCGTAGGTGGTACCTCACGGATCAGTGAGTTTGGGGAATGCCCTGCTTGATGTTGTTGTGATGGCAGATTTTATTAATGCCTTTGATGACTTTTGGGACAATAATGATATCCAAAGCCCCTTGTGCTGCAGAAATAATGAATGCCTGCAGATTTGCCACAGTGCATACAGTAGCTCTCTGCTGTAAATTTGCCTTTCCTGGCACAGTAAATTATTATGTACTGCAAATAAGAACTGGGGAGGGGGGGGGTTTATAACATATAATGATTGTAAACGTAGTACAGCTTGAGCCTGCCCCCTTAAATATGTTAAAACTGCATGTATTTACAACAGTACAACAAAGCAAAACCTTTAAATAAATATTAGGAAAATTATACCTAGCAGCACATGATTTATAGTTTAACATATTTATTTAGGTCTAATTGGTTATACAGTGCTGAACAGTACATTCTGAAGTCAAACAGAATCCAGCAACATTACACAGTAACTCTTCTTGAGACAGGAGGATAATACTGCCATCTAGTGCCCGCCAAACAAACCTTGCTGAGCTCATCAGCATTTTCCAGCTTCAACTTGTATATAAGTTTTCAGCACCTGATCATTCATAAATATATATTACAGTTTCAGCGATGAAACCCTATCCTGAATGCTTTCTGCAAATTAATTTCTCCAAACTTCTCACAAAACCGTTCTTGTGACCTAAAGTTACTGATAGCGACCCCCACATAGTGATCAGGAACACTGACGGATGGACCTTTGTGCACCTGCATCAGTTACGTTCCTCACATTCTGTTCCTATACAGGAATGCTGCCTATACAAATGCCATTCTTTGCAGATGAATGCATTGTACCGTTCTTGTTATATGGTGACATTAGATTTGTCCCTATGTTATTAAGTTATTTTGCTCTTGGTTCCTCCCACATTACATGTATTATGAACAAATGTAAGTTGAGGTGACCAGATCTGCCCTTTACTCCCAAATACAAATATACCAAAATCTATACCAATACAGGAGTTGGTATATTTGCATTTTATACCAACGCCTGGAATTTACCATCTGTCGTTTCTAAGAAAACAACATATCAGTAAAGGTCGTGGGATTTATAAAGGAGTATACACCATCCAACAGATGGAGAAAAAATTTTGTGAAGGTAACCCCGAGCTTGTATGTCTTTTGAGAACTCTATGGGCCCCTGGAATATTGGTCAGCCCAGAACATTCCAGATATATTCTTTTAATATCTGCCTTAGCTACTCCATTATATATTTATATATTATTTAGTGTGCATTCAGGAAAGGCTTCCAAGATTAAAAGAAACCATCCTAAATGGATTGTTTCTCGTTAAGCTTATCATCTTCATCAATGTATACAAACCTTAAAACAAGAAAGTATTCTTCTTAAAATACCAAAACCTGGTATTACACAGACAGCGTCAGACAGAAACACCGTCCCCACTGGCAACTACAGACAACATTTGGTAATTCCTTCTGTGCAGGGAAAATGGAGTTGTCACTTAAAGTAAGCCATTAATTGTATAAAAATACACAACGCAGAACATGTTGATTAGGCACTGCAAAAGGGTTAGGAATCCAAATGGTTGCAACTGTCATCCAACACATTACTGTGGTCCGCTACATGTAAATCAGCTTCAGGGGAGTCAGCACTGTAGAGTTCCTCAGGTATAGTTGCGGCAGTGGGCGTAGTTTGGGGGGTTACTGTCTGACCAAAGCCTTGGTAGTGCCCTGATGGAGATGGTGGTATAGAGGAAGCTGCAGATATGGGATCCTGAGTAGATGAAGACAGCAAGCTGGTGTGTTCATTGTGTTCCAGGTCTTCATTAAAAAACATTTTCTTGGGTCTGCCCAATACAGTCCTTCCTGCAAATAACAACCACATCATCTTTATATCAACAGAATGAGGGATGAAAGCTCTCATAAAATACACACATATATTACATACACTATATGGCCAAAAGTATTCATACACCTGCACACACCTGTGAATCCAAAGATATCAAAATAATATTGGTCCTCCTTTTGCCACAAACTGGCACAAGCAAAGAATGGTCATTGTAGATTTAGGGTTTGCACAAACTTGAATTGGGGCCCTATCCTTCCACATTTTACAGTCAGCATCACACCTTCAGAAATCCACCAAATCAAGACCAATAGCACAATTCATGATTCCAAAGAACACATTTCTACTGCAAATTGGCACATATGCACCAATGAACCTTATAGCTTCAACTTACCTAAAACTATAAAGTTTAATATCTTTGTTAAAATATTTCATTTTAATTTGCATTTGCAAATAAGGGTTTGGTTTGGGCCAAATCTTTTGCAGAGGATTCTGTATTAACCCAAATACAAAAATGTTTCATGCAACCCCAGTATTAAAAGTATATGAAAGCGGGATGAATTCAACTGATCTCAAAGAAAGTTGCAAACCAGCAAATGACAGAGATATCTGTGCTACTTACCAACGTTTTGTACTTGCTCTGATATATCAGCTCGAATATCAGATATATCCCACATGGCAAGAAATGAATCGAAACATGAGCCCTCTTCAGCCTCCTGAACATATGGCTTATATGTGAAGCTATAATGGTGAGCAACAGCCGCCAGGAACATTTCAACACAAATAATGAAGTCCTGGAATGAAAAAAAGAGAGGCTACACATGAAATCTCTATTTCTTTACAAATAACATTTACATGCACAGACTGTACTTAAGTACTCTCAACACAGACACGTCAGCTTTAAGCAGGGCTTATGAGGCAGTTCATGAGTATGTATTATCCAATTTGGTGAAACGAGATAGATTCACACATCACTACAGAACACCTGTATATAACACAGCTCAGTATATCAAGAAGGCAAGGACATAAGAATGCCCACACACCCCCTCTTCTCAAACTTGTATGGGCCAAGTGTAAACCTAAAGGGAGAACAATTTACAAGCAGGCTAAACTCCCTTTCAGCAGTGCAGCAAGTGACTTCATAGAATGTAGCGGAGGACTTGTAGCCATATTACCCTTTTTCAAAAGACACTGAACAACCGGAAGCAGATATTTATCATGGTATTTTGAATAAAGAATTTAAAACAGTTAATTTTGTGCAATATATGTATTATTGTAGGGAGCTACAATGGATTTTTTTAATGTAAACATTTTTAGTGTTACTGTTCCTTTAAAGTAGACCTGTCACCCGGACACAAAAATCTGTATAATAAAAGTCCTTTTCAAATTAAACACGAACCCCAATTTCAATTTATTAAAGCATTTATGGCTGCATTAAAAAATCTCAGCTGTCAATCAAATATTGTCTGCCCCTCTTCTATGCCTTAGGCATAGACTCAGGGCAGACAATTACTTTCACTTTCCATTCAGCACTTACTAGATTTCACTGCACTCCCCACATGCCCTCAGTTCTCTTAACTATTTTATTGTGTAGCCAGGTCATGGGGATGGACATCAGGTCCCCCATTCTGGTGCAAAACAAGATTTTGAGATGATACAAGGCTTGTCTTAATAACAGTGTCCACAAAATGGCTCCTGCCTGCTTGCTATAATTATGAATTCCCAGACTGGAGGAAACACGATTCAAATGATTGATATAGTGTAATTAAAGTTCATTTTGATGGACTAATGTGATAAAATAGGATTTTAAATAATTTTTTTGGGGTGACAGGTCCCCTTTAATAAACACTTGTTGGATGAACTGGACAGCCAGCTGCAAGCTAGGCCTGATCCCAACATCAGTGGCCAATTTTGTTAATGTTTTTATGCTAATAAAAGCAAATCCCACAAACAAACAATGTTCTAGCATCTGTTGGAAAGCCTTCCAAGAAGTGCAGGCTGCAAAGGGTGGACCAATTCCATATTAAAGCCCATGTAATAAAGCTGTTTAAAGAGGATTCTGTGAGTTTATACAATGAAGCCTTTTAACTAAGATAACGTTCATTACTTTATTATGTCTAAAACAGGTACACATTACAGTAGAGTAGTAAAACTAGACATTGTGAATTTATGAAAGTAGCAGAAATGGATACGTAATATACCTGTAATCCAGTAGCCACATCTTGAACTCGTTTCCATTCCCAGGTATTGGAAATTACACCAGCCTTTACCAAGATGGCTATGAATACAGCTTGCCTGTAGGGTAAATTCGATTATATGTAATTTAGTTAGGCTAATGGCAAGTTTGAAAAGAATGCTATGCATAGATGCTTAGAAAGCTTTGATAAACTATTTACAAAAGTCTTCTGCTTTGCTTGGAATGTACTGTAGTTGAGAGGACACCTACACGCCACAAACATCAGAATTAATGTTTTGTGCACTGTTATTAAAGCAAGACTGGTTTTGGTACAGGATAAAAAAAACAATGGTGAGAAGAGCACTTACCAAAAGGAAACAAAGACAACCATCTTGACACAGAGAAATTTGCCAACTGGCTGAATGGGGTTCAGTTCTTCTTTGAGTACTTTATAAAACAGAACAAGGCAATACATAGCAAACTAGTAAAAGGAAAAAAAAAAGTATAATATCATATTAATTATTCAGTAAAAGCAAAATAAAGCCTCATTGGTGCTTAAAGGAGAAGGAAAGCTACTGAGGCAGTTTACTGCCAATAGATTAACCACAATAGTGCAAGCTAGAATGCTATATTTATTCTGTAGAATGCCTTACCATTCCTGACTCAACAGCTCTAGAAACTCTGTTTGTTTAGGATAGCAGCTGCCATTTTAGCTTTGTGTGACATCACTTCTTGCCCAAGTCTCTCTCTGCTCCCTCATAGCTGGCGAGAGACGCAAAGATCTGATTGTAAGGATTCGTACGATTTTCGGACCGTGTGTGGAGAGTCCCGTCATTTTTCGTCTGGTTGAGATCGGTTGTTTGGTCGATCGGACAGGTTAAAAGATTTCTGTCGGCTGCCGATAATATCTCTGCATGTATTGCCGATCGTATGATTTTCAGTGGGAGACTGTCACCAGCTTTGGACGGACATACAGTAACTTTCGTACGATTGCTTTCAGGGGCAGAACATCGGCTGATCTTTTGTACTTTATTTAATCGGAATGGTTAGTGGCAGGTTGGGAGATGAGGAAGTCCGATCGTACATTGATTCGTACAATCGGATCTTTGCATTTGTGGCCAGCTTGAGCTTCACCGTGCGCATTGCTGCAGGCAATTATGCAATGTGCATAATTTGTGTCATTGCACACAAAATCACCTGGTCTGGAGGTGGCAGTAGCTTAAAAAGTCATGCGATGCACACTTCAGCCTGCCGTTTCAGCTGGATACGGGAGACGAGTGTGATAATTAAAAATACAAATTCAATGAAATATAAAGTTAAAATCATAGCATTGATACATATGGATGCTGCAGGCAGGGAAGAGTATTGCTCAACGTGTTTCGTGACTAGTCACTTCCTTAATAAATTTTGATTTTTAATTATCACACTCGTCTCAATTATCCAGCTGAAACGGCAGGCTGAAAGTGTTCATCGGATGACTTTTTAGTCAAACCACATGACCAGAGTGGTTTGGCAATTGCCAAAGAACACTGGATTATCTACTCCCTCTCTACATGACTGAGGTTTCCGCTTTGATGTGATTTTCCCTGCTTGAAGGTGGCATTAGCTTGAGTGTTCCCCAGGGCCAAAAGGTGCAGCAGCACTCAGTTCGCAACAAAAGGTGCAGAGTGCAACTATATGAAAGTACATTTAATAAAAGTGGTTTTACACACAATAGACTCTGGGGAAATTGCACTTGCTAAACAGTAGCTACATACTGCTTGCATAAGCTATAGTAATTTAGTAGCAAGTTATTTTAAGTGCTAATCTCATTCACTTGAGTAAAACCAACTGTGCTGCAGCAACAAAACAGCGTGGAGCGTTATTTATTAACCCACAGTATAGTCTACATTTAGTAGGGACATTGAGATAGAGATTCTAGTGCGGACAGTTTAGTATGCTTAATCACATGGCCACTTTAAATTTTTAAGATCCAAAAACCACAAGGCAAAATTTTTTACTTCTCTACTGTACATTTGACGCTTCCATTTATCTTATTTCTTAAAGCATATTTTTACGATTTACAATAAATCAAAGTAGCAGGCATATGCTTGGAAAGTTATGGCTTTGTGCAGGAATGGCAATTCAATGATGGCAGCCCCATGTAGCCACTGCACACAGGGACATCACCAGGTGAAAGTCTATATGTGGATAACTGTGTTGATTTATATAATTACATTTCTGATCTTGTTGTCACTGCACACGGGGGCATTTTTAAGCTTCACCAGGTGAAATAATCTATATGTGGATAACTGTGCTGATTTATATTAATACGTTTCTGATCTTGCTGTATGATGTTCTCTGATTACTTATGAAAAAGTGTAATGAAAGGCTACATCCCTTGCAATTCCTATATGCTTGAATTTGATGAAAAGAAAATATCTTCCAGTATCTCCACATGCTAAATAAATAGAAAAGGTATGTAACACTTCATAACACAGCTTACATAATGTTATAATTCAAAAGAAAGATGGGAAATCCCTACCAATTGTGATACGTTGTTTATTATAACCAAGTAAGTCCAGGCATTTTTTACACTGAAGTCACCTTCTCCGTATACTCCAGTCAGCTGACAAATTCTGAATAAAAATAAATAGACGAAAAAAGGAAATGTACATCTTGTTAACTGGGAAATGGGACTAAACACAGGGTCAGGCTACGTTCTAGATCAGAACCTGTTGGAGCACAGATGAAAACAATGTAAATAACATGAGCTTCTTTAGAATTCCTCCACTATACACAGTAAGGTTCCTATTTATAACACATTAGAATGGTTTAGGAATATACAAGCCTTTATCACCTAATTATAACAGGAATTGCATTAAAGTACATACATAAGTGTTTGTAAAGAGGTAATAAGGCAAAATAAGAGCTAAGACATGCATGGCCAGGGGGGAACATTTGTTGTTTAATAAATATAAAGTTCATGGGAACATTAGAAAACCTAAGAGGAATAAGGGGTTTGGCAATTTCATCAAACCCACCCCCTCCTACCCGAAGTGGTCAGTAGCTTTTAAAGGTATAAAAGCAGATATTTATCAGGCAGGTTTAAGAATTTCATTGGGGAATTGGGATATTGATGTAGTCCTTGAACTTCCCATCAATGTGATGCTCAACTCAATTTGGGAAGATCGGTGAAAGATCCTCTTATTTGGCGACCTTGTCAAATGAGGAGATCTTTAAGGGGCTGATTCACTAAGCTCGAGTGAAGGATTCGAATGAAAAATACTTCGAATTTCGAAGTATTTTTTGGGTACTTCGACCATCGAATTGGTTAAATTCGTTCGAAGTCGAACGAAATCGAACGAATCGAACGAAAAATCGTTCGACTATTCGACCATTCGATAGTCGAAGTACTTGCCCTTTAAAAAAAACTTCGACCCCCTACTTCGGCAGCTAAAAGCTACCGAAGTCAATGTTAGCCTATGGGGAAGGTCCCCATAGGCTTGCCTGTGATTTTTTGATCGAAGGATTTTCCTTCGATCGTTGGATTAAAATCCTTCGAATCGTTCGATTCGAAGGATTTAATCGTTCGATCGAACTGAAAATCCTTCGATCGATCGATCGCAGGATCAGCGCTAAATCCTTCGACTTCGATATTCGAAGTCGAAGGATTTCAATCCGAGGGTCGAATTTCGAAGTATTTTTAACTTCGAAATTCGACCCTTAGTGAATCGGCCTCTAAATGTATGGCTATCTTAAGGTACTGCAGCTAGTCCACCAAGCTTTTATCTTGCATTTAAAATAACTAATTTCACCTTTATCAGATGGGTTACTTATTAGCAGCAACCACAGATGAGTAATTTACAGGCTTAGGAGTAAAAGGACAACAATAAGTTATACATGAATGGAAAACTATATTATCTATTGATCTATTAAAAAACCTTACCAAATTGGTATATACATACTGTATCAATACATACTGCACTTTTACATATTATTTAACATGAGCGATCACCTGACAGGAAATAATGAAATAATTCAGGTGCCAGCTGTAACAAGTGTAGGAGTAAAACACTCCGCTATGTCCATTCACTGGCTGATGTAACCTAGCATGTAGGTATGCCCCTGGTTTGTGAGTGAACGCAGTGAATCCTATGTGCCAGGGGTTGGCCTTTTGTACTTTTCTATTTTAAATTATCTAATGGCACATGCTTCTAGAAAAGTACACATTTATATGAATGTTATATTTAGATTAT
This sequence comes from Xenopus laevis, assembly GCF_017654675.1. NCBI lineage: Eukaryota > Metazoa > Chordata > Amphibia > Anura > Pipidae > Xenopus > Xenopus laevis. The sequence continues at coordinate 46,296,672 of NC_054372.1, forward strand.
ACAGTGTTTTACATATTGGCTGTTTTATGGGATATATTTTTGTACAGGCTTGCTATGTTCCAAGGTATATTTTCCCTTTAACCAGGGATCTTCATGCACTGCCGCACCCCTTTCCTATCCGCTATGACACCATTGAAAGCAGTGCTCAAGCATACATATTTGAAGCCTATATAGCCCTTTGCCAACCAAGAGCCTGCATTTGTACAATCAGCAAAGTGCAGAGGACTAGAAGTCAGACCAGTCAGTCTTAGTGGCCAGCAACACTGCTGCCCAGCCCTGCATCTAGTATCCATCTAGTAAGTCACTTTACAGTTTAATAATCTGGAATGGAAAGCGATGCCTAGCCCTTTAAATACATTTATAAGGCAATTACATACTTACAAGGCAATTACAGTTGTGACAGGTCGAACTACAGTATACTGAAGCACACCCAGCTTGCATCTGAACAACAGCACACTACAAGAGAATCAGTTATATTATTAGCATATTTCAATTCACAAATGTTTGAAGCAGAAGAGATTTATTTCTAACATATGTATGTAATCATCTAGGTCAGAGCCGGGCCAATCTGGCCAGGCGCCCTAGGCAACCTGGCCGGCCACGGCGCCGGCTTAGTGTGTGCTGAATTGCACATGTGCTGGTGATCTATCTGAAAACAACTAGTTGTTTGAAGGTGAACAACCCCTTATGCTATCTTTTATATTTGGGTAAAGGTCAGAGTTTATTCACAGAAACTCCTCCATACCACAAATATGCTTTTCAAATGACATCACTCCAATTCAGTATTTCAAATTCTTTTAATTCTCATATTTCAGGGCAGCAAAATGGGCAACGTTTTAAGAGGCACAACTTTTTATCAAGCATTAGACTAGATTTAACACCATTGGAAATTATCTAGGTTTTTTTTTTTTAAATTAAACCCAATAGTAAATATTTTTTAAATGGCCATATCTATTTGTTTGAAAAAAATGTTCTAAAGGTGAACATCCCCTTTAACTGAATTAAGAAGCCAGATGGTCTGACTGACCAATCAAACCAGACACATGCCTCTGTGAAACCAAAATGATTTAAATATGATCTGCTTCAGACTTCCCTATCTGCCAGTGCCCAGTCCATTTTCAGAGAAGGGGCATCAGCAGAATTTTCAATTCAGACAAACTGACTGTGAACCAATAAGTTCGCAGAACAGTCTAGTTAAATAAACAGTAACATCAAAAATTAAAATGTTTCAAAGTAATAACAATATAATGTAGTGTTGCCCTCCACTGGTAAAACTGCTTTGTTTGCTTCAGAAAAAAATTGTGTTTATATAAATAAGCTGCTGTGTAGCAACGGGGCAATCATTCAGAGGAGGAGAAAAGGCTCAGGTTAAGCTCTGTAAAACATAATTGTTACCTGTTATCCATTATTTAACCTGTGCCATATAGCTTTTTTTCAATTTCCACCATTGCTACACAGCAGTTTTTTTATATGAACTATAGTAGTGTTTCTGAAGCAAACAGATCAGTTTTACCAGTGCAGGGCAACAGTACATGATATTTTCATTCCTTTAAACTGCTGTCCCTTCCCCCAGGGGTGGCCATACATACCCTCATGGACGTGCAGTAAGGTCAACATTGCCAAAAATCTCTAGGAAATCTATGCTTGTATAATAAGCACAGTTACTCCGGTCTTCTAGTCAGCATAATACTTACTCTCCCATTGCCCAGGGTGGACAGCAGCATAGAGGAGGAAGATGTCTTCGTTGGTCTTTGGCTTCAAGAACTAATGCCAGATTTGGGCAACGATTTGTTAGATAGTTCAAAAGGAAAATCATAAAGTTGTAGATGACATAAGCTTCATAGCATTCTCGGCATGTGTCAACATAAATAGCAATGTCAGGATATTTCAGAGCGATCCACTGTATTATTGATGGCAATCAAATAATAAAACAAAAAAAAAAAAAACACATTTAACATGAGAAAATATGCCACAGACAAAAAAAAAAAAAAAAGACAGTGCGAGACATTTAATAATATTCTTGACATATTTTAAAAATGTTTTATAGTATTTGCTAATCTGCCTTGGTTCTGTGTTTTATAGTATTTGCTACTTTGACATAGTTCTTTAGAGCTGGGTCTTAGTTACAAAACTGATTGCTTTCCTATTGTCACAGCTCATTTCCAGATCCTCCTTTAGCCAATTAACTTTCTTTGGGCACGGGGAGGGGCAATGGTAAGTTTGATGTAAAAGTTTTGAAATATGGAAAGAAAACATGTAGACACTGGATTTAAATGTATATTATAAAATGTATAAATTACAAACAGGAGTTACATCGATTTTCGTGTTCGACTGTGGTGCAAGATACACAGTCTCAGATCAGTAAGGTACCGGTTATTCTTGCGTCTCCACTGATACTTGTCTTAGGGCTCATGCACAGAGTCAAAATATTAGAAGTTCTAGGGTGAGACCAAACAATAATCCCAACAGCAGCAGCACCAATTGGAATTACAAGGGCTTTGAACAAGACGTTGCAATTATGTGTCTGTGTTTCTTCCTACCCTGCTACTGCTGAGTAATGAATCATATCACTGTCATATGATAATGTATATTATAATGATAATATTTGCAACACTAGACATTAAGCCCGTTAAATTAACGGGTGCTAGAACATGTCGCTAGAGACGGTCCGTGGGGCACATGCGCAGTAGCGCCATCCCACGGACACAGGGACTGGACGCAGAGACACTTCAACTTTATTATATAAGATACTACAGTATATGCTTTTTAAAATTATAGAGAAACAAATAGGGTTCCAAATAAATTGCATGATATGCTAGACTGTATTATAAGACTTGTCAAGTGTTTGTAGTCATGTTCACATTAATAAGCACTAACAAGTCTGACGCATTTAGTAATGTTAAATAATACGAGGATCAGAACGAATAATGATTTGTCATTATTTCTAAAAATGTCATCATCGTATATTTAGCTTTCATCAAGAATTTCAGAAGAATATAACAATGCTCCTGCAACAAAAATACTTACACTATCTACACTGTAAATTGGCACCATCCACAGTATCCTGTTAAAAGAAGAAACCATTTAGTAACATGTAGTTTACTTAAGAGCAAACAGTTAGGTGATAAGCAGAGACGGATTTACCTGATTATGGGCTTCTGCAACTCTGGTTGTGTATAATGAACCAAATGCTGCAATATCCCCCACAGAGATATTGGTATGGTCATAAGAACAAATATTCCAGCAATAAACCATGCCTTGGTGTGCACACCAACCTGAAAAAAGCTCAACAATTTTACTTTGTGTATCAGTCAAAAAAAAACCTGTTATTTTCATTTACTATAGGATTTAGCATGCCAAAGGGATCTACTTCCCCTTCATAGTTAAACCTCCAGTTTAAGGAACTCTTCATTATCTGTGATCCGAAGACACAAATAGCAGCAGAACTTACTTTCTGACTGCAGAAGTAGATGATGCAGTAAAAACAACAATCCATTAAAATCCTCAGAATGCTTTTCCACTAGCAATAATATAAATCATATCAATCGTGGCCCCATTTCCAAACCTAATCTTCATATATGGGTATGGGACCTTCGTCCAGGAAACTTGTTATCCAGAAAGCTCTGAATTACGGAAAAGTTGTCTCCCATAGACTCAATTTTATCCAAATAATCCAAAATTTAAAAAATGATTTCCTTTTTCTCTGTAATAATAAAACTGTACCTTGTACTTGATCCAAACTAAGATATAATTAATCCTTATTGGAAGCAAAACCAGCCTATTTGGTTTATTTAATGTTTACATGATTTTCTAGTAGACTTAAGGTATGAAGATCCAAATTAAAGAAAGATTCCCTATCTGTAAAACCCCAGATCCCAAGCATTCTGGATAACAGGTGCCATACCTGTATATACACTAGTGTTCAAACGTTATTGCTAATAGAAAGTGATACTTTTTTATTCACTATGGTAGACTTCAACCGATCAGACATTATAGTCAATATACGGACAATGCCATAAGATTTTTTCATGGGGGGGGGGGGAAGAGAGATTTATTCATTTCATTTTTGTAAAAAAACATTTGTTACATAGGCACACTAGGGCCATCCCAAAGCTGCCGCCCCAGGCATAGGCAATCTTGGGGGCCTGTATATAAATACAGCCCTGCTGTTCTACTTAACAGACAATTCATCAGTCTTCCATTTGCAGAAGTTCTATGCGTTCTTTAGCATCTCCCAGAGGTAAGATGCTAATCTCGCAAAAAGGTCTCCCTGATGCAGTCATATCTTCTATGCAATGTGATGTTAATGCCAACAGTTGCTTCCAAATGTCTAACAGAGTTAAAATTGCAAAACAAACAAAATTTGCAAGATTAAAGGGAAAGTAAACCTTCAGAATTTTTTTCTTTGCTCATCTTTTTCACAATTGCTCCACTGGATCACCAAATCAAGATAAAATTATAGCTCAGCGCTACAGGCTATGAAAAAAAAATATAAAACAGAAACTAGCACAATATTGTTAATATTCAGTGCAGTCACCAGTGTGTTATCACAAATTTGTGTGTGTCTGGAACCATAGACAGTCTATAGAGTAGGTATGATTCAGTCCCCAATTTCTTCGCTTTATTGCTGTAAGATTCAGTAGGTGTCTGTGTTACACCCCATGTGCATAATTCAAGGAAAATATTGAATCAATACAGCTCCAGACAGTAATTTTCAACTGCAATGTGTTTTATTCAGCAGTGTAGGCACACTACATGTTTGGAGCAGAGCCCTTTATCAAGTGTTGATAAAGGGCTCTGCCCGAAACATGTAGTGTGCCTACACTGCTGAATAAAACACATTGCAGTTGAAAATTACTGTCTGGAGCTGTATTGATTCAATATTTTCCTTGAACCATACACAGTCTATAAACAGATTGTTCTTGTTAAACAAAGTGCTTTTAGAGCTTTTTTCAAAAGGTAGAATAAATTAAAGGGGACCCGTCACCCAAAAAAAATATTCAAAATCCTATTTTATCAGATTAGTCAAGGAAAATGAACTTTAATTACGCTATATAAATTATTTGAATCTTGTTTCCTTCAGTCTGGGATTTCAAAATTATAGCAAGCAGGCAGCAGCCATTTTGTGGACACTGTTATTAAGACAAGCCTTGCATCATCTCAGAATTTTGTTTGTGCACCAGAATGGGGGACCTGATGTCCATCTCCATGCCCTGGCCACACAGTTATATGGTGAAGAGAACAGGGGGAATGTGTGGAGAGCAGTGACCTCTAGGAAGTGCTGAATTGAAAGTGAAAGTGATTGTCTACCCCGCCTCTATGCCATGGGCATAGAGGAGGGGCAGACAATATTTGATTGACAGCTGAGATTTTTAAATGAGCTTACAACAGCTATGAATGCTTAAATAGAAAATAGAAATTGGATTTCATGTTTAATTTGAAAAGGACTTTTATAATACAGATTTTTGTGTCTGGGTGACAGGTCCACTTTAAAGCAAGGTGCAATGGTGTTTTCTTCAAACAGTAAAACTTAGTATGTGGCTTCTCCACCCTCTGGTGGAGCAATTTACAAGATTCTTGATTTCAAAACAGCATATCACTCTCAATTCCTGGGTATTTCAAGTCACATTTCTAAGCGCATATCAAACAATCAATTTCTCCAGGATCATGGAGGTGAACCTTTGCAATACAAAGAGATGGATTCTGCTGGAGTCTCCCACTCCCATGTGTTCCACCTGTGAATCCACTCACTGCTGCAACCGGAAATTATGTCACACCTAACGCGTTTCGCTGAGGGCAGCTTCATCAGACCTCTGACCTCCATCACACACAGATTTGTGTTGTAACACACCGGTGACTGCGCTGAATAATTATATTGCGCTTGGTGCTGTTTTTTTCCCCCATTGCCTGTGGCTGGTCTATAATTTTATCTTGAGTTGTAAGATTCTTACTCCCAGGTTTTATATCCCTTAATTCCTGTTTGCATAATTGAGCACTTTAAACTGTAGTTTGCCAAAAACTTTTTAGGGTGAAGAATGAGGTCATTGCCCCTGCTAAGGTCCCTGTGCCATGGCGCAGTTGCATCCCCTGTAGTTTACTCACATCAGAAAAGCTTTTTCAGTGCTTTCTATAATAGTCAAATAACAGAAAAGTAAGCTTTTGCTTTTTACTGGAATATAACTTGATTTTGCATTGGAGGGCCCTCTTTGCCTCTTAAAGGAGAACTAAACGCTAGAAATAAATATTGCTAAAATGCCATATTGTATATGCTGAACTTATTGCACCAGCCTAAAGTTTCAACTTCTCAATAGCGACAATGATCCAGGACTTCAAACTTGTCACAGGGGGTCACCATCTTGGAAAGTGCCTATGACACTCACATGCTCAGTGGGCTCTGAGCAGCTGTTGAGAAGCTAAGATTAGGGGTTGTTGCAAATTTACAATCAGATAATGAGGTTGGCCTGTAATATATAAGCTGATACTGCAAGGCTGATTATGACATGCTGATGCTAGTTGCACTGGTTTCTGTGCTGCCATGTAGTCATTTTATCTATTGATGACTAATCAGCCTTGTATTGTGACGTTTCTATTCTATGTGTACTGTATATTGTGAGTCAGTCGCATCAGCACAGAGCATGTGCAGTGAATCAGCAGAAAAGAAGATGGGGAGCTACTGGGGCATCTTTTGGGACACAGATGTCCCAAAAAAAACGGTGGTTGCCTTAGGCTGGTACAGAAGCCCAAAACATAATGTACACCATTTCTAGCCTACATCTATAGTTAGGTTTTAATTCTACTTTAAATACATGGTAGTGATAATTATAATACAGGTATGGGGCCTGTTATCCAGAACGCTTGGGACCTGGGGTTTTCCAGATAATGGACCTTACTAGAATTTGGATCTTTATACCTTAAGTCTACTTAAGAATAATGTAAACATTAAATAAACCCAATATTCCAATAAGGATTAATTATATCTTAGTTGGGATCAAGTACCAGGTACCGTTTTATTATTACAGAGAAAAAGGATTCAGATTCGAACCGAATCCGGCCGAATCCAAATCCTAATCCTAATTTGCATACGCAAATTAGGGGCGGAGAGCGAAAATGTGTGACTTTTTGTCAGAAAACATATGCAAATTAGGGTTTGGAATCGGTTAGGTATTCGCCGAATCTTTTGTGAAGGATTCGGGGGTTCGGCCGAATCCAAAAAAGTGGATTCGGTGCATCCCTAATTTATTGTATAGCGCTGGCTGGTGCTTAATAGAAAAGGGATAATTGTAACACTAATGATAACCAGGCTAATAATAAAGAGGATTTTGATTGGACGTGAATGACTGCATGTGCACACATAGAAAGCCTATGGCAAACAGTACAGTACATAAACAAGTACACACCTCCATCTTCTGTAGCTTCCAGATGCATATTGGAACCCCTACAATCAACCCCACAATATACAGAAAGACCACCAATGGTCTGATCCACCTCCTCCAGTTCCGGCAGGTGCAAGGCATGCTGGGACACACTCAAGCTCTGATCATGGAGCGGATGTATGGCCACTCACAGCATTACGCCCAACAGACCCGCTTTTTAAAACACTATTTGCAGCAGCGTCAAGGTTCTAGGCTACTGCCGGGCGGCTCATCCTGACAGAATACACTAGCGTCACAAGTCTCATCTCGCGAGAATGTGACATCATTACAAGTACATAAGCTCAGTCACTCGCCAAGTAGACGCAAATTAACAACATAAAGTGATATTAAATCCTTGGAGTTCCTCTGGTTTTGCTGCCAGTACCGCAGCTCCTTAAATTTGACCAAAACGAAAGCCATTATTTTTTTTCTAGTTTATTTTCTGCTTGAGTTACGTGATAAAACGTGTTATTGTCTTGCAGGTTACCAGCAATAGTTCCGACGCAACACTGTGCTCCCCCTATACAACTGCCCATCTGGGTTGCCAGGTCTAATTTTCAAAACCAGACAAAATCAGCCACAAAACTATCCAAGAGTCACTTCAAAAGTAGCACAATATGTGCAGTGGGAAATAAATCTAAAAAAAATAAATAAATATATGTGCAAATATGTCTTTTTCAAATTTTCACTGATTTGCACATTTTTCCATGAAGTAAAATGGGACAGATTCGCCCATCACTAGGGGCGTAACTACAGAGGGGGGGCCCAGGAGGTATAGGGACCCCATGAGGCCCTAATTCATATACAGTTTCAATAAATATTGGTAAAACAGCTCAACCACTAGACATTTTGGTGGCCAGCAGATTTTTGGCCCAAAATTGTCTGAAATTGAGAAAAGTCATTAGAATACCAAGAATGCTTAAGAGGGACGGGAGACTGGGGTACAGAGCCAAAGAGAAATCAGATGGCACTCACCAAGCAAAATGTGCTGAATTTTTATGATTTATTCAGATCTCTGCACAACGTTTCAGGAGGTAGGATTCTATTGAAGTTTGATTTACAGAGCCTAAGATCTGGTAACTCCCGACTTCTACACAAGTCAGTCCCATTGCATGCTGGGTATTGTAGTCTTACATTAAACTAACATTAAATTTGGCAGTCTTATCATGAAGTAAAATGGTACAGATTCGCCCATCACTAGGGGCGTAACTACAGAGGGGAGCCCAGGAGGCAGGTCCGGACTGAGTATTAAAATAGGCCCTGGCATTTCAGGTACACAGAGGCCCAATCAGCCCACACAGAGGCCCAACCAGCCCTACTGACTTTCTGTGGCACCTTATAGCAGCCCCTCGGGCATTTACCAGAACCCACAGATTGCCAGTCCGGGCCTGCCAGGAGGTATAGGGACCCCATGAGGCCCTAATTCATAAACAATTTCAATAAATATTGGTAAAACAGCTCAACCTCTAGACATTTTGGTGTAGCACAATATGTGCAGTGGGAAATAAATCTAAAAAAAATAAATAAATATATGTGCAAATATGTCTTTTTCACTGATTTGCACATTTTTCCATGAAGTAAAATGGGACAGATTCGCCCATCACTAGGGGCGTAACTACAGAGGGGGGCCCAGGAGGTATAGGGACCCCATGAGGCCCTAATTCATAAATAATTTCAATAAATATTGGTAAAACAGCTCAACCTCTAGACATTTTGGTGGCCAGCAGATTTTTGCCCCAAAATTGTCTGAAATTGAGAAAAGTCATCAGAAAACCGAGAATGCTTAAGAGGGACGGGAGACTGGGGTACAGAGCCTAAGATCTGGTAACTCACGACTTCTACACAAGTCAGTCCCATTGCATGCTGGGTATTTTAGTCTTACATTAAACTTACATTAAACTTGGCAGTCTTATCATGAAGTAAAATGGTACAGATTCACCCATCACTAGGGGCGTAACTACAGAGGGGAGCCCAGGAGGCAGGTCCGGACTGAGAATTAAAATAGGCCCTGGTATTTCAGGTATACAGAGGCCCAATCAGCCCACACAGAGGCCCAAACAGCCCATTAAACTTACATTAAACTTGGCAGTCTTATCATGAAGTAAAATGGTACAGATTCGCCCATCACTAGGGGCGTAACTACAGAGGGGAGCCCAGGAGGCAGGTCTACACTGAGAATTAAAATAGGCCCTGGCATTTCAGGTATTTTCAGAGGCTCAATCAGCCCACATAGAGGCCCAAACAGCCCTACTGACTTTCTATGGCACCTTATAGCAGCCCCTCGGGCATTTGCCAGAACCCACAGATTGCCAGTCCGGGCCTGCCAGGAGGTATAGGGACCCCATGAGGCCCTAATTCATAAACAATTTCAATAAATATTGGTAAAACAGCTCACGCTCTAGACATTTTGGTGGCCAGCAGATTTTTGGCCCAAAATTGTCTGAAATTGAGAAAAGTCATCAGAAAACCGAGAATGCTTAAAGGAATTGTTCAGTGTAAAAATAAAAACTGGGTAAATAGATAGGCTGTGCAAAATAAAAAATGTTTCTAATATAGTTAGTTAGCCAAAAATGTAATGTATAAAGGCTGGAGTGATTTGATGTATAACAAGTCAGTCAGAGCTCTACTTCCTGCTTTTCAGCTCTCTTGGTTTACACTGACTGGTTACCCTGGCTACCAGGCAGTAACCAATCAGAGACTTGAGGGGGGGCCACATGGGTCATATCTGTTGCTTTTGAATCTGAGCTGAATGCTGAGGATCAATTACAAACTCACTGAACAGAAATGTACCATGTGGCCCCCCTTCAAGTCGCTGACTAGCTCAGAGTTATAGAGCTGAAAAGCAGGAAGTTGGATTCTGGCTGTTGTAGTAGACATCTGTTCACTCCAGCCTTTTTATATCACATTTTTGGCTAACTAACTATATTAGAAACATTTTTTATTTTGCACAGCCTATTTATTTACACAGTTTTTATTTTCACACTGAACTATTCCTTTAAGAGGGACGGGAGACTGGGGTACAGAGTACAAGATCTGGTAACTCCTAACTTCTACACAAGTCAGTCCCATTGCATGCTGGGTATTGTAGTCTTACATTAAACTGACATTAAACTTGGCAGTCCGCAAATTGTTAAACAAACACTACATTACCCAACATGCATTGGGAGATGCAGGCTTGGCACATTAGGGCAACAAAAAACTTAAGCTGGTTTGGACTTTCAAAATTCGCCTGGGCTTTAAATTAGAAACCTGGCAACCTGGCAACCCTGCTGCCCATCTAAACCAGTGGTTACAAAACAGGCAAGATACCCCAGTGAACATGAGGGGGGGGGTGTTGCACAAAATTATAGCTCAAAATGGTATGGATGCACTCTCATATAAGCATAAGGGAAAGCCTGCACTGACTGCAAAGTAGATTGCAGGATTTGCCCAACTTTTGTAGTCCACCTTTAAATAAACTTTTGGTATGATGCAGACAATGATATTTTGAGGCAACTGTCTGCATATTTTATGATTTTTAAGTTATTTAGCTTTTTCTTCAGCAGATCTCCAATTTGATATTTGGGCAGCTATCTGGTTGCTAGGGTCTTATTTACCCTGTTGACTTTGTTCTGCACACTACCAAAATGATTGAGTCTACTGGAGAAAGATGGCAGGTTCACCGGTTAATGGAAGGTTGCAGCATGAGGTACAGCGACTGACATGTGAAATAAAGAATTGGCATTAGTTTGCTCTTAAAAAAAACCTTGGTGATGTATTATAAAAGACCCTGAAAAGGAATTGACTATTTTTTATTTAAATAGATTAAATCATATCAGCCATTGACAAACAGAAATGAAGGCAATGGCAAATAAAGATTTTGGATGTTTTGTCTACCCATGTTTTTCTCGCCAACAACACAGGATCAATTTGTCCGAAATCCCCCATTGCCCCCCCCAATGAGAATCGTTTGACATTGATACCCTAGTCAATTGTGAAGCTAATCTTTCTGACTATCTTCATGTTTTCACGGCGGAATTATGTGACAATTACCTGCGCTTGCTATTCCACACATTTCTCGTAGGGGCAAGCTTGGTTTCCATGGGTATCTATGAGGATACGTAGGCAGTCTATGTAAAACTCTCCCTAACTGGTCTTCAGACTGGGCCACCCCAGCTATTCTTCCTGGGTCCTTAGAGAAGCTAGCTCAGTTTGGGGAACACTGCTCTGAAGGCTAAAGAGTAGAACGTGAAATTTAAAAAAGGGGGAAATTATCTTGTAAATGATCTGTAAATTGTCTTTTTGCCACTAGAGTACGCTATATGACTATAGTTACAATATTTAGCAATCACAAGCATGTGTTCAGCTTATTCAACAGACTAATGTATCACTTTTTATGAACATCATACCAGCATTGTTAACCCTTTATTTTTAGAGTGTGTACATATTGCACAACGCTTTACAGATAACATATACCATTCATAAAAGTTTTCTATGATTAATATCAGACTTTGGCTCAGTAGCTATTCAATGTGCCTGCAGCTGCATAGGGGAGTCTCCTGTGAAACTCTTTGGATTTTAGCTTTGGGCTGATAGCCAAAGGGATCCAACTTCCTTCCAGCTAAGTACTTTTTATAAGTCCACCACTAGCTGTTTATTGGGTCATGTCAGTGATCTGATGTGGACCCAGTGCTCTTGATCATTTAACTAATATCTAGGGGTGGGGGGAAGACTGAAATATGCAGAGTGTTGTCTTACTGGAGGCATTCCCTGCATATTCAATTAATCCTCAAGCTTTCACCACAAGTTTTTCTGATTGAATTGAATCTGGATTTTATATAAAAGTGGTTACTTACTTAAGGAATGTATGTTTGAGTTGAAACTCGGATAGTGTATAAGCATAGTTTATGCGACATTTGTTTTATCCTCACATACAGCACAGTGTGATAGCAAAACTTATTGTGTAAGTGTTTGAGTTTGTACATACAGTATGAAGGGGATGCCATACTTCTTTATGTGAGATAGAAATACCTAATTACACAAAAAATGAATAAGCCACCACCACATTTAACAAGCTTCCTAGTGATTTTGTCAGTCCATCCAGGTTATAGTTGGATAATTCTGGAATGGTGTGTGTATTTGAACAAGATAGAGCAGACGCACACCCACGGCAATCTCCTGAAGATAACGCCTGGTGCTCAGTAATAGAGGGTACGGCAACCTCCAAATATAGTCTGGAAACAAAGATAACGGCACACAAGGCTTGCTTGCAGGGAAACCCTTGCTTTAATTCAAAAGTGCGGAAGTGCAACATTTCGGGGACACGCCCCTTTCTGCAAGCAAGCCTTGTGTGCCGGTATCTTTGTTTCTATGGTGTGTGTATTTTCCCTTTATTAATAATTCTATAATGTTGCCTAGTTACCTTTTTTTTTTTTTGGATTGATGATATTCATTTTGCTGAGCTTTGTTACACGTGGCAAGGCTATAGGGCAAGGCTATAGGGCAAGTCTATAGGTTCAACATACATTCATTATGCTTGTAAAGAATAATCACAAACAGTCGGTTAATATTCTTTGAACTCTGTCATTCCACATTTTTAATGCAAGCATAAATGTTTCATCTTTAGACTGCCATATAGTAATTTACATTTTTTGTAATTTCTTATAACATTTAATAATGCATGCCCTTATTCTGAATTCAAGAATTTCAGTTTTACCTTTGGAGCTCCACTTAATTTCCAGAGATATCTGCTTTTGGAATTAGCCTTGGATTTCTGCATTTAATAATACATGGACTGAGACCTCTCACATAAGTATAATAACATCAATGAAGAGCTTCATGTGGAAATATGTATATTCCACTATGTGAATTGATGAACAAAATGAAATGATACCCTACTAAATAATAATAATATAATATTATTATAATAACTATAACGTATATAATACTACATTTTTTACACAAAAAGCTGATTTACTGTCAGAGGCCTATTGGCTCCTAGCGGAGAAGTCCAGACCAAGGACGAAGCTTAGGGATTAAAGTCCAAGTTTAGCCCCTAACTTAAAGTCCAAGTTTTGCGGTATCCAAAGTGCGGTATAGTCAAGGCAGGCAACAAGAATAAGAATCAGGGTCTAGCAGAGGGTCAGGAATCCTGGAAACAGCAGTTAGGAAACCCAGGAACACAATTCAGCAATTCCTATAATCTGGCATTGAACCCATGACCTGGAAGTCCTTTTATTTTTGCGCCGGATGCGTGACATCATCGCACTGGCGTCAGCCCGCATGGTTCATGGGTACCGCCATCTTGGATGGGACACCGGAGGTGGGAGCGCCATTGGGCACTCCTGACATTTACCCATAAATAAATTAAAGGACTATAAAGTTCAAAATTAGATAATTTATTACAGCCATTGGATCTCTAATGCAGAGACTATTAAACTATGGCAATGCTGTCCCCACACTGTCTGCAATTTTCTCTATTGCTGGAGAGGATTGAGATTACTTTAATGGTCACACAATACTATGTACAGTATTTTACAGATATCAAAGCTTTCATCAGAGATTGCCTCAAGATTGAAAATAAATCTGTGTAACCCATGTTCCAGCTTTGAATATCTTGCAATTCTGAGAACATTGCTGACACAAAAAGAGGCTACATATAGTTCATAAAATATATTTTATCTACAGGGCTAAAACATGACCCCCAAATTATAAAATGCAATGTAAAATAAAATGCAATGTAAAATACTAGGATACTGAATACAAGCTGCTCTTAAGCTGATGGATGCTTAAAGTGATACAGACACTAAATACTATATTTTAAAATATGAATGAACATTAAAAGTTACCTATAGTTCATGTTGATTTTTTTTGCTTAGAGGTTGTTTTTGTAAGTAATTGTTAGTCAAAGTTCCTAAACCATCACTGTTTTGCCAACCTGACTGTCCCTGTCAGTTAAAGTTTCTAATGCTAACGGACTCCTGCTTCCGAAGTCGCCCAAAGTTTCCTCGTGAGGTAACTTCGGGCGACTTTGGAAAACGAAGCGCAGTGAGTGCCATCCCGCTGGCAATTTTTCATTATAGCCAGCGGGATGGTAGGGGAAGGCAGTTCGGGGAGATTGTCACCCCGAAGAAGAGGCGATTTGTCGCAGGGGAGAGAAATCTCCCCGAATCTGCCCATGTGCCCTAACCCTTATAGTGGTTATGGATGGAAGTATATTAATTAATTGTGTCATTATGCACACTCCATTAGGTCCATAAATTACCACTTATCTATATTGTTTTTGTAGGTATTCACTAAATAGCCAGAGCACCTTTGTTACAGCAAGTGACAGCAACAGGCCAAGTAACTTTAAGCAGGTCTGTGTCAATTGTGGTACTGTGTCTGGGAGAACCCTGGAGGGAAGGTACATATCTCCCAGAATGCGCTATGAGACTCTCTGTAAAGAGAATTACAGATGCTTTGAACAATCTGCAAGTATGCAAAGTGTTGTCATCACCTGGGGAGGGGAGCTTTCTGCCAAGGAACAAGGAAGTGTAAGAGGCTATGGGTATCTGAGGGAAAAGAGCTTTAGATATATGCCTATGCCAAGTCTGTGGGAGCCTAAGGTATGAACTGAACTAAGTGGGACTTAAAAATGCTGTAAAAAAGGGGGCCCAGCTTCCCTTGTAACCAGTGAGTCGTGTTTGACCCCTGTTTCCCCCCACCTTATGCCCATTAGGGGTAGGGAAAGTTAAGGAATAAATTGAGTAATTTAGAAATGTTAGAAGTTCCTTAAAGGAGAAACAACCCCCTTATTAAATAAAACCCTACCCCCCACATAGACCCCCCTCCCTCCTCCTCCCCCCAGCTGAGCTTCTACCCCGGGCAAATGCCCCTAACTTTTTACTTACCCCTCGGTGCAGATTCAGGGATCGGAGTTCATGGCAGCCATCTTCCGGATCTTCGGTAATCTGAGAATGAGACTGGCGAAGTGACGCATGCGCAGTTGGAGTAATTTTCTGGTTCGTGTCAACTGCACATGCACCAAAATTTATGGAAATTGACGAAGTGCCAGTTCCCTGCCGATCCCTGAATCTGCACTGAGGGGTAAGTAAAAAGTTAGGGGCATTTGCCCGGGGTAGCAGCTAGGCTGGGGGGGAGCGAGGGGGGGGGTCTATGTGGGATAGGTTTTGTTTTAATAAGGTTTTTTTTTCTCAATTAAGCGTTTAAGTTCTATATCTGATGAAAATGAGACTGAAGTGAATTGGGCATTTTGCAGTGGTGTGTGTTTGTGTAAGAGAAAGTAGGTGAGTTGATTTAATTTGGCTACCAACCGTCATTTGGACCGTTTTTGTGGAAATTGCATAAATAACGTAAATCTTAGGGGCATATTTATCAAGGGTCGAATTTCGAGTTTAAAAAACTTTGAAATTCGAAAAAGACCAACCGAATTTAAGTCGAAGTTTTTTTTTTGGACGTATTCAGCCGAATTCGAATAGTACGAATCAAATTAATAGCGAATTCGCTTGAATTCAATTTAAAGTTTTTCCCAAAAAAACCTTTGAATTTTCAAAGTCCACCAACTGACTTCAAATGGGTTCTAGGAGGTCTCCCATAGGCTAAAACAGCAATTCAGCAGGTTTTAGATGGCGAATGGTCGAAGTCGAGCATGATAAATTTTGATATTCGAATTTTCGAATTTTCTTCAAATTTGGACTATTTCCTAGTCGAAGTACACAAAAAATAGCTTGAAATTTGATTTTTTTTCATTCGAAAATTCACCTCGACCTTTGATAAATCTGCCCCTTAATGTAACTTTATATGTAGTAGGGATGCCCCGAATCCACTTTTTTGGATTCGGCCGAACCGCCGAATCCTTCACGAAGGATTCGGCCGAATATCGAACCTAATCCGAACCCTAATTTGCATATGCAAATTAGGGGTGAGAAGGGGAAAACATTTTTTACTTCCTTGTTTTCTGACAAAAAGTCACGCAATTTCCCTCCCTGCCCATAATTTGCATATGCAAATTAGGTTTCGGATTCGGTTCGGCGGGCAGAAGGATTCGGCCAAATCCGAATCCTGCTGAAAAAGGCCCGAATCCTGGCCGAATCCCGAACCGAATCCTGGATTCGGTGCATCCCTAATATGTAGCCTACATAATTTACTTATGTAATTTAGGCAGCTGGCCCCCCTTCAGGATCAAGATGTCACCAGGCCCGGGACAATCATTCTATTTTTGTCCCTGTGATGGCAGCCCTGATCATGGTGTTATTGTTTTTCAACCTCTTGTTTCTACACCTACACACACTTGAAAAGTTATGCCACTGCTAACCTTTCTTCCAAGTAACAGATTACAAATCTTCATTTTGTTTACCCTGTGGCGATTCAGTAAGTGCACAGTTATATTTAGAGATTGATTTGTGCATAATTCATTGCATCATTTCATTCCTTTGACTCATTTTTCATTTTTAGATTTATGGGATTTTTTTCTCAATTAACCATTGCAGCAAACCACAGATACAGCCTAGCTTGGAAATGTGCTTGTTATTTACTGCTTGTAACAATAGAAATGCTGCATGTTTCACACCTTATTAAACTCCCCTTGTTACAAGTAAGAGAAACACTTTTGAAGAGTTGTATTTTGAAATTTAAAATGTTTAATAAAAAAAAATATATATATATATATATATATATATATATATATATATATATAAATATTTGTGGTATGATTTTTGTTGGAGAGACTGTTCAAAAAGTAAAATCTCGGATCTCACAACATAAATCAACAATCAAATTGGGAAATATGGGATTGACACTTTCCAAACATTTCAAGGAAAAGGGACACACAGCAGAGCAGTTACGATTCACAGTGCTAAGCTGGCCATAGATGTTGAGATTTTTAAAAGATCAGATCCTGATCGTGAGACCACGATCTTCTCAGAACGATCGTACGATCATACGAATCTACCATCAACTAAAAAGACCAATTTACCAGGAAAACAAAGGGGAGCTGCCTGCTTGGCCCTGCAAACATAGAGAGATTGCACTGGGACCGACAAAGATTTTTTGACCTGGCCGATCAATTTCCCGACAGATGTCGGCCGAAAAATCGTAAGATGTACGATCGTTCGAATACCACTAACCGCACGATAATTTCGAAGGATTGGTCGGGCTTCCCTAAAATCGGTCGTTCGGCAAGAAGAATCGTCGCGTCTATGGGGACCTCTAGA
Organism: Xenopus laevis; assembly: GCF_017654675.1. Taxonomy (NCBI): domain Eukaryota; kingdom Metazoa; phylum Chordata; class Amphibia; order Anura; family Pipidae; genus Xenopus; species Xenopus laevis. Next base: position 46,314,277 of record NC_054372.1, read on the forward strand.
AATGGTACCCCCATTAGAGAGAGGGGGCGATCGGGAATTGAGACTAAAACAGAGGGAGGTATGGTGGATTAATAAATTGAATTCCTTACATCTGCATGGTCTAAACAAAGATTATAATTTATATCTGTTTCTATAAAGTATATGAGTACTAATTACAAACTCTGCTAGTTATATCTTGTTTGATACATATGTTAGGCATGGTTTGAACCCTGTAAAATGTATAAATGAATGCTAGATATGTCACTTCCTAGGATGGACTATAAAAAATCGGATTTTGTCCTAACCATTGTACACACGGCTTGAGAAAGAGCCCAATTTGTTACCGTTGCTATCATGTGCACATCATGGTAATGTCATTTTAATCTTTAATACAACCTTTTGATATAATAACGAGTGCTGTCCAGGACTGACAGTACATGGAGTGATTGATTAAAATAAATGGTATATACATGGCACAATTTATTTGTAGTCTGTAACAATTTGTGTGGTAATGATGTTTCTGTTCTAATTGAAACCAAAGTCCAGACTTCAAGTTTTGATATGTAAACATATTAGTATACAGTTTATTTGACAGTCATTATGATCTAATATATATAAATACAGTCAGCCTGTACATTAGCAATTTTGTCAACTGGTTTATTTTTTCTCATAAGTACAGTAAAGTGGCAGTAAACTTTATTTCTGAGAACGAACAGTCTGAACCAAAGCACATTTTGTGTATTTCTGTTTAGCATACAATGAAAAGTCTGCAATCAACTATGGTTTGGTTTGCATTTGGTGTACACAACGATATGCTTCTTCATTGCGCAGGAGGCTGCATATTTATGTAGATACCATTTGTTATAAGGTACATAGAGAACAGTGACAAAATATTGCATAAATTATTTTGAATAAAATATTTTTGGCTAAAATCACTTGAACAGCGAAACAGTGATCCATTTTATTCCTTTTCACTCAGATTATACAGAGTTTTTGCTCATGTTAAAGTCCATATTTTCTTCTTGTCAGAAGCAAAATGACAACATTCTATTAGGATGACATAGCCCTTACCTTAATGAACGTTCGCTGATTATTTGACAAGAAGGCCGAGGCATTTCTTTGATTGCAGCACCAGTAAAGACAGGCCTTTGAATAACTAAGCAAAACAAGAGGAAAAATGAATAGTGAGGCAATATAAAACAAGTTAGATCATACTGCCTCAGATAATGTAATATGAACTGGCACAGGTATTTAAATAAACAATGTTTAAGCCAGCTATGATTATAAAATGTGATACAATCCAGTAATAATTTCCTTTTAGATTCTTGTCCTCTGGGGTTTGGCCTTGTTCCTGAACCTAATGTTTCCTGAACCTAATGTCTTGAAGAACTACAAATGACATATGTGGGCACTGAGGTTTTAATACTCCAACAATTCAAAAACTTAAATTATAGCACTAATGTACAAAGAACAGTGTACAGATTTGGTGCAAACAGGGGTGATCCTGCCGCACTGAGGCAGCTTTTCTGCTGCTGCCCCTCCAAGCCGCTAGTCTAGAGAGCGATGTTGCAATCGGCTCTTAGGATTTTCTCAACTCGACTTATTGGAGCATTGCCTCTGTTTGCAAATTGTAAAAAACTAGAACAAATCTTTTTTAAAAAATGCACCTTGACCCCTCATCTTGTGCAGCTTTAAATACAGGGGTCTTTGTGATGTGCACTGTGCCTTGCACTAGATGTGCTGATAAAGTAACAACCAGTGCAAAGCTCAGAGTGCACTTTGTTCTGCCCATAGGCACAAATTCCAAGTAAGTGCAGCCCCAAGGATCACAGTCTTGCACTCCAAGCTTGCCAGCTCTTGCACCTATCCAGTAGTAAATGAGCCTTATAATATCAATTTTAGATGTAACTTTAATAGATGCTAAAAGCAGATACAGCATCATTTCTGATAGAATGGCTCACTCAGCGAGGATAAAACATTTGTTGTAGATTTCCTTGTGAAATATAACACTTGGGTATGGTTTCTAAACGTAATTACATGAATAAATACATGCCATGGGGATTTCAGTATTTCAAAACTGTACTTGTCAGGCATAAAAAAGAATGTATTTTGAAGACCAAATCCCCATCTCCTTAAGCCAACAAAAATATTAGTACAGTATTGCTTAATCTGGATCTTTAGTTTAAAGCTCTTTTTTTTTTGGATTCCACTATAATAGGTCAAAATGTACAACATCATATTAATGTCGTCCTTCATTAGAAATATTTTTCTTTTATAACAACTTTGCTTTATTTATTTTTTGTCTCCACTTTAATCACTCTATCCTGCACCAGAAACATAGCCTAGTAATGTAAACGTTGACTAAAAGCATATTGATACCAAAGGGTCTATTGTGGTAGTAAAGCATTGGGGAAATGTGCAGTAGTTTATAGTTGTATGTGGTAGTTTACATTGAATTGTCACTATATGCTACAATAACCTCTGCATGATCTAAAAATACATTTCTCATACACGCAAACTGCTCATTACCTGATGCTTAGCTGTGTTTTTGGTTGCACAGAGAAAAAAAATAAAGATTGAGCTTTACAACACAATGATAATATTATTATTTGGCCCCATAATGCTGTCCATAAAGGTCACTGAAGTCTAAATCTGCCTAAATCTACATGCATATGTATTCAGTCTATTAAGGGGCAACACTAAGGGGCCGATTCACTAACTTCGAGTGAAGGATTCGAAGGTAAAAAACGTTGAATTTCGAAGTTTTTTTTGGGCTACTTTGACCATCGAATGGGCTACTTCGACCTTCGACTACGACTTCGAATCGAAGGATTTGAAGTAAAAATCGTTCGACTATTCGACCATTCAATAGTCGAAGTACTGTCTCTTTAAAAAAAACTAGTTCGGCAGCTAAAAGCTACCAAAGTCAATGTTAGCCTATGGGGAAGGTCCCCATAGGCTTTCCTATATTTTTTCGATTCAAAGGATTTAATCGTTCGATCAAAGGAATAATCCTTCGATCGTACGATCGCAGTATTTGCGCTAAATCCTTCGACTTCGATATTCGAAGTCGAAGGATTTTAATTCCTAGTCGAATATCGATCGACCCTTAGTGAATCGGCCCCTAATATTTTGTACAGCCAACTTTTGCAGCAATAACTAGTGACAAGCGAAACTGTCCTGTTTTGGTTCACTGAAGAATTACTGGTAGGAAAATTTGCAAACCAGCGAAAAGTAGCAAAATACATTGTAATCAATGGGCATATGTTCACTGTAACTTATTTTCACCCAAAACACAGTGTAGTCAATTGTAGTTTTTTTGCTGCAGCTTTCCATTCAAAATACATTAACGTCAGTGGGCATTTTTCATGGTGATCTTAATTTTATATTATGAAAAGTCTTGCGGTAACGCAGATTTTTCCATGAGCGATCAATCTTATCATGTGCCATCACCCTAAGGGTCAACCATATCAAGAGATATTCATTACACTGGCCTATATGGGAGGGTAGTAAAAATAAGCTATTGATAAAGAGCTCTTGGCAAATTTGCACCTGGGCAGTAACCCATAGCAACCAATCTGTGATTAGCGTTTTTTAAACCAGCTGCAGGTTGAGCACTGAAAACAAGCATCTAATCAGTTGCCATGGGCAGGGCTGCTCCTGCCATGAGGAAAGGTGAGAACATTGCCTCACTCGGCAGTGAGCAGCCAATTACAAGGAGCGGCAAAAATCCCAGACATTTGGCTCCGCTAGTGCAGAGAGCAGTATTACGCTCATTGCACTAGCGTTGCGCCCCCTTCGACGCTAAAATTTTAAGTGCAGAATGTGAGGGGGTGCGGCATCGCCCTTGGCCATGGGTTACAGCCCAGGAGCAAATTTACCCACTGTGATTCAAGGTGGATTCTAAAAAAATATAGGTTTTTGAAAGAAGAAATTCTGAATATGAAAAAGCAAATATATACACAAAACTACAAAAGCAGAAGTCTTTGTTAAAATTAGTGACTTTTACAAAGTTTCCAAAAATCTACTCAAAGTCGGCACTTTCCCACATACAGAACTCTAGGGTAGAACCCACACATTCACATAATTAACACATATGTGGTATGTACAGTACATTCAAGGTTCAAAATTTACAATTATCTTAACGCATATTTGTAAATCCTTGACATCACTCTCACTTGCCAGTGGGCAGATATGCGCAGATAAACAGTAAAGATATTTCAGATCCACAGTATAAAGGCTGCTAATAATCAGTAAAGGTATGAGACCTGTTATCCAAAATGCTTGGTACCTGGGGTTTTCAGGATAACTGAACTTTCTGTAATTTAAATCTTCATACCTCAAGTCTACTAGAAAATCATGTAAATATTAAATAAACCAAGTAAGCAGCTTTTGCTTCCAATAATGATTAATTATATCTTAGTTTGGATCAGGCACAAGGTACTGTTTTTATTGTTACAGAGATAACGGAAATTATTATTTATAAATTTTGATTATTTGATTATAACGGAGTCTAATTTATTTTCCGTAATTCTGAACTTTCTGGATAACAGGTTTCCAAAAAATGAATCCCTGTGCAGCAAGTCTAAGTAGTGTATGTTGTCTAGATAGGACAGTATAACAATGCAATCTTACATGCTTCAAACGTTTTCATGATTTGGCTAAAATTGTCCTGCAATTAAATTAAAGTGTAAAACCAGTCCATTTTCATTAAAGAAAAAAGCCTCAAATATTTACAGTTTTCTTCACTTTCAATTAGGTGCAATCTGATACAGGGTGTAAGAAGATTAAGGGGCAGATTTATCAAGGGTCGAATTTAGAAGTAAAAAATACTTAAAAATTCGACCATCGAATTAAAATACTTTGAATTCAATATCGAAGTCGAAGTATTTTTCACCAAATTTGGCCATCGAACGATCAAAGTTATATCGTTTGATCGAACGATTAAATCGTTCGAATCGAACAATCCGAACGGTTTTAGCGTACGATCGAACGATTTTATTTTGATGTGTAAAGACTTAGAAAATGGTTGTAGAAGGTCCCCATAGGCTAACATAGCACTTCGGCAGGTTTAATTTGGCAAAGTATTGAAGTCGAAGTTTTTTTAAAGAGACAGTACTTTGCTTATCGAATGGTCGAATATTCAAACTATTTTACTTCGAATCGAATTCAAAGTAAATTCAAAGTCATGGTATCCTATTCGATGGTAGAAGTGTCCAAAAAATTACTTCGAATTTCGAATTTTTTTTACTTCGAAAATTCCCTTGAATTCACTTCTAACCCTTGATAAATCTGCCCCTAAAACTAGTCATGATTTGAACTTCTACAATATTACATATCCTTCTGGCATAGCAATCTTAATACTCTTTAAAGCTGGTGTGTTGCCAAAAGAAAAGCTTCTTTCCCACAAAATAAAATCTGAAATAATTATGTGTCAGAAAGAAAATATTAAACAAACTGAATACAGCCAGGCAGACCTGCAGCTCTTGGTTTTTAATACACTCATAGGAATACTCATGGCACAGTTGTGTTAAAAGTTCTATCCAAATGGCTTGTTGTTATTGAAATTAGGGATGCACCGAATCCAGGACCAGGATACTGAGAAGTATATTATTTTGCCTCAATGAGGCAACTTTGGGCGACTATTGAAAACGCGACTTTTCATTATAGCCTATGGGAAAACACGCTGAGGCAGTTCGGGGAGATAGTCGCTCAGAAGACTAGGCGATTAGTTGCCAGGCGACAAAATCTCCCCGAATCTCCTCGTGTGGACTAACCCTCATGTGTACTAAGACAGTACCTTAGTGCAGAAGCCGTGGGACTAGAATCTTTGAAAGCTACAATAAATTTCTTATCATCCTATTGCAGCATTCCCTGTGCTTCAGGCATAACAAACTACTTTTGTTACTGTGTTTTAAACAGATACTGATACAGAAAATAAACTTTTTTATCATACCATTGTGTTTGCATGCTATTTATAATTTTGCCATAAAAGTATTTGCCTGATGCTTTTATATTACCTTTCTTACCCCTGTGTTCCTCTATGAGGGGGCTGCCATATTTGTGCAGCAGGAGTCTGTTGGCATTAGAAACTCTAACTGACAAGTTGAGAAGGGACAGTCAGGTTGGCAAAACAGTCAGATTTAGGAACTTCAAGTAACAATTACTTACAAAAGCAGAACTATCAGCGAAAAAATGATCAGCATGACCTATAGGTAAATTTTAATGTAGATAATTTCTAGTGTCAGTATCACTTTAAGTATTGTGCACAGTTTTTTATGTTGTTCTGGCTTAACCTCGGCAGACCTTTATTTCCCTCTTGGTTTTCGAAATTGCTCCAGCAGCTATAAATAAATCTCCATAACTAAATACAACTGTAAGATGCAGAAATGCACGTATATATGAAATATAAACAATCTTACAACTTACTAAAGGTCCTAAATATGTTTGTGAATGTGGATGATAGAACTTTTCCCCATCTAAAAATATTTATTCCTTTTACTGAGAAAGGACATATGTTTACCACAATCAGAAGTTGTTTAGAAACAGTCCATCTTTAAAATGAGTGTCACCCAGAAGCAATTTTTTTTAATTGAAATTCTGGTCTAGTAACTTGTACATGTTTTCCATTGATGTGAAATGCTAAACCATTTCATGTACAACTTGGTTCTGAGTTTTTTTTTTAATTCTTTAAATTTTGTTATGCAGAACAGTATGAAATGTATTTGAACTATTAACCCTGGTATAGAATTTATTATGAAAAGGAAAGACTTACTACTATAAATGGCTACTTAAAAACCATAATTTGCACTATAGAGTAGTTACGTAAGACTGATATGATATATGATCTTGTTTTACAGCTACAGGTATGGGATCTGTTATTCGGAAACCGGTTATCCAGAAAGCTCCGAATTACGGAAATGCTGTCTTCCATAGCCTCCATTTTATTTAAAAATCCATTTTTTTTAAATGATTACCTTTTTCTCTGTAATAATAAAACAGTACCTTGAACTTGATCCAAGCTAAGATATAAGTAATCCTTATTGGAAGCAGAACCAGCCTATCGGGTTTATTTAATGTTTAAATGATCTTCTAGTACATTTAAGCTATGAAGATCCAAATTACAGAAAGATCCGTTATCTAGAAAGCCCCAGGTCCCGAGTATTCTGGATAACAGGTCCCATACCTGTATAAAGAGAAAAGTTGGTAATTACAATGTATTCTCTATGTTATAACAGTTATTGAAATCAGGTTCTGGCAGTGGAATACAAACACATTCTTGGACTTAGTCAAAATGTGCTTCTTTTCCAAATTATTTTGCATATTCCTGAATAACTTACCGAAATCTTTGCATATTTGCAATGAATTCAGTCCAGAGAAAAAATAAAATATTTCTCTTTTGCTGGAAATGGATTCTTTTATAAATACAAATAAGATCTTTGTTCAGGTGCAGGTAACTTCATGAGGAGCTTGAGGCTTGTTTGTTTGGAAATAATAGATGGAGAAAGAATGAAACATAAGGAAGGAATTACAAACAGGCATTTCTTTCTCCCAAAGTTTATTTGTATTTTAGTTTCTTATTACCAAAGCCTAGACTGTTTCAAAATCAAGCAAGTGCTGTCTTATAATGCAGACAGTTGCACAATTTAGTCATACAGTAAATGTCAAAATGGGGACAATATCTTTACCGTTGTAACTTTGCCAAAAGTTAAATAGCTCCAAATTTCTACAGGCCACCACTCTTTGCCTACTGTTTTAAAAAGTGTTAGAACTAGGCCTCGATAGGCTATTGCAATGCCTACTGAGACCTACTTTTAAAAATTTTCAGAGCAGGTTAGTTAACAGGCTAATTGCACCCTTTTATGAAATGTATATGACCCCTGTGGTGTACAATACCTTATAAGTTATACAGTTCTAACTAGCATGTATTTTGAAACTCTTAGCCAGAAGGAAGGAAACAAAACTCTTAAAATATAGATATATTATGATTATTTTGTGCGTTGTGTGCCAGTTGAAATGTACAAACTGCTAAAGGTTTATCATTGGCCTTGGGCTTCATTCTCTGTCCACACCCAACAGGTGCAAAAGCAAGTAGCTCAGACTTGGAGCTGTTTCCCATTGATTTATACAGGATGTGAATGATGAATATGTTTATATAAGTGAATAATTTAGAGCATAAAGCCTTATTGTTAGCTAGTGTAATATCCTTAGGCACTGACTTTTCACATAAAACAAGTATGCTTAAATGTGTGTATTTAATTCATATAGGTCAGCCTCCAATCCCCCAATTGTGAAATTACAAATTTCAGCATCTCACTGAAATGTCAAGAATGGTAGAGCCAAGTAAGGAAATAAACATGTTGGTGATGGGCTACACAAAGAGCACTTTATAGAGAATACAAGATGAAAAAAAAAGAAAAGGCTAGTCATTAGATTTCTTCTCAAAATTCCATAAAAGATTTTTTTACTGATCCCCTAGTGTGTTCTGTTTGGGTTCTCCCTGTCTTAGACTTTCAGTGCTGGTGGTGGGAAGAGGAGTTGATGGATTACAGCTCTAGGTCTTTTTGAAGGCATTAGAAACAGTAAGGAGCATATTTATCAAAGGTCGAAGTTAAAAAAAACTTCGAACTTCGAATTCAAAAAGAATGGTGGTCTTGAGGTCGAATGTGGGCCTACTTCGATTCGAAGTTTTTTTACTGTATCTCCCAAACTCCCCCAATTGGAGGAGGTCCCCCATAGGCTTAAACAGCACTTCGGCAGCTTTTAGGTGGTGAATAGGGATGTAGCGAACTGTTCTGCTGCGAACTAGTTCGCGCGAACTTCGACCGTTCGCGTCCGCCGAATGTTCGCGAACGTTTGGGAACGTTCGCATTTTGAGTTCGCGTTCGATTCGAATACAAGTCGTTCGACCATTCGACCATTCGAATTCCTTCGACCGCTAAAAATCGAACGATTTCCATTCGTTCGAACGATTGTAAGCATTCGATCGAATGAAAAGCATTCGATCGAATGAAAAGCATTCGAATGGCTTCGATCGTTCGATTCGAATGAAAATCCTTCGATCGAATGATTAAAATCCTTCGATCGTTCGAATCGAACGATTTTAGCGGGTGTTCGAAGTTCGCGAACTATCCGCAAACGTTCGCATTTTTTGCCGGTGTTCGCGAACGGCGTTCGCGAACACCAAATCGGCAGTTCGCTACATCCCTAGTGGTGAATGGTCGAAGTCGAAGTTTTAAAGAGACAGTACTTCAAAAAAATTCGACCTTCAAATTTTGAAGTTTTTTCAAATTCGAATCGAAGTTGGACTATTCTTTAGTCGAAGTACACAAAAAATAGATCGAGATTCAAAGTTTTTCACTTCGAAACTTCACCTCCACCTTTGATAAATCTGCCCCTGATTATACGACTTGTAGTTGGCCAGTCTGGTGGTGCAATGGTTAGTACTGCTGCCTTGCAGTGCTTAGGTCCTAGGGTTAAATTTAGTCGGGCAATTGTACAGTTGTGTTCTCCATGTGTTTGTAAAGGTTTGCTCTGGAGGCTCCTTCCACAAACATACAAGCAGATTATTACATTTCTGATAAAACTAACCATAATCCTTATACTGTAAGATAGAACTGGAATAGGAAATGATGTACAGAAAGGGGATTTATATAAAACCAGCACCAGGGGTCTTTACATGAAAATATGTATACTGTTACATAGTATACTGTTACATAGTAAAATGTCGGTTTTACTATGTAACCACATAACACTATTTTCATGTTAAGACCCCTGGTGCTTTTTTTTTTTTTTAATATTTTGTATACATTGGATCTCCGTGCATAGGGGCAACTTCAAGGTAGCTGAATGGAAGGTGGTGCTGTCCAAGAACATTTTATACAGCAGTGAAAATAAGTATTGGAAACTTCAATAAATATATTTCTAATGGGCTACTGATGTACAATTTACACCATGTGTCGATAAAAACCTAATTAATCCACACATACAAAGAAATCAAAACAAATAAATGCATAAATTAAGTTATGTGTAATAAAGGTAAATGACACAGGGAATAAGTATTGAACATATGAAAAAAGGAAGTGCAAAAAGGCATGGAAAGTCAAGAAATCTGCTGAAATCTGTCAGTATTTAGAAAGCAATCCTGACCGCCATCAGTGCAAATTAATAGCAGCTGGTTTAGTCCTAATTGATGGCCAATAAAATGGTTTATCATTGCCAAGGATTCTACAAGAAGCATCTCATGATGGGTAAAAGCAAAGAGCTCTCTCAAGACCTTCACAATCTTATTATTGCAAAACATACTGATGACATTGGTTACAGATGTTTTTATAAGCTTCTGAATGTTCCAGTGAAGAAATCAGGAGAGTTGTCCAACAGCAAAGGATCACTTGTGGAGAGCTTTGGAAAGACCTTGAATTAGCAGGTACAGTTGTTTCAAAGAAAACAATAAGTAATGCAGTCAACTGACATGACCTCTATGCACACTCACCACACAAGACTCCACTGCTGAACAAAAATAATGTTGAAGCTCGTTTAAAGATTCCTGCACAACATTTGGAGTAGCCAATGAAATTCTGGGATAACATAGTCAGATGATACCGAAATTGAACTCTTTGGATGTCATTGCACACACCATATTTGCAGGAGAAATGGCACTGCACAGCACTCCAAAAACACAATAACAGTGAAAATAGGAGGTGGGAACATCATGGTGTGGGGCTGTTTTTCAGCATATGATACTGGCAGACTTCATATAATTGAAGGAAGAATGAACAGAGAGCTGTACTGGACATTCTTGATAAGAATCTGTTGCCATCTACTTGAATGCTAAAGCTGAAAAAAGGGTGGACATTTCAGCAAGACAATGATCCCAAACACACAGCCAAGGAAACTCTCAATTGGTTTCAGAGCAAGATGGCCCACTCAATCACTGACTTGAATCCAATTGAAATTCTATGGAAAGAACTGAAGATCAGAGTTCTTAGAAGAGGTACTCAGAACCTTCAAGATTTGAAGACTGTTTGTGTGGAAGAATGGGCCAAAATCATACCTGATCAATGCATGCGACTAGTTTCTTCATATAGGAGGCTTCTTGAAGCTGTCACTACCAACAAAGGGGCAGATTCACTGAAGGGCGAATTGTTGCCAGCGAATTCTTTGCCACACTTCGCCAGGCGAAAATTTGTTACCACTATGCTAAATCACTAAAATGCAAAGTTGCGTCCTGGGTGTAAAACGATGGCGACTTTTCTCTAGTGTTACTTCAGCAGTCAGAGTGTTTCAAAATAAAATTACGCTATTGATTGCTTCTGCCTAGCGAAACGTTGTTAGTCCTCTTAAGCTTAGGTCAATATGAATAGGGGAGGTACATTAAAGTCATATGGACGTCTTTATTAGAGATGGTGCAAATGCTTGAAGTGGCCACTTTTTATTACAAATGTCCAAGGAACCTCAATAAAGACAAAAGAGATCTTCTAAACTAAAAAAAGTTTAATAGTTAGGACTTTTGCAGGCAATCCCGATTAAAAGTCGCCAGCGTTTTACAACTTTAATATAGGATATGATATACAGTAACTCACATAAGATTGAGGAAGATCTAGCTTCACTTTAGCAGTTCACCTTGTCTGAGGTGGCAGATGGTATTTCTAGCGTTAGCTACTTCGCCCATTAGTGAATCTGCCTCAAAGGCTTTTCTACCAATTATTAAATACATTTCAGAAAGCTTGTTCAATACTTATACCCTGTGTTGTTCCACTTTATTACACATAACTTAAATGATGGACTTGTTTTGAGTCCTTTTTATGTGTGGATTACATGGATTGTTACCAACATCTGGTGTAAATTTCATGTCACTAGCCCCTTTAGAAATATATTTATGAGAAAAACGTTGATATGTTCAATACTTATTTACCCTGCTGTGTGTGTGTGTGTGTGACCAATGATTATACAAGTGCTTGATTTTTTGGAGCAAAATAGCTGTAGCTATGAACAAGCTGCTATGGAAACCCTGGAATTACCATCAGGTCTAGGTTGCTGGTAATGTCAGGGCTTCCTAACATGCTAAATGGGTGCATCAGTGCTCAATGCAAATACCTAGGAGAATATATGGACTCAAGTACTATAACAGGTCTTCTGGACCCCAGCGCCGGATTTCATTGACGGCCACCCCTAGGACGCGCGCTCCGACCAGGCGGCCGCGCGGTCCTAGTGCCCACTTCACCTCCCCTTCCCAGCGCGCCGGCGGAAAAACGCCAGCGCAGTTGCTGTAATTGAATGGGGACACACGTCCCCATAATGCGGCTGGGCGGCATGCCGCCCCTATTTTTTTGCCGCCCTAGGCCCGGGCCTATGCGGCCTTGCCGCAAATCCGGGCCTGCTTGACCCATAAACCATAACATGATATATTTAATATGCAAGAAACTTTGAGGTCAGGGATATGATTTTTAGCAAATCTAATCTGCAATTAACACAAAGATATTGACACAATTTTAAGACATAAGCTCATAACAGTTACTGACACCAACTCGCAGGATTCACCTAGTGTGTCCCACAGTTCATGTGTAGACAAGCCACAGGTAGGCTGGCGTACTGCAGTCTTTGATGTTATTCTTACTTCAGGTTGCAGAGATCCAGTATGACTGACATTCAAACATTTAAATGTGAAATAAAACCAATAAGATGCTGCAGAGAAAATAATTTTAAAAATTGTTTGGTTGTAATGGACATTGTGGAAGATGGCCATCTTTCTGGATACTGGGTTTCTATATAAGAGCTCGAAACACTTGACTGATCAGCTTACCCCCTTTTTTGAGCCAGTGGAAAACCACAAAATCAGTGTTTTAGGGTGCAAACCCTCCCTTCATAGTCTGGGAGTGTTTGATCCTAAAAAATGGAGGGTGTACCCCCAAAAATGTTGATTTTGTGGTTTTCCATTGGTACAATAAATAAATTGGCCTTCTTTGTTTTCATGCAGTCAGTTGGGACACTGACGTATACCCATCGACCTGGAACCACTGCTATATTTTTCTTAGCTAAAGGATAATGTGACTAAAACTTTTGGATCTACAATGAATCTTTTATATGACTTTTTGTAGGGACTAATAATTTCAGTGTGTGGTTATTTGTAGTCTGGACTCAAAAAAATGCTGCAGCTATTAGCTATTTAACATGATACCCTGCTTTTAAAGTTGAAAGTCACATTTAGTTATATAAAGTCTTTATTGAATTTTCAGGAAAAATGTTTAAAACAATATACGGAGGATAGGTTTATACAGCAGGGGAGTGAGAGTGGCAAGGATAACCAGATGTAGGGGTAGGGGAAGTAAACAGTATATGTGTTGGATACATTAGCTCAAATAATACCCATAAAGCTGTTTATTTCTTTGTATAACCAATCTTATCTTTAAGGGTAGAGACACACTGGAAGTCACCTCGGGCCAACTTCGGGCTACTTCGGAAAACAAATCGATCCGAGTGCCATCCAGCCGGTGATTTACATTCTAACCGGCGGGGAGGCAGTTTGGGGAGATTAGTCGCCCAAAGAAGAAACGATTTGTCGCTGAGCGACTTATCTCCCCCAGTAGCTTTGTGTGCCCCTGCCCTTATGTTTACATTGTATTAGCAGATTAATATAAATTTCAATATTTTTTGTGGGTGTATAGCAAGCTACAGTTAGAGACTAATAATTTTCCTCGTGGACAAAATCCTTAACCACATAAGGCACAGTTTATACATCCAGATTCTGATGTTTTATACTGTAGTAAATCTTGTGACCATGACACTTGAATGAGGAATCTAGCCATAGTTGTAGACTTATTTTCAGTCATCTTTTTGGGTCAGTAGGTTAAGCAGCTAAATGTGTTTTACAATACTTGTTATATAGGCATAGACTTACAGATACAGTGTATTCACGTGCATTACTGTCCTCCAATACATGCAGGAGTGTATTGATAATAGGTAAGAGATCTGTAGCTCCAGACAGTTTTGGAGAAATTGGTTCAACACAAAGACCTGAACAGTTAACATAGGACTGTAACAAAATTATTAAATTATTAGTGTACCTGTACCAAGGTGTGCAAATCTGTATATGTGTTTCGGTTCTCTGTAGGTTTCAGCCCCCAGCCTGTGAGGTTAATTGAACATGGCCAACAGTCTCTCTAAATGATGGATTAGGAGTCGGAATGCAGGCAAATGTCAAACTGTATCTAACGTACATGTACAGGTATGGGACCTGTTATCCAGAATGCTCAGGACTTGGGACTTTACGGATAACGGATCTTTCCATAATTTGGATCTTCATACCTTAAGTCTACTAGAAAATCGTGTACACATTAACTAAGCACAATAGACTGGTTTTGCTTCATTATATCTTAGTTGGGATCAAGTACAATGTACTATTATATTATTACAGCAAAAAAAAAGGAAATCATTTTTTAAAATTTGCATAATTTGGATAAAATGGAGACTATGGGAGACCACCTTCCCGGTCTGGATAACGGGTTTTCATATAATGGATCCCATACCTGTACTAAAAATTACCTGCCTTTAATGCTGTCAGTGTTATTGCTATATGGTGTTATTTTATGAATCTCACAATATTAGTGTTAGGCCTATCACTGATGCAAGGATCCAGTGCCATTTTGCTTATAATGGGACAAATTCACTAAAGGGCGAAGTGGCCGTCGTTAGCCAAAATTCGCTAATCTGCAAGGACATTGTCAATTTACAGGCATAGAGGACAATTCGCTAGTGAAGAGTATATACACAAATATACTAAATTCTAATTTTCCATTACGTTACACCTTTCACCAGAGTTTTCTTTGCCAGGTTTTACCTGGTGAACTGATACGATAAAGCTACATCCTCCTCAATCTTATGTCAGTGACATCATATCCTGTATGCCGAAGAGTCATGAAAATAAAAAAATAAAAAAATAAAAAAAGCTGGCGTTTTTTCATATTTTATAGTGGGATTGTGTTTAAAAGTTGCAACTGTTTTTTATTTTATTTTTTTTAACCAATTGAGGGGCATGCCACATTTGTTTTAGGGTGGGCTCATGTCTAGGGTATTAGAGGATCTCTTTTGTCTTTATTTTGCTTCCTTGGACATTTGTAATAATAAGTGGCCACTTCAAGCATTTGCACCAACATCTCTAATAAAAATGTCTATACAACCTTAATGTATCAGCCCTATTCAATTTGACCTAAGCGTAAGTTTCACTAGGCAGAAATTAACATTAGTAAAAGTTTGCTACGAAATGCTAGCGATGACTAAATAAATAACGCTAGCGAAATTTCTATCGATCGGCTGCCGAGACGCAACTTTGCATTTTGATAAATTAGCATATGTACTGCGAATTAACGTCTGACAAAGTGGAGGGAAGTGTGGCAAAGCCTTCCCAGGTGAAAATTTGCCCCTTTAGTGAATTTGCCCCAATTAATAGAAAATAGACATATTTAGTAATTATCAAACAAGAATTAGATATCACCTTTATGTAGCTGTGTCCAATTCTCAATCACACATTGGTGGAGTTCGCCAGAGGAAGGACCCTAGATTGTCTGAAACATGTAGTGCTTATGCATCTTCAATAAAACACTACACTGAATTATGACCAGCTCTCCAGTGGAATTATTGGCTATACTCTGAATATTTAGTAATTATACATATATTGTAAAAAAAAAAATAAAGTTAATTCTTGGGCTTTGATTTTCTGAAAGTTCCATTTGGGGTAAGGTAAGGTGCCCCAAATATTATACCATCATAGTAAACCCGCATGCCTTATCTAATTATTTAACAAAATATACTATATTAAAGGCATTTTATTATCCACATGCTTGCTGTTCATTTACCACACAAGAACTTACATTAAAGGAGAAGGAAAGGTTAAAACTAAGTAAGCCTTATCAGAAAGGTCCATCTAAATATACCAGTAAACCCCCTAAGTGGTGATGCTCTGAGTCCCCTGTCAATAGAAACACAGCATTTCTTTCCTTCTATTGTGTACACATGGGCTTCTGTATCAGACTTCCTGCCTTCAGCTTAAACCTCATTGCCCTGGGCAAGAGCATGCTCAGTTTGCTCCTCTTCCCCCTCCCCCTCCCTTCTCTACTGTAATCTGAGCCCAGAGCAGGGAGAGACTCAGGCAGGAAGTGATGTCACACCATGTTAATACTGCAGCTCCTATCCTAAACAAACAGAGAGTTTCTAGAGCTTTTTACTCAGGTATGGTAAAACATTCTACAGAATAAATATAGCATTCTAGCTTGCACTATTGCAGCCTCTGTAGCTTTCCTTCTCCTTTAAAGTAAGAGTCAACCTATACAAATCAAGGAAATGCCACTGAACATTTTAGTACAATTAAAGATAAACATTTCTTCAAGTAAATTAAGCTTAATGGCTTTTCTGTTGATATTTTTTCTTTTACAGACAGTGCCCTATTAAATAGTGGCAAAGGTTAACTCTTCCTTTACACGTCATGTTAAGCTACCTAAAAGGAATCTAACCTAAACCAAATATTGTTTTCCTGTGCATAAACACTTAAGATTAAACAAATTAAAACCATCAAAATGTTACAGTGATACACCCACGGGGAGGGGAACATTGGGCATAGCTACTTGTAATGTTGGCATCTACTGCAATTAAAGACAAATGTCCTCTTTTAACAGTTCCTGTAGCCCGAATAATTATCTTTAATTACTTGGCTCATGTTCACTTAAAAGCAACTTCCCTGTATTATTGAGTGCTAACTGAAATCATCTGTAAACAGGAATAAATGTTTCCTGGCACTGAACACAGATGAGGCAACTTTTTGAATGCAAATATTGATAACTTTATTTTACTACCATGGATGAAACGTTCCTACAAAGAAGCTGACCATGCAGTATTGAACAGATTAAATATTGTACATGACATAACAATGATCTCACTATTTCTAAAAGCAGAGGAGGTTTTTCTATGCACTGCTATTAGACTTCCAGTATTACGAGGGATGCGGCACACATTAGCTTGGTCACTTCTAGGAGATTCTGCATAAGGCAGGAGGTAAGAAATACGATGCATATTGGCCTCTTATGCATCAAGAAACGTCAGATTTCTCTTGCAATCCAGTCATAATTTATTGGTAGGTAGTGTGCAGTCTAATTGGCAAAGAAGCCACATTATTTATAAAGTATTTATAAATCATACTGGAAGCAATTGGAGACCAGTATATTGTCATATTTAAGGTATTGTGACAAGGTGTTTAAAAAAAAAAAACACTTCTCTGGCCTAAAAATGTACAAGAAAGTGTGCATTAAATTTATATTTTATGGGGTGCAAAGTTTTGCCTAATGGAGATATTGTCAGCCAGGTAATTAAAAGAGAACTAAACCCTTCCAACTGCGCATGCTTCAGCAGGTTCCATGACGGCAAAAAAAAGACCATCATAAGTGACAGAGGATGGTGTCTGTGAACTCTGCCTCACTATTCAGGTCAGGTTTTAAATAGAAGCACTATTCTATGTAATAGACTGTGCTGTGAGGGAGAGGTGAGGGGAGGCCTATGGAGGGTATTTGAGGGTTATAGGGGTTTAGTTCTCCTTTAAAGGAGAACTGAACACCCAATAAGAAAAGCCCCATCCACTAACCCCCATAGACCCCTTTCTGCTTCTTCCCTGCATAATGCATAATTGCATAAAGTGTCTCCAAATGTCATTCACACTTCTCCATGCAAAGTAGCGCAGGGGAGCTCCAGTGCGCCATCTTCCGCATCTTGGGGTAGTTTGAGATGGCCTTTTTGTAATTCGAAACTTTCTGGATAATGACTTTACAGATAACGGATCCCATACCTGCAGTTTTTTTTGCCTGACTTATGGCATGGCTTCTACACATATAATTTCTAGTATACAGAGAAAGAATAGCCTATCCTCATGATAAGGTTTGCCTAGTAATTGATGTTGAAGCCAATTCCCAAACCTGGAATTAGCATAGAAATTATTTAATGACAGTTATTTTGCTTACAGTACCTGTAGACAATCAGGGGAGCAGTCAGGGGCATGCACAGTCTCTCTTGGGTTGCTGTCAGTTGAAATCACATAGCAGCCACTGTGAATCTCCACTGGTCCTTTTCTTTAAATGCAAATGGATGTGCCAAGCAGGCCCGAACTGGCAAACTGTGGGTTCTGGCAAATGCCAGAGGGGCTGCTAAGGTGCCATAGAAAGTCAGTATTTAGTTGGCTGGTGTGGGCTGTTTGGGCCTCTATGTGGGCTGATTGGGCCTCTGTGTACCTGAAATGTCAGGACCTATTTTAATTCTCAGTCCGGACCTGGTGCCAAGTAACTCCAAAACTAATGCAGTTTGAATCCACCCCTTGAGCTATACTGCAATAATACTTCATGTATCCCCTGTGCTATCTTGCAAAGCAAAAAATAACTAGATCATTTTAGAGGCTTTCATTTGAAAGGAGCTGGGCTCATATGGCAGGTACAATGGATTGTTGATGCAAAATGGCAAATGCCACTAATTAGTATATAAAAACAATCAATAAGCAGAACATCTTTCCACCATAAGAGCTTTCTGTTGGATTACGGCAAACTGAAATGAGGGAGTCACAATGAATATAATTCCACATCCAAACCTTATAAGGGCTTATAACTTAATCAGTGTATCTGTTAGCACGTGGACATTGTATTTGTTGAACTATGTTTTTAAAGCAGATGTTTTTCGGGTGATTACAATAAATCATGACTTCACTGTATCATAAACAAAACAATAAACTAAAGATCTAAATGTAATCTTTTCAGGGTTCTAACTTTCCATAACAACATTTGAGAGACCTGTTTCTCCACCCCCTAAGGGATTTTATTCTAATTCATTTTTTTTAAACAGGCACAGACTGAAAACAACGAGGGCATAAGGGTTATATATGAACACAACTGCAATTGTGGATGAGCTAAAGTGAATGCAAATGTTGTTGCTTTCTATTAGAAAGTTACTTGGGATATGGTTTTTTTGTTAACTTTATTTACTTCTCTCTTCCTACTACCTGAATGTGTTTTGTTCTTACCAGCTGGGATTGGCATAAACCAAACCAATCCCAAGTCTTTTAAAGAAAAATCTTTGTGCACTTGGGGGTGCAAAATGTTAGGCACCCCCAAGTGATTGTATTGACTTACCTGAAACCCCAGGCTGGTGCTCCTATCAGCAGAAACTGAACCAGCCCGGGGTTATACCAGTGAGCACCACGGATCGATCCTCTTCAGTCTTCCACTTTCTTTGCGAGGCTGCACATGTGCAGTAGAATGAAAAGCCGAACTTTAACTAAAAAGTTGTCTATTTCGTTCAACTGTGCATGCGTCTGCCCTGGGAAATTTGAAGAAAGAATAAGCCGGAAGAGGATGGCTCCGTGGTGCTCACTGGAATAACCCCGGGATGGTGCAGTTTCCTGTTGATAGGAGCACCGGCCCAGGGTTTCAGGTAAGTCAAGATAACTTTCCTTCTCCTTTAAACTTTGCCCTTGCAGCAATTGGTATGAGATGTCATTGGTGGCCAGATGAGTGACTGGTCATGCCACAGATCAAGAAGCAACCATCTAAGGTTTTTTTTACAGTTTGTAGTAAATAGCTGAAACTATGACAATGGAAAATGGAATTGCCCCATGCAAGCAAAGATTTAAAGGAAGCACTCTTAAGTAAGGTAATTCTGCATAGCTAAGTCAGAAAGTAGTTCCTGAATCTCTCGGCCAGACTGGAAGGACTAATTCGCTGCAGTAGGTGATCAACTCTGTGTTAAAAGTGCCATTCTGAAACGCTGCCTGTGATCTCCAGTGCAATTATTCCTCATGTGTGTAAGCCATTTTTGGGTACAGGCAAAAGTATAAGATCTCTACCCATCATGAAAACGAGCAGGTCATGTATTTTCACCAATAAAGTGGGACATTTCTTGATGGGAAGGTTCTTTAGGGTTGCTAGCACTATCTGACTGCAATGAAGCATAACTTAAACTTCAAATATTAGGATGCTACAACTCATGCTTTGCTCATGAACCTCTGGGCTGGTACAGTAAGTTCAGTATATAAAATACAACAATGAATTAATTGTGCCTTTTCTATTCAAACTGAAAGTTGATCAACGGGACTGATATTTAATGACTGTATTAATGGAAGGAAGTTTGAGCTGTATTTGGATGTTATCTAAGTATTTTTAATATACAAGGTAAAATATAAAAGATAAATATAAACATCCATGGCTCAATCTTTATTGAGAAGGAACCCCTTTACCTCCTGTTTTATGGTTGTATTTTTGTATGTAAACTACATGTTTGATGTAAATGCCCTTCTATCGTACAGCACTACAAAATTTGTTGGGAATAATACCACTACAACTACAGGTATGGGACCTGTTATCCAGCATGCTCGGGACCTGGGGCTTTCCGTATAATGGATCTTTCCATAATTTGGATCTTCATACCTTAAGTCTGCTAGAAAATCATGTAAACATTATATAAACCCAAACGGCTGGTTTTGCTTTCAATAAGGATTAATTATATCTTAGTTGGGATCAAGTACAAGGTACATTTTTATTGAATTTTTTATTGAATTTGAATTATATGGACAAAATGGAGTCTATGGGAGACCGCCATTCCTTAATTCGGAGCTGTCTGAATAAAGGGTTTCCAGATAACCGATCCCATACCTGTTCTAATAATAATCTCTGTGTGCTGGAAACCTCTGAGGAGACATAATTATGATCACATAGTGCAAGACGTAAAGCAACCTAAATCACAGAGTGTTTAATCCTGCCTCAAAATAAAGTAACAGTAAAAGGTTTAACAGTCTTTACTAAATCATTTTTTTAAAAACAGTTCTCGTCTTATTTGATGAATAGTCAGTTTGTTCTGGATCCTAGTGGGCTTCTGGACACTGATTATTCATATGGAGTTTTAGTGGTAAATATTTATCTGCACATTAAAGATGCTTCAAAATATCAATATAAAATGCCTATTTTTAGAGGAAGAGGAGAGTGCACAGATGAGGTTTCAAGCAATCACTAACTCTTTGTCAAGCTTCACAGGAACTGATGGTGTTTTAAGATGTTGTTTATAGAGATTATTGGAGTGATGTATATGGTGATTCGACTGACTACGGTCTAGTAGAAAGAGGACTTTTCTGAGTAGGTGGGATCTTAGATTGAAGGCTCTAATGAATACGGCCCTCTCTACCTCTTTTTAGGGATGCACCGAATCCAGGATTCAGTCAGGATTCTACCTTTTTCAGCAGTATTCAGATTCGGCACGGCCGAACCGAATCCTAATTTGCATAAGCAAATTAGGGACGGGGAGGGAAACTTTTGTCACAAAACTAGGAAGTAAAAAATGTTTTTGGATTCAGTTCAGTATTCGGCCGAATCTTTCGCGAAGGATTCAGAGGTTCATCAGAATCCGAAATAGTGGATTCGGTGCATCCCTACCTCTTTTATAGGTCCTTATTTATATTTAATCTGTATTTTCAATACATATATCCCTTAAAGTACATTGCAGCTCAATGCGTTGGAACTTTATATATGTGATTATTTTATATAGTAATAACTGCAATTTTTTCTATTTTTCTAATCATAGCACACAGCTGAAGATTGCTCTGGGGGAGAAGCTGGACTCAAGGAGCTCATTCTCCATCAAGATAAAGGGTTTGTTTAGTGCAAGGTTACCAGATCATATGAAAAACCAAGGACACTTCTAAAAATGCGGCACTGATTGCATTTAATTGAAGCTTGGATTTACCAGAAGTACTCTAGATTTTTCAAATAGCAATATAGTAACCCTAGCTTTTTGTTGCTATCATTGCAATCATTCCAGACCTTTTTTCTTAGCATGAAATAGAACAGTGAAGGCCAGAAGGGCTATTTTCCAATATGTGGCTTAGGTGGGACACATGGATTTAGTAAAATCTGATATGTTAAGGCGTTTTTTTAATAGAACCCAGGAATGCTGCTATATGTGGGAAAACTTATACATCAATTTGTATTTGATACCACCCACTCTGAACAAAATTCTCACCCAAGGAAGAATTTCTTGGAATTGCACACATTACATATTTAAGCAAATCAAACAGTTTCTAAATAACCACCAGACCTTGGCTGCAGTTTGCAGTCAGCCACATTGCTTAACATGTATTATGCTTAAAAAAATAACATACTGTATAGTGAATATTCATGTGTTTTTATTAGAGCCAAATATGCTCCAAAGGAACAAGTGCATGACAACATACACAGCCATATATGAAAACTGTTAATGTAAAAAAGGGACTCTCTCTATCTCTCTCTCTCTCTCTCTCTCTCTCTCTCTCTCTCTCTCTCTCTCTCTCTCTCTCTCTCTCTCTCTCTCTCTCTCTCTCTCTCTCTATATATATATGGATATGATTTTTATAACTTTTCATGCATTTACTGTAGCTAACATTCACTAAACAATTGCCTATGACAAAAAATTTTGCCTGTTTAATAAATTATAATTTTAAGTCATGTCAAAAAGTGTTACAGGTGAGTCACGGGTTGTTGTGCTGGAAGATGATATAGGTATGGGATCCGTTATCCAGAAACCCATTATCCAGAAGGCTCCAAATTACAGGAGGGCCATTTCCCATATACTCTATTTTAATCAAATACTTCAATTTTTTAAAAATGTCTATGTAATAATAAAATAGTACCTTGTTCTTGATCCTAACCAAGATAACATAAATCCTTATAATTTTAAGACTTTCAATAAGTCATGTCAATAAGTGTTATGGATGAGTCATGGGTTGTTAATCTGGAAGATGATATAAGTATGGGATCCGTTATGCAGAAACCCATTATCCAGAAGGCTCCAAATTACAGGAGGGCCATTTTCCCATATACTCTATTTTAATCAAATATTTCAAATTTTTAAAAATTTTCATGTAATAATAAAATAGTAACTTGTACTTGATCCTAACCAAGACAAAATAAATCCTTTTTGAAGGCAGCACAATTCCTGTACCATCATAATTTCATGTTGAAATAACATCACTTAGGAGAAAAAATTCTGTGAAAACTCTTTCTACTTGAACAAGAAGTTAATTAATTAGCAGAAGCATATCTACAGGACCATGGGCTTCCAATGAAGGATTTGTCCATCCTCTTCGTCACCCACAAAAATACATTCTCCTTAATCACCACTAGCTTATTATTTTTATCCATACCCCCGATACATGAATTTTGATATTGTGCACCAACCCTGTTTGATTCTTTATACCAATTTTGCTCCCTCCCCCAGGCCTCGAGTCCTGGTTGTAGTCACAACACTTCTACTCCCTGGAGCACCTGTGTGCTAGTTACTAGGAGTGGTATTCCATGATTGCACAAGCTATAGATTGCTGTACACTTTTTACCTGGGACAGTGTCTCGGAAATAATATAATAAATAGTTATTTGGGGCTTCTTCATATACATACCCATGATTTTAGAGAACTGTCTAAAAGATTACATCTAAGACTGTTATTAATACTTTAAAATATTGTATATACAGAATTTTGCACGTGTTTAAAATGCAGAGAGAGAGCGAGAGTAAATTACAAAATTATATTTTTATATTCTTTATACATCATTAAATAGTCTATTAATTGCTTTTGTACATAACAATAAGCAAGCCCAATATCTTTCTAGAGTAACATTTCCTATTAGAAAATTGTCTTTCAATTCACTACTGTGCCGACTGTGGTGGAATTTTCCAGCCGTTAAGTATTTCTTCATTTCAGATAGAAAAAGGAATGCACTTAAGATTATATTACACTATTGACGTTTTGACTTCTTGAAAGTGGTGGAAGTATGGAACAATCACACTGATTCTCTAATGAGCGTTTTGCATGGTTAAATGTACTAACATTGTAAACATACATCATTCACTGCTGAGCACAGATATTCTATACAAGTAGAGACTGAATAAAACATTTGTTTCCTCTTTGGAGTAAGCGATTGGTGAGCACTGTTTCATGTGACTCCAAAATCCTGATTAAAAAGCTACATACATTTTTCCATATACAAAGAATAGAAAACAATAGTTCATATGGCAGAAAATGCAAACCAGATTTAATAACAACCAAAAAAAAATCTGTAATTGAATTGAAAGTTGAAACTTTTTGTTTACCTGAACATTTTGGGATTTGTACTGTACTATCTCTTTGGTCAGTTAATATCTTGTTTTTTTCCCCCGACATGCGCTTTAAAAACCCACTATCTACATAAGTAAGGCTTCGAATAATGAAGTGCTATAAAACGCATATTTTGTATACAACATTTTACATTTTGGCCAAATGTTAGTCCAATGTTTTTCTTTATACCCAACATTTTACATTTTGGACAACATGTCAGCAAAACACATGCTTGAATGCTTCAACCCACATATATTCCACTATGCTCAAATAAAAATATATTTTCAGAGTGATATGGTATTAAATAGAAATGGCTCTATACAATGTAGTTATAGTATTATATATAATAACTCAATAGAAATACTGCAGTCCGCTTTAACTTTTTTAAACACTGTTGCTAGCATGGCCTGTAAAGCATTCCAATATATCGGGACACTTGTCTCAGTCATGAGAGAGAACTGGCAAATGGATTCCTTCATGTTTTATCATGTAGTTAAAATGTTTGCAGGCCTTTAAAAATGTCTCTTTCCCAAGGACAGGAAGATCCATGGAGACAGTCCGGCTGTGCGCATATGCTGGGTATGGAAGGTGAAGACTGTATTACAGTCAATAAGAGAACAGATGCGCAGAGCTCAAATACAAAGAACCGTCTGAAAGTGAATGAAAATGAAAACACCGCCAGCAGGTTTTTGACTTCGCTGACACTCTGCGGATTTGCTGTAAGAAACAGCCACCATCATTTGTTATCTTCGTTATTCAGGAGCGGGGCTAATTGATGCTGTCCTTGTGAATACTCCTGTCGGCTCCATAATAATTTTGCTCATGGTTTTTCCACTGGATACTTGTTACATTCATGGGAGCCGTATTAATATGTGTCTTAGACTGGCAACAACAGCAAAGGCATGACTGTTACAGAAAAACAAAAAGGAAAATTAAACATCAAATGTGTAGAGAAACTGGAAAATCTGTGCTACTGATACCTTTACTACAGTTTGAGGCATCCTTCCAGCACTCTTGTATATAACGTGTGCTAGATTCTGATTTCTCATCTGCTTTGTTTGTGCTGGGGTTGGGGATAGAGCTAAGACTTGATAGGCTAATGAAACAGTGTGTCCATCCTGTAAGATATTTTTATTAACCCTAGTCTGCTGAGGAGGATATACAGTATGAATATTTTTAATATTATAATGATACAGTCATATAACAAACTGGAGCATGCCTCAATCACTTTTTTTTGTAGGAACTTTTCTAATAAACTTCACAAATTATGTTGCTCAATATGTGTCAGTTGACTATTGCTTTGTTGCTTTGTTTGCTACTTTCTAGTACAGGTAAGTGATCAATTATCTGGGAACCTGTTATCCCGAAAGCTCAGAATTATGGGAAGGCCATCTTCCATAAACTACATTTTATTCAAATAATTCAAACTTTTAAAAATGAAATTCCTTTTTGTCTGTAATAATAAAGCAGTATATTGTACTTGATCCAAACTAAGATATAATTAAACCTTATTGAGACTATTTTATGTTTAAATGATGTTTTAGTAGACTCGGGGTATGAAAATCCTAATCCGTTACCCAGTAAACCCCAGGTCCCAAGCATTCTGGATAACAGGTCTCATACCTGTACCATTTGAAAGGGTCTAAATCTGTTAAATGAGCATTAGAATTGGGAAATCGTTTAGTTTTACTAATTAAAGCAACATGAGCGTTTGCGCTGATTCTTGATATCATGTTATCAAAGAATGTTCATGCAAAACGGGTATGTAAAATACACTTGGGTAGAAAGTAAGTAAAATAATATTAAAAATCAAATTTCAACACTGACATTTGCTGCGTTGTGCTGCGCTGTCATTTAAGGAAAATATTTAGGCATTAAATTAAATTAAATTAAATTAAAGCCCAAAGCTTATTTTCTGTTTTGATAAAGAAATTTTGGTCATTTCCAGACTCAGCATGTTAACTTTGGTCAGTCTGCTTTTGGATCCACTTCATATCTAGAGCTTCCATGCATATAAACATGGATTCAGTTGCAGTAAATCAACTGGTAATCCATTATAAATATCATTAAGTATGATATGGTAACATTATACATTCTACATTCCACTATATATTACATTTCTTATCCTTTGCCTGAGGGATAGAACATGGTGCTGGAGAGTTTACAGGTGCTGAGGAAGAAACTTGATCCAAACCATGTTGTGTATTCTGTAATAAAAAAAGACCGCTGGCTGACGATATGATTCTCCAGAGTGATACTAGCAATAATTTGTGAAGGTTGGTGGGTCTGGTGGTGCCTAACTCTGAGTGAGGAGCCAATCATACAAGAATAATGGAAAATATTATCACCTGCATTTTATTATATTATATACCGTTGCAGCCAATGAAACCGAAACAGTAACACAAACCCCGCTGAGCTTATTTCCCAGAGGCCCAAACAGCCCCACAGGCCCAAACAATAGTGACTGTCTAGGGCATTTTACAGCAGCACCTTGCACTTGGTAGATTCTACCGGCCAGGGTTGCCACCTGGCCAGTATTTCATCAGTCTAGCTAGTAATATACCAGCCAAGACCAGGACCATTTTTGCAAATTTGTCTTCTCATTAAAGGAGAAGGAAAGCTGCGGAGGCATTTTATTGCCAATAGATTAGCTGCAATAGTGCAAGCTAGAATGCTATATTTATTCTGTAGAATGTTTTACAATACCTGAGTAAAAAGCTCTATAAACTCTCTGTTTGTTTAGGATAGGAGCTGCAGCATTAACATGGTGTGACATCACTTCCTTTGAGTCTCTCCCTGCTCTGGGCTCCGATTACAGCAGAGAAGGGGGGGGGAAGAGGAGCAAACTGAGCATGCTCTTGCCCAGGGCAATGAGGTTTAAGCTGAAGACAGGAAGTCTGATACAGAAGCCCATGTGTACACAATAGAAAGAAAGAAATGCAGTGTTTCTTTTGACAGGGGACTCAGATCAGCATTACTTTGGGGGTTTACTGGTATATTTCGATGGACCTTTCTGATAAGGCTTACTTTGTTTTAACCTTTCCTTCTCCTTTAAATGTGACCTGCTTTGTCCATATATACAGTAGCTCAGCCCCTTCCTCTCAACATCCTGACTCCACCTCTATAATTGCACAATTCCACCTCATCTTGGTCCTGTCTCCGCCTTTTATGTCATTGGCCGCCTTTTATGTCAGTAGAAAAGTTGGCAGCCATATCTACAGATAGACCCTTCACCAGAAAGTGACAAAGAACCGAAGCACAGAAAGCTGCAGAGTAAAACTTTGATTGGGTAATGGGTGTTGTAACTTTACACATATGCAGCATCCCTTTGAATAAGCTCCCACAAATTAATTCTAATTATAGGCATTCCTTTTCCTCTAATAGCTTCACATAAACCAAGATTTCTATTGCATCATTCAGAAAATGGCTGTTGAACACAGTAAACGTCAGACTGATATACTGAGTTATATGAATGTTTAGAATATAACACGCATACCATTGTGGTGTGTAACCGTATAGGACGATTATATAATGACGTTTTAAACAAAGCCACCAAATATTATTCCATCTTCGCTAAGGATTTGATCTGTAGTCCAGTGTAGTACAATGTAGTAAATGTCAAGCACAGTAGTATACACATACTTTAGACATATTGATGACATATTGTGTGCCATGCTCATAATTTTTCAAGCATATATGGTAATGTACAGTGTTCAAGAAATATGTGTAATGTACAGTGTCCAAGAAGTGTGTAAAAAGGAGAATGGAGTCTTGTTTCGCAGTATAACTGTTTGATATATATAAACAATTTTGAAAAAGTCCATAAAATATTGTTATAGGTTTATATCACATTTACAACTATTGTTACTTTCTAACTTGTAATAAGAAAAAGACCCTGTCACTGCCTACAACACATTTGAATCAGTAATGCAAATGAGGCAGACAAATATCATAGAACCCATTAAAAAGAAGTCAGTTGCCCACAAAAAATCCATTGGTTGGATTAAAAGAATGTATAAAATCATATCCTTCTTTTTTTAAGCTTTTGCGTGTGGTTGTCTCCCCAGACTTCTCCTGCTGATTACATAGTAATGGCAGCAACGCACACTTAGAACAGATCATTCCCACTTGGGCCAAGACTGTGAAGGGACAGTATGATGTTAGAGAAGTTTTTGCTTTTGGGAGTGTTTTAAAGTTAAAATCAGTTAAAGTGAATATATATATATATATATATATTGATCCCCGACATTCTGTAGGTAATATTGACAGGCATTTGAAATATTTTGACTGTGATCCTGTGACAGTTGGACACAATTGAGGGATGTGACTATCCCAGATTTCTGATACTCGGTACAGTGGAATTATAGCCTGACACTTACGTGTACGGTGATAGAACCATATCTCTAAAAAGGTTAATGGACACTAGCAATCTGGCAGTGTTTTTTTTTTTTTTTTTTTTATATACAGTACTGGTTGCAATAGAAACCTCATTGGTATTTGGGTTGTTTTAAGTTTTAACGTTCTGGATAAATCCTTATTCCAGTTTGGGGTTATACCTTAAAGGCATCCATGACAATCCAGCTTATTAAAAAACTTATTTTTAAGCTAAGAGTCTTTTGTATAAACACTTGTATGCGGATAATGCCTTGATGGTCCAGTATGATACATTTCATTTTTTAAAAATGTGGTTAACACTTTTATACCCTTTTTTATACCTTGTTGCACACGTTTTTTATACCTTGTTGCACACGATTTTTATCATATATCTATATGTTACTATTGAGTATTGTATTGTAATTGTCGCTAAACACTATAATGATATGTCTGTTCACTGATATGAATATTTAATTGACACTCTATACTGATTGGTGGAATTTTGTATTTATACATCATGTGGTGACCATTGGGTGTATCCTGACGAAGGTTCAGAAAGAACCGAAACGCGTTGATGTGGGGCAGTTTGTAACACTCCAATAAAAGACATTCTTTTTTCATCAGAACCGTGAGTGCTCCTATTTATATCTATTTAATTCTTCTATGAAGAGCACCCGGGAATCGATTGATTGAGGGTGAGTGCCGGTGAAGCATCTGTTTATATATATATACATATGCACTTTGCCAATAAGGACCTGTTCACTTGTTTGAATTTAATCAGGAGCTAAACATATGTATTGTGCAAATAACGAACATTGTTCTTACCTGGAAACAGTTTTTAAATTTCTTGCTCACAAAATAGAGAGCTATGGGATTGATGCAGGAGTTGAGCGCTGCTAGATTAATACTGATGAAATCCATCACCAACAAAAAGCTAAAGAACAAAACAAAACATGCATTCATTATTATTTTCAGTATTGCCTCTGCAAACCAAATCCACTAGAAGAGCAAACACAGCCTTATACAGAATGGTTTAAATAGGATGGTCACTTTAACATTTTTGAATAATGAATTAATTATGTGTTATGTTATTACCAATACCTAAACACTTTAGTTATCTTTTAAAGGGGAACTATTGCGAAAATGAAAATTCTATGTAAGCTTCATTATAATGAAATAAGAAACGTCTTTCTCTTCATTCTGTCTTCATGCAGGAATTGGGTGTCAGATAATCATTGACAGTTAGATCCAATATATCTTAAAGAGGGGCTCCTTTTGCCTAGAAGATATATTAGAGCTCACTCTATTAAAATCACCAGACATCATGTCTCTCTACATGCAGCATTTGTGCAAAAGGCAGTTATTTTGTTAGATTCTGTTTGTACTGGAATCAGTTATTTGATTGAGCTCTAATTCATCTGCTAGGAAAGGGAACCCCACTATAAAGCTGGCCATAGATGCAAAGATCTGATCTTACAAATCTCTGTTTTGTACGATTTTCAGGCCGTGTGTGGAGTGTCCCGACATTTTTCGTGCAATGGCGATCGGTCATTCAGACGATCGGACAGGTTAGAAAATCTCTGTTGGCTACCAATAATATCTCTGCATGTATTGTTGATCTGACAATATCAGTGGGAGACTGTCACTAGCTTTTGTCGGACATTACTATCGTATGATTGCTGTCAGGGGCAGAACATCATCTATTATTTTACTACTTTATTTGATCTGAATGGTTAGTCGGGAGCACTAATGTGAAGGTAAATCTGCACGTCTAATGTTTTTAGTAGGTTTAATAAAAAGGCTCTTCTGTGACAAACCCCAGGTCAAGAACAATCTGCATAATAGATCCCATACTTGTATAAGAGTTCGTAGTCTTTCCCAACTGCATTCATCAACTCCATTTTGTTTATTTAATTACATGAAAAATACTTACCTGAGGAGTTCACAACGACTAGGATCCAACTCATTGTAAATCGTATTCTTAATAATTCGGCTGAGATGTAATGGGAACCAGCAAAGAGCAAATATTACTACCAGGCAGAAAACAGTCTTTGCAACTTCACGACGCTGTGAGAAACATTAAGCAGTAATTAATACCAGAGAGAATGTTTATAGTCCATGTTGTGTATAGAAAGCATACAAATGAATTCCAAATTACATTTTCTAAAAATCCCACAGAAACTGTAAATAATCTTGTATAATAGTGCTGCATGGTTGTTCCAGCAGTTTAATGCTGTTCACAGCTTGTGCTATCATGGAGATCCCAGGTAGTATGTACTCACTGTGCAACCAAAGTGAATGTGCTATTGTCAACTTATTGCCTAGCCCTTCCTCTATAATATGCACATATCTGTATATAGATTAATACTAGTCAATAAGGAAATAACAGTATTTTCAATGATATTTCGTAGCGCTGTTGTACAGTAGCCATAACCCTGCCAAGCAGGACTTTACCCATTCAAACAGTTATAAAAAAAATTGTATTCCAGCCAGTTGAAGTTCTAGAAATGCATGAAAGCTTTCAAGAACAAACAAGAAAAAAATGCTAAAAGCCATTAATCAATGTGTACATCTGGTGTTGTGCCTCGTCCCTTGCTGAAGCACAACAAAATTCCCAGCCAGCTTTTAATTTGTACTTATGAAAAGTTGCGTCCGAATACATACAAACGCAAGAGTTCATCAACGTCCTGCCGTTATAGAGTTACAGCATTATTTACCTGTTTGAGGTGCTCGCTAAGAGCAATTCTTAGGCTTCCTTTCCGCTGGTGTAGCATTTCACAGGTCATCATGGTATAAAACACTCCGGTACAAGCCAAAGGCACACAAAAGTATAAACCAAACAGCCACCAGTCTTTTGCATTTTTGTAGAACTGAAAAGAGAAATCAAGAATTAACCAAAACACTTCATATTCTCATGTCACCACTACTTCTCCGTCTCTCGGCTGCTCTTTGGCCATCTTCCACTCTTTTTTTTTGTGGTAATGAGGTGCACTACATGTTATTTTGAAATAGTCTGTGATCAAAAAAGAATCTAGGGCATGATGTTTGGCAATTTCAAGAGTCTTTAAAACTATACTACTATGTTTTCAGCCACCTTACCTACTTAAAAAGTTTTTATATAAAAATACTATTAAGCAGTTTAGTATTGCGTGATTTTGCCAGATCTGAAACTTGTATGGCATCAGTTATTTCCATGGTGCCTTAAAAAAGGCAGTCTCTCCTGTATTACATAACCCTCATTCAAGAATGGTCATACAACATTGGACTTGCACCCAGGTATAGCAAACTATCTTATTCTTTATTTGACCTGGCATTTTAGACTGCTTTTTGAAAGGAATGATGTAATTGCTCCGGAACAAAGGCGCAGATTCACTAGATGGCGAATTTTCGCCATAGTCAGCTTCACACCCATTCCACCACTTCACCAGATGCGAATTCACTAACATGTGAATTATCGTTCCGGGCATGGAACGTTGGCGACTTTCCGCTAGCGTTACTTTGGCTGTGCGAGCATTTCAAAACGAAGATGCTCGACCATTCATTTGTGCCTAGTGAAACTTCGCTAGTGATCTTGCGCTTAGGTAAATTTCCATAAGGCGGGGAATTTAAAGTTTTATGGACGTCTTTATTATAAATGTTGCTGCAAATGGTTTAAGTTACCGGTTTATATTACTCATGTCCAGGGAACCTTAATAAAGACAAACAAGTTAATATAATGCCCAACACATGAGCCCACTGTAAAATTAATGTTCCATATGGAGAAAGCCGGTTACCCAGAAAAGTAAGTTAGGACCTTTGCAGGCAATCTTGCTTAAAAAAAGGAAAAGTCGCAAAGCTTTTTTGGAACGTTAATGCATTTTTGGCACGGAGTATATGATGTAAGTGACAGAAGATTGAGGAAGATCTAGCTTCTTTTTAGCACTTCGTCTGGTCTGAGGTGGCGAAGTTAACTCTGGTGAAAGATGTAACGTTCAGTAAAATCCATGAATTTGCGGAGTAGCGATCGTTCGCCAGAGCGAAAAGTCGCCTGGAGATAGAGTGCGAATGAACGCTAACGGCGGTCCCGTTCGCTAGTGAATTGGCACCTGCGTCTGTTAGTAAATTGGCAATGTCCCTATGGAAAGCAACGCTGATGAAAAGTCGCTAACGTTAGCCACTTCGTCCTTAAGTGAATCTGCCCCAAATAGTTGCAGTTTGGCGCATGACGCTATAGTATTAAATGGGGGCATGTCAACTGTTATTGATACATTTGGAACATTTATTTCAGAATAGAATTGACTAATGTTTAGTTAGTTATTAATAAATAAAATTTACTTTCAAGTCTAGTTAATGGAAGGAAAGAATTGTAAAAAGGAGCTGAAAATCTGGGTAGTGAGTATGATGCTTGTTGTTGTCCCCTCCACATGTGGGGCTGCAAGTGGCTCTTGGAGTGACAGGGGTGAAAGGTCAGGATATGCTTCATTTAGACTAAGATGGTGTTTTCTGACCTTCTTAATATCCACTACATAAAGGACCCCTGGGAATTCTGGAATGTGAAAGCCTCTTAGAAATAACCTAGAGGCAGAGTACAACAGTCATTTCATTCAGATAATTGCTGCATTGTGGTGTCTTGCTGATTTTAAGAAGAGATAATACTTCTTAACAAGATCACTTTTCACAAGGCTTTTAAGCTTTAGCCTGTCTCTATTTAACACTCATTTATTTTACAACCAAAGACAATATGGGATAGCTGTAAAAAGATACCTTTATTTTCATATATTCATATGATATTACTGCAAAATATACCTACAGCATGCATAATAATACCCTGTAAATAATGTTTACCTACCATTTAGGGTAAGGACACACGAGGAGATTCGGGGAGATTTTGTCGCCTGGCGACTAATCGCCTCGTCTTCTGAGCGACAATCTCCCCGAACTGCCTCAGCGTGTTTTCTCATAGGCTACATTTCCATTTCCCTCATTTGGACTATCCCTTAACTACATGAAGGGCCTGTGTGAAAAACAGTAATAAATGGACTTTGCTGTCCATTTGTAGAGACTCCTCATCGGTTCAAGATAGAATGGCTCAATAATTCTCTGCCTCCTTCTTGTCATTAAGCACTGACAGCAATTTAAATTTGTCATACACAGCTATTAGTGTTCATGAATGCTTCTGATTATGTCAATATATATATTGTTATATCACACCCCTCCCCTCACACATGGATGTTACATATGTAACAATATCATATTCTTTATGTTACTTGTTTTTATCATTCATTTAAAAGTGAGTAAAAAAAGATTAAGTAAAAAAAACAAACTATAAAACCAATGAACAATTTAAAATAACCCATTGGTAAGTTGCTTAGCGTTACATATTCCAGTGTCGGACTGGCCCACCGGGATACCAGGAAAACTCCAGGTGGGCCCAGGGGTCAGTGGGCCTCTTGCTTCTAACCATTTGGCCTATTTCATGGTTATTCCCTATTTCTTTATGAGAACAAAGAGGCTTAATAATGGAAGGATAAAGTATAGTATGTAGAGTAAAGAGACTATGAGAATTAAGAGGTTGAGTGAGGAGAGGAGGTATACTAGTTTGGAAAGTGGGCTCTCAGCCTAAGGTTTTCTGGTGGGCCCCTGGCATCCCAGT
The DNA here is from genome assembly GCF_017654675.1 of Xenopus laevis. Classification (NCBI taxonomy): domain Eukaryota; kingdom Metazoa; phylum Chordata; class Amphibia; order Anura; family Pipidae; genus Xenopus; species Xenopus laevis. Next base: position 46,348,400 of record NC_054372.1, read on the forward strand.
CCGACACTGACATATTCTTTGCCTTCTCGCATGTACCCCTTTAAGTGGGTACTGCCATATCATTTAATTGATTCACATCATGTACAGTATTTATCATTTCTGAATTATGGTGTTCATCTGACAGAGGATGTTTACACAGATTCGAGCAATATGACATCACCATATTCCTTGCCTCTTCTAATAGATTCTGCATATATACAAAATAATACACAAAGTTGACTTATGTGAGTTCTAGAGTTTTTAATTATTATTATTTTAAATAGCACCAACATATTTCACAGTGCTTTCCAGAGATTATACATCATTCATGTCAATCCCTTACCCAATAGAGCTTCCAATCTAAGTAACATTCATGTCACATTCTCACAAACAAGGGCCAATATTATCAGGAGCCAGTAAACCAGACGTATTTTGGAGTGCGGGAGGAAAACTGAGTACCCAGATGAAAACTATGCAAACATGGGGGCAGATTTACTAACCGGCGAAAAATTCGCCATCGTCCACTTCGCACCCAGCGCAACACTTCGCCAGGCGAAAATTCGCTCAGACTACGCTAATTCACAAAAATGTGGAGTTTCATCGTGGGTGAAAAATGCTGGTGACTTTTTCGCTAGCGTTACTTCGGCAATGTGAGCATTTGATAGTGAAGATGCGGTGATGTTAATTTCTGCCTAGCAAAACTTCGCTAGGGATCTTGCACTCAGGTCAATTTGCATAGGGAGGAAAATTTTAAGTTGTATGGACGTCTTTATATTAAATGTTGGTGCATATACTTGCAAATGACATGTCCAGGGAACCTTAATAAAGACAATAGAGTTATTCTAATGCCATATGTGCCCACTGTAAAATTAATGTTCCATATGTTTGCAAATCTATGCGGAAAACTGGTTACCCAAATAAAGTTTAAGTTGGGTCTTTTGCAGGCAATCAGGCTGAAAAAAGGAAAAGACGTCAGAGCATTTTCGGCTCACAGAATATAATGTAAGTGATAGAAGATTGAGGAAGATCTAGCTACTTTAATGCACTTCGCCTGGTCTGAGGTGGCAAAGGCAACTCTGGCAAAGGAGGTAACGTTCAGTAAAATCCACACTTTACTGAATTTGCGGAGTAACAACCTTTCGCCAGAGCGAAACATTGCCTGCCAATAGAGTGCGAACAAACGCTAGCGATAGTCTTTTTTGCTAGCGAACTGGCACCTGTTAGTGAATTGCCGATGTCCCTATGGGTGGCAACGTTGGCGAATTGTCGCTAGCGTTAGCCACTTTGTCCTTTAGCAAATCTGCCCCATGTATTCAAGGAAAGCCTCTGCAGAACCACAATAAGTAAGGCAGTTGCCAGTAGCATGTATAAATACATATATGAAAAGACAAATGTGTAAAGGGTAAGCTAAACATAAATTAAACGTAAACCCTACTTAAACAGGGCATATTAATACATTAAACATGGTGATTTTTTAAATCCCTGATATTGTAAACCATGTCAGTTAAATATAAAATAAATGAACAGAATAGTCACATTAAATGCCAAACCATTAAAACATAGCCAAGTAGATGAAGAACTGTGCCCACATAGGTCCATTAAGTCAAGTCGAACAAGTGTTGTATGAAATGTGGCAATTTTGCAGTCTAATTCTGACCAACAAAATATGAGGACGCATAATTCTACAGTAAATGCAAATTGTCTGTGACATCAATAGATTTAGAAATAGGGGCTAACATAGATGGTGACCCTTGAGGGCTTCAGTGCTTAAACAAATAAAGCTGTGTGGAGAACCTGTGACTGATTAAATACGGGCAATGAACAGTGCACCCATCTCATCTTACACGAAGGCTCGACTGGAGAGAAATAGACGTCTTTTGTTATCCCTACAGGCCCAGCTGGAAACACTTTTCAACAGGAAATGTGCATTCAGAGGGACTTGCTTTATGCACCATGATATTCTTTAAGAGTCATTGGCTCTCGCACAAAGATTGTAATTTGTGTGCTATGATCCAGTTTCTCCCTTAGTGGTATGTGTAACCCTGAGGGTACATGTGGCAGAGCAGGGGGTACTGATGAATTTGTGCAGCTTAATTAAAAACATTATACCAACATTAGGTGGTATATAGAATATGTCTGGGGTGCATCTTAGCTATTTCCAACAGTTAAAAAGTATTTGGGAGGAAGAAGTTATGGCTATGAGGAACATGCAGGAAAATGGTAAACAACAGTGATTTATTAACAGTATACATCCCCTACAGTCCAAAGCATTCAGTGTTTTCTCTTCCGCACTGGTACACCACATCCTGCAAAATGGGCCAATTGTTACAACTTTTTTTTTTTTTAAATAACTACAGCATCTGGGACCAATATCCTAAGAAAAAAACATGACTTTAATGAAAGACTATGCTAAAAATCGAGACAAAATTTTCAACATTTTCTTTGGGCTACGTTTTAGAGTAAGTACTCTTATAGCTCACATAAGCATTTGTGATTCACATTCAGAAAGGGGTTGTTCACATTTCACTTAAAGGGATACTGTCATGGGAATAATGAATCAGTAATAGTGCTCCAGCAGAATTCTGCATTGAAAACCATTTCTCAAAAGAGCAAACAGATTTTTTTATATTCAATTTTGAAATCTGTCATGGGGCTAGACATATTGTCAATTTCCCAGCTGCCCCAAGTCATGGGTTTTTACTATTGAGTGTTTGGGTGCATTTCTGGCAGTTATGGCTCATGGTTCTAACAACATCAGTGTAAAATGTGCTTTTGAGCTTATAATATATATGATTTTTCAGTTTTGGTTCACATGACTTATCAAATCGTTGTAATGCCTAGTAATTTAGCTAATGAACCTGCTTAATTCGTTCTACATATGTTAAACTAGATCTTATGCTAAGAATAATATTTAATTGTGGGCAGTTACTTTCATTTCTTGTGAAAAATGCCTATTACATAGATTCTCTTTGGGGACCTTTGCAGTATATAAATATGGGAAAATTTTACAGAATGTGACCCTAACTAGCAACTGCAATACATCCACCATACATTGATATTTCATTCTTTCTTGTGTGATCAAAAGGCCTATTCAGCATGAAATGACACACAGAAAATCTTACTTTTCAAAGCTTTGTGCTGTACTTAGCTGACCCATCATTAAAGTTATAATCTAAGGGGGTTATTATCAAGGTCCGAATTTATCTCAATATCAGCTGCTACAAACTCCAATCTAACCCGCTTGGGTTTTTAATGCTCATTTGTTATTAAATTTTCCCGAAAATTTGCTTTGCAGGAAAAGCTCAAATTTATATGATTTTTTCGTGAATTTTCCCCGAAATCTCAGAATTTTTCGGAGTTTTCACCCGAAAGCTCAGAAAACATTGTGAAATTGCCTGAAACCCCTGACACAACCAAAAATCAATGGGACTGTTCCCATTGACTTGTATGCCGACAGGTTTGAGATGCCGGGGTTTTATATTGTGTTTCTTAATGTCTTTAGCCCTCCAGATAAGGCTGTTTATTTTACCCATCCCTACCTACTTCTTCAAAAACACTCCATTTCTATTATCTTTTTCTTTTCAGCTAAAATTGTTTCTACCTCTACCTGGGGCTTATTTATAATGGGCAAAACAATGAATTACAGTAGTGCTTAAAGGTGGCCATACACGGGCAGATTTAAAATGCCAATTTGGGTCCTTTAGACAGATTCTGCAGCTTATCTACCCATGTATTGAGCCTTTCTGATGGGCCTCCCTGACCAATATCTGACCAAACATAGACCAGATTTCAATCAGGCAGGTTAGAGTGCCCCGCCATTCCTGGAGGTCCTCCTCCCATCGGAGCCCATTCCCATCACTGGAATTTCTGCCCAAATCTTGAACACCTTGCAGTATTCCACGGGTACCCGTGGGTACCAGGCCCAATACAGGACTCTGCTACTGCTTTGGTGGGCATATTGGGAGAAAGATCCGCTCATATGGTGACCTCACCAAATGAGCAGATCTTATAGTGTATGGCCACCTTAAGCCTCCTGCCTGGTACTTGCCCTGAATTGGATGCTGTGGGTATGTGCAGAGTAGTTATAGAGCATGTGCAAGAGGGCAATGCCAGAAAAGGCCACTGGGCACTGAATTGTATAATGGATATTGACTCAGATAAGTTTTTCATAAATCAATAAGTATTTTCCAGTTACAAGCATAACTGTAAACTTCTCTTTTAATCCCACTATTAGTAAAGCTATAAATTGACTAGGTTGCCGATATTGGGTTCTTTAGTTCAAAGGTTCACAAACTGAGGGGCTGCACCCAGTGAATGACATATGCAGCACTCTATTCAAAGGGATAGCTGCAGGTCTCTGCGCTCCAAAATGGAACATTGTGTTCTACTGCCATTCTGCAACAGCATGTGGAAAGTGCAAAAAAATGTCCGACTGCTACCTTTTCTCAAATTTGAATGCAGTGTTTTGCAACATACAGTATATGATGCCTTTTTATGTTTTAGAGGCCCAAGCAAATATTGGACTGCTCTAGGTAACCCACAATCAACTGAGGGACTGAGGGATCGCAACTGAGAAACTGCATTATGGCATAAGGGCCCAGCACTCATTCTGGCAAGGTCAATCTTATTTTGTGCTTATGAGAAGACTCAGGTCAAGCCTCTATGAAACAACTGTGCCTTGAATCGCTTGTATTTTGTCTTCATTTAAGGGTAGACATTTAAACCAGCATTAAAAGTAATCCAGTGCCAGATGTAATGAACTTTATTATGTTTTATTAATGAAATGCTTGCATATTCTGCATCTCACAAAAAAATAGAAAGAGGGATTCAGATTAAATAATTGCACATTTCCATCAACTGGAATTTAAGTATTGCCTCTGAGAAATGGTTTTTGCACCTTATATTAGAACTCTGCAGATATAGAAGATACCCCAGCAAGATTATATTCCTATGATGTTTAAATCAATCAAAATGTTATTTGTAAGTTTGATCTCTTGAGAACTGGCCAAAATATGAACAACTAAGGCTAACCATTTTTTATTCATGCATTTACAGTATCTACATGTGTGTGTTGTTGTCTATGCCATTTTTAAATTAAAGTTATAAACCTACCATCATAAATGGGCTTGTTGCGTGGAACATGCATGTTCTGAATTGTTCTCCGCGATACTCAAAGGGCACCATGACAAAGCCAATAGCTTCAGGAATTGCCAGGACGAAGGACAGAACCCAAATAGAGATAATTTCAATGGCTGTGATAAGAGGAATTCCACTACCTTGAACTCGGCTCCAGGATGCCACTGCTCGGTACCTGGAAAGCAAAACCATGGATCAATGTAGGTTTCCATATAATACACACATATAAGAACACATAGGGCACACTGGTGAATCTCATTAACAGGTTGTAGTTGCAGCCAATGGATGGGATTACTTAAATGGAGCTAAGAGAAAGCCAAGGGGAAGAGACCATCGTTTTGGGGTCCCAGGGATCCACTAATAAAATATTAATAGCATTCCTTCTGTTGTCTCTCCTCTTGGCCTCATTTTCCATCCAATTCCTTTTTGATAACAGCAAACTGTGTCGGACTGGCCCACTGTAATACCAGGAAAACTCCCGGTGGGCCCAGGTGTCAGTGGGACTTCTTGCTTCTAACCATTTAGCTTATTTAATGATCATTCCCTATTTCTTTATGAGAAAAAATGCTTAATAATGGAAGAATATAGTAAGTAGATATAAAAGACTAGGAGACTAAAGAGGTTGAGTGAAGAGGAATAATAGTTTTTAAAGTGGGCCCACGGTCTAAGGTTTTCTGGAGGGCCTTGGCATCCCAGTCCGTCAGCAAATAGAACTTTCTAGGAGTTCTGGAATATCACCAATAGGGACTTGTTAGACCTTCTTGATTCTTGGGCCCCTATGAGGTCATGCTCCCAGCATCTGAATTGTTAACATTCCTACCACAAAGTTACTAGATCTATAGTTTCAATTCATTTCAATTCCTGTTAAAGCTTCTCTCCTTCAGAGTCATTACCCAGATAACAAATAAGACCAGAGATAGGCTCAGAAAAGGGGCCTTTCAGGTACAATAATGAAAAGACTGTGCATTTGTTATATCACTTCTGCAAGGACCTCATACCGTAAAGTAGCTTAATAAAAAGTATTGCGCGTGTAACCTTTCCCAATTTATTGTGTGATCAAGGCATTTGGAGGGCACTTTTGAAAATACCAAATTGTGGCTGGTTAAGAGAGAGACTGACTGGCTAATGGCGGTTATAGCAAGAGGTTGTTGGATTACCTTAAAGAACCAACAGCAATAAAAGAACATAATGAATTATATCAAATAAATGCCATTTGCAAATACTCTGTGGATATGATTCAGTTCTTTTTCCCGGTTGTCACTTTTCATAAGTTCAGTAAAGCTGAGCAGACAATTTGGTCACTAGATGAGTATTGTAATATGTCATAAAATGCACTGTAGTCCTGACAGCTGTGTTTCTGTCTTAAGTGCAATTTTATTGCATTTTTTAATAATACCCTCTATAATAGCTGGCCTTTAAACTAAGTGCTTAAGGCGGCAGTGCCTTGGAATTTTACTTTTGCAATTTTGTGTTTGCATGTTTGTACCGTGCAGTGTATTTGAAAAACTGAGATAAGTATGTGTTTCTCTCTGCAGATAGATATGCTTCAACTATGAAGGAACCTGTAGAAAGGGCTAGAGATCACACATGGGTTAATGGAGAAATGTTTTCAAACTTAGAATTTAAAACAAGAAACATCTAGAGTTGTAGTTGGTTTTGTTGTGCTACGTTTTGTCTACATCTGGTTTATTCAATAATACACATTATGCAAGCAGATGCTACATTGTTTTAATAAAGACAAAGAGAGAGATCAGAGTCCTCTCAGTAGATACATCTCTTGCTGTTCTTGATTATCATCTGAGAATTGTGGTTATCCTGATAAAATGTAGTCATATGTATCTCCAAAGTCAAGATCATGACTCTGACATTCAACATTTTCTGTGTATGTTGGATCAAAGAAAAAAGTGCTGTCTTAAGAGAGATTAAATTGTAACATCATTGCAGCACTTAATGAGCAACGTCTGTTCATGACAATAAAAATCTAATTAAAGTGAATCAAGAAATCTCAAGAAATTTTACAGAACAATATCATTGTAAAGCCTAACTAACAGCTCCTTAGTTAGTAGCACACAAAATAGGGCACAGATACTTGTTTTTACGTTGTCTTTTGTATCTTTCAAAAGAGTTGGAGATTTTGCTCTTGTGTTGCTTCTTTTGCCTTAATTTTTTAAGTCATGATAGAAGCACTTTCAGCGTCTTTAGTTGCAAGAATACAGGCCGCTGTGGGAACTCCCAATTTACTACCACCTTCCATGCTTCCCTTTGATTGATGGCAGTGATGTCGAAAGTAACTATATGGAAGTGCAAGGAGTGGCTTGGGATGCAGGCAACTTGTGCAACAGCTGCTCTAAAAGTTGCTCCACTTAGAGCAACTTAGAATCATGGTGCATACCTTCAGTATAAACAGTAGGGATGCACCCAGTACTGAATCCTTCACCAAAGATTGAGCTGAAACCAAATCCAAACCTTAACTTGCATATTCAGAATTGAGGAAAATTTGCATTAGTTGTGAACAAAAAAGGTGATTTGCTTTGCGATCTAAAGTAGAATTAAAAAGTGCATTCGAAAAAAATTATTTAGAATATCGAAATTTAAATGTCTTTAAAAATTCAACTTCGACCATTCGCCATCTAAAACCTGCGAATTTCCTTTTAGCCTATGGGCTACAACTTTGAAATCAAATTAGATCAAATGCGATATTGCTTTTATTCATACAATTCAAATTAGATCGAAAACGCACCTATTCGCCAAAAAAACCCCCAAAAAACTTCCATTCTTTGATAAATTTCGATTGGTATTTTTTAATTCAAATTGAAGTTATGGGAGTTCAAAAAAACTCCCATTACTTCGAAATTCGACCCTTGATAAAGCTGCCCCCAAGTGCTTGCAGTTTTCAGTGCATCTTGCCATACCCATTAGATCTCAGCTCTCAGTCATATAATACTTGCCCCTCCTCTATGGCTTAGGAATAAAAGCAGTGAAGACAATTTCTTTCACTTTCCATTCTGCACTTACTAAACATCCCTGCACTCTCACATTTCACCTCCTTCCTTATCATGTAATTGTATAGCCCAGGAGTGCCCATACTTTACTAATGCGAGGTCTGCTTTAAGTGATGTTGTCCCATTATAATCTACATCCATAAAAACATTGTTAGCATTCTGTTCTTTGCAAAATATTACTTAAATATTGATTTATAAGAAAGTGTATATTGCTCTATTTATAAAAACAACTATTTCTTTTGTAACCTTAACATAATAAATATCTGAATGAAAAACAGGAAATAGGAAGGTAGTGTCTTGAGATCTATTGATCACCATCTAAAGGTCTACTGGTAGATCCCGATTTACCTTTTGGGCACCCCTGGTGTTGCCGTTGCATGGGCATGGACATCATGTCCCACCATTCTGGCATCCAAACAAGATTTTGACATGATGCAAAGCTTGCCCTAATAACAGTATTCACAAAATGAGCTGCTTCTTGCTGTGATTGTGAATTCCAAGACTGAAGGGAACAAGATTTAAATAATTATTATTATTTCTTAGGGTGACAGGTCTCCTTTTAGGTTGCCACCATTAACCTAGAACACCTGGCTTTTCCCCTCGGTCTACTTAATGTGGTATGTGGGATGGAACTGGAACAAACAAGGGAAAAATAAGAAAGATATGGGATGACTATAAAGTAGTTGGCCAGCTTAAATATATTGCAATATATAGACAAACAATCCCTGTTTTGTTTAAAGGGTAAGGCATTTTTCAGTAGCAGTATGCACAAATGTCTCTGTCTTAAGTCTTAAATATATTGACAATGGGTTGAGTGCAGAGGACTCTTGTATGTGACTATATGTATTTTGTGGTCACAGCCTCATTGCACCCCCGCCTAATGGTTTTAAAAATTAGTGGTGAGCACAACTTTCCCTTGTTTATTATAGTTTATACAGGAGCAGTGACCAGCTCCATGTTGTAGCTCCAACCCTTCTCAGCTATAGTCAGGTGATCCCACTGGTGGCTAATAAAAGGGCACCCAAGTTTGGGAGTTTTACTTTGAAAGCAGCAAGTAAGTTGCAGGTAAAACAGAACTTGTTGGAAGTTGTAGTATTAGCAGATGGTTAGATGTGTTCTGATTATTCTCTAGTTCACTGAAAGTCATTATGAATCCTCTGCATGAGAAGTAATAAGGGATGTACAGCCTAAAGCTTACTCTGAGTGCTGTAACAAGAAAAAGTGGGGAGACACGTTACTAAACTACTTTAAAATCAAACAATCTGGGTAGCGGCTCCTCAATTCATCAAGTGTCCCCTGAACATCATCAATGTGTAAAATATGCTTGTGCAGTCGGGGATTATCCCCTTTTATTCAGCCACCAAACATCAACGTTTCGGGGGGGAACACCCACCCTTCACCCCGAAACGTTGATGTTTGGTGGCTGAATAAAAGGGGATAATCCCCGACTGCACTAATCGGTGTGTGTGCGGATCCGTTTCTTTTACACATTGGTTGCTAAGGGACCCGGCCGGGTCAACGGAAGGAACGCACCACCAGTTTGCAGGATTGGTGAACTACAGGTGTGCGGTAGGAGAATTACATTGTAATCAAGCCCTGAACATCATCAGCCATTAAAATAATCTATGTGCAGTAGGATCAAACTTCAGTGAGTAAGAAACATTTACTGGTCACCAGTATGAAAGCAAACATCTGATTGGTTGCAATGGGTTACTAGACCTAGTACAATCACTACATAATCCTTTACAGTCTTTACCTGTCAACACTCAGGGCACACAGATTGAGCACCGTGATTCCAACCGAAGCCTTTTGAATAAAGGGAACCAGCTTGCAGAGGAACGCTCCAACAGGAGACTGATCAAAGGGCCAACGCTGGGCAAGTAGCTGGAGAAAAAAGAAAACATTTTCAGAATGTATATTTTACATATTTATTGGCAATAGCAGTTTCTATGTATTACATACATCTTAATATATATTTTACCTGTAAGTATATGGGGAGTACAATTTTATCTAACCTGATTTAATTGTAACTAACCAATTACTTTGTATACAGTGAAGCCTCAGTTTACATATATGCATTTGCTTGATTTCTTTTTGCTTCAAACCTAGTATTTGGGCAAGCATTTGCGGTCCATCAGATCACAGTGCTGAGATTATTTGTAAATATCTGTGATGATGCACAACTGAATGAATCTATAGCCAGATCAGGTAGTCATATTAGCTAATGACATCAGGAAGTACTGTATCTCTGTAATGGAAATATACCCTGCACAAAATGCTCCTAATGCATCCTCAAGGTACTGCTGTCATTTATTATGCAAGAGTCAGCATGTTTCAATGGGCCCTTATATTTCTTGCTCGTTTGCACAGAGATGTAATGTAAGGTATAATTAGCTCTAAAATACTCATGCCAAACTTACAAACCCCCAGTTTCCTGCATTTACATAGCAATGGATACGGGGAGGTGAGGTTCCCAAATGTAGATGCTTCCTGTCTGGCCAGTATATCCTTCACAGAAAGTGAACAATTTATGAATTATATGTTCACTTTACAGAATGCCTTAACTCTTGTACAACCCAAACTCAACTCAAGGTGATATAAAACATAATTTTATTTATTAGATGTTGAAATATCATTTCTTGTTCTTTAATAAAGACACTCCTACATCAAAATGTAATTGGCATTGGCGCTTAGTTACTAACCATTTTCAGTTGTCACAGAACCATATATTTCTATAATAAATACTGCACTAACATCATTAGGAATTGCCCATTATCCCACATTGTTCTGCCACACCCATTTATTGGTTTGATCATAGTACAGCATATCATGAGATATTCAGCGGTATCTACCCAGGGGCCCAAAAAGTGGAAGCTGAGCATTGATTGCAGTGACTACATTTCACTGACTGATTGCAAATAAGAATTCATGAATAGTGTGCAGAGAACTTTCAACTTTATGTCTGTTGAGGAGATGAGAAAAACCCCTACATCGTGTTATAAAACATATAATTCTAAACCCTGTTATTTTCAATGGGTTGCACATCTGTTTGTTTTACATTGCTCGGCACACAGTATCCAAAGCGCCAGCATAGCAAACTGTACAGGGTAGTAAACTCAGGATTAGGCATAGGTCTCTTATACTGGAAAAAGTTTTATAACCATAACATAACCCAACTCTTAATGAAATAAGCCAGTTGTATGTATTGGAATGCCAGTTTTGCTTCCAAGTCTACAGTAGAAATGCAATGATTAGTTTATGTAATCACCATCAAGTTCCAGATATGGCTACATGCCAGGTTAAGAAGAAGCACACCTTGTAGTCTCCAATGAGACATCGCTCTTCATATTGCTCACGCAGACCCTGGGAAATGTACATATGTACTGAAGTTGCTGCTATCCTCCAGCCCAGCTATCTAACAAGGACCTAATGCCCTCGGTAAGTTACTATGGGGAAAAGTGTTATTTGAGAAAAGAGTGAGAAGAGTATCAGCATATGAGCCACATCATATCACTGACATGAACTGAATGCCACCTGCATATTTAATTAGCCTTCAGGCTTCTGGCTTAGCAGCCATCACAAAGAGCTGATTAGTCAGACCGTTAAAAAAGGAAACTTAAAGCAATTTGCAGAACTTCACCTTCATTTTCTACTTGGGTTCACCTTTAAGGTTTGCAGAAAAAACTCTAAACTCCCTTTTCTTTCTTCCTTTCTTTTCTGTTCCCTGTAATCCCTGCTGTGGTTTAGCAATAAAGGTTATTTTTTTGGATGGCTGCTAATTTAGTGACTACACCATTTTTGTGCACAACCTGATACATGATTTCTCGCTGCATTCTCTGTTAGATCACCCCGAACATCTGCTCTGCATATTATTTGTAGCATCTCATGGGCATGGCCAGCTCATACCTCCCAACTGTCCTGTTTTTAGAGGGACAGTCCCTCTTTTGACAGCTCAACCCCCGCAGTCCCTCATTTTTACTGGAAAGTCCCGATCTTCTCTGCACTGAACAGCCAGAAAAAGAATCAATGTTTCTAACTTAATTGGCTTTTGGCAGAGAGCCCAGAACAGCCACAGCTGCAAACAAGATACTTTTGTAACAATTTTGAGATAAACAAATAAGTAATTTTAACAATAGAAGATAACAGGTCTCTTGGGAGAAGTTAGACTCACAGCTTAAAGGGCAATTCACCTTCATTAGCAAAACTGTAATAACTGAAAAAAAACACAGAAATATAGTATGTTCAAACTTTCATTACCTGCAAATGTTGTAAAATGAACATGGTAATTAGGAGGTGTGGCCACAAAATGGGCGGGGTCAAAAAAATCACACTGTGTGCGGCAACTATTTTGTCCCTCTTTTTATTTCCAAAATGTTGGGAGGTATGCTGATATAAAAAGTTATATTATCAACTGCTGCATAAATGACTCCATCCTGACTAAATTCAGGTTATGGAACATCATAATAATGAGATGCGACGTGACCCCTTATTCTACTGTACCACAGACATTGTGAAATGAATTCCACATGGTTTAGTGTACAGTCCATTCTTCCTCTCAGTTTATTATGCCCAGACGGATCCCTGGTTATGTATGGAATGCAGCTTTTTGGAATATTGCACTAGCTAAAAGCCGCAGATATTTGGCAGTAAGATGTTTTACTCAGATTTGTTTGCTTATGTATCTTTGGCACAGAAAGTGAACTCATTTGAAAAGCCATTGGATTTTATTATATTACCCTTTCACTGATCCCTAGGTCCAGGCCTCTAAACCTTTCTTCTGGACAATCAACCATGCTCCTTTTTGACAATGTGAAATGTATGGATAATGCCCTAGCCCTTTATTATAGTAGAACTGGGAAGTTTCACTTTAAATACTACCCTAAACCCTTCAAATATGCCTATTCTAGGGAATTACACCATGTTCCCTTTACTAACCAGTAAACAGGGCATACTCAGTAGGAATGCCATTGTACCACATAGTAACCACGGGAAACCTCAAATGAAACTTCATTTTATATCATATTTTTTTTTATTTGGCTATAAAGATTAGCGCTGTTGTAGCTGAATTAGACCACTGTTGTATGTGTGCACATGCAGGCTTGTCGAAAAGACCCAAACATTATTACACAAAGCAGCAAATCTTGCACTGCTTAACGTCGCTTTCCTACTCTCGGCCCACGTGATTAGCTACACATATGGAGGACAGGCTTTTGTTTTAAATCGTATTCATGTATTCATTTGATTCATGATTCCACTAGGACTAATAAACATGAGAGTCTAGTGTAGCCAGAGGGGGTAGAAGAAAATGTTCTGCCATCAACCTTTTCACCTTTCGTAAACAAGGTCTTCACCAATGGCCTTAAGCATTCCCTTTATCAAAACATCCAACGTCCCTAGTAAATGACACAAGTCCTGCTGTGCAAATTCCACTGTAACGGATCTGTGTGTCCTAAATATTTATTCCACAAACCTATTCACACAGAAATAGTAATTCCAAGTATTTATGCAAATATTGCCCCATTAAGGAGTAAACAAAAGTATTTGGTTTGCATTGTCTTGTGCCCATATGGTTAAATGCTTCAGATTCAGATTAGAATCACCTCCTTGTTCATAATATCCTATGAAAGGATAGAAAGTAAAGGGCCGCATACCGGTATTTGTTTTCTAATACAATGCTTACTGGATATCAGCATAAACCTCACATGCCTCACCTATACTGAACAGTGTCAGCTGCTGAGGGTTAGCTTGATTTTATTTAGTTTTTATCCTATATGTATATAACGCTGGCATGTTTATGCAGAGTATTACACAGATAGTTCATCATTTACATCTGCCCCTGCCCCAGCAGAGCTTACAATTTCAGGTCCCAATCGCACAAACACTGGGATCAGTTTTATCAGGTGCCAGTTAAGCTGCCTGTATATGTTTGGAATTTAGGAGGAAACTGGAGTAAAGAGAAGACACCCACGCAAGCCTGGAAAGAACATACAAACTCCCTGAGAATAGTGCCTTGGTAAGAATTAAACATAGAACTCCAGCACCAAGGATATATTTTATGATTAAAATGTTTAATTAGATATACAAAGGCAGTTTTGCAAAATTGTGTTGGGAAAAAAGGAATTTTCTTATAATTATATTACATTTACTTTTATGTTGGACAAACATTAATGTGGCTATGTTGAATTCAAGCTCCTTTTAAACCACAAAATGTCATGAGTTTGTATAGAAATGGATATACAGTATATTGAATACTCTAATAATACTTGATTGTGTTCTACAAAAATATTCCTCACTTGTAGTGACAATTAGCAATATTTATGAATAATTATTAATGGGTATGGGATCTATTATGTAGAAACCCATTGTCTAGAAAGCTTAATTGGCAACACCTTTTTTTTACTGAAGTGTTGTTATATAGTTTTTAGTATTTTGTGCACATTTTTCTCCAGATTGCTGAAAGATTCTTTATAAAGTTTGTCTTTAAAACTTTGACATCTTCTGGTAAGTCACAATTTATTGTGTTAAACAATATTTACTTTTCCCTTTTTTTATTCTTTACCTTTTTTAAAGCTTTATATAGGTTTAAGCTTCATAATTTCAGCATCATATTTTAATATGAATTGGTTTCTGACCCTTTTCTGTATCACAGCAGCAGTTTAGTCAGGGTGCAGGCTCTCTAACAAACAGGACACATTAGTTGCAGGCATATCTCTGCTGGTAAATGTACAATTTAATACATTACTCAGCAGCAACTTACTTTAGTAAACCTTCAAGTGTGGGAGCATGCTTAGTACTGACTGAGGCTGCTTACTCAGCTGCAACTGGGAAACTAGTATTGAGACTCATTCACATATTGAATCATACATTTATGGCTAAAAAAGATACCTATTAGGTACAGATAAAACCATCTGTACAAGGCATAAATACAGAGTCTGCTTTGCTTCTGATTTACTTGCAGTTATAATGATGTCAGAGGTAGAGACCTGCATTGTGTATCCACTGAATACCAACAAAGTGGTCAAATTTCGGACAGAAAGTCCCTAATTCCATAACCGTGTGGGCAATCCAGGAGTAACCTGCCTGGACATGTGGCTAAAGTATGGGGACGGTTCCCCCCACCTTCTCCTGATGACTGATTTTCCCCTTACCTGGTTGATCCACCACCCAATTCCCGTTTTTTGGGCCCTTGGTTGGAGGGTAAGTGAACCTATTATGGTCATGTAATGGGTCTAGTTTAGGAGGAGTATAGTGGGCAGGTCCGGACTGAGAATTAAAATAGGCCCTGGCATTTCAGGTACACAGAGGCCCAATCAGCCCACACAGAGGTTCAAACAGCCACCACCAGCCCACTATGGGACCTTATAGCAGCCCCTCTGGCATTTGCCAGAACCCACAGATTGCCAGTCCGGGCCTGATAGTGGGTAGCAGTTGCAGGTGAGGTTGTGGATCAGCGGATCTGGGTTAGGCACCAGTCTGCCTGACTGGACCAGTGAAGAACTTTAGTCCTGCCGTTCTGTGGTTCATTATTTGCTCTGGAACAGCAACATCCATCATTATTCACTGGTAATTCTAGAAATACATTTCTAGAAAGAAATTTCAAAATATGGCTGTTTTGCTCAGCTACAGATTCCAAATTGCGATAGTACGGGTGGAATTCAGCAACAAAATTCCTTTGCATTTTCAAATACTGACTTCATTCAATGTATTCAGCAGGACTCTACTAGTTAACAAAATGTGGTTTCCATGCATCTCGCTACACATCAAGATTTGCCTCAAGCATTTAATTGGGACACCTCATTACTAAAAAATGCACATCCCTTACATGTAAGTACAGCAGTTTAAAGCAACTCAAGCCAAAATGTGTTGCAATTCCTAAAACAGACAGACCAATAAAGGGAGCTGATTTCACCAAAGACTCTTTTTTTTCAAACAGGATTATCATATTATACTATGCTTTGCATGCTCAGAAATGATCAGGCTGGGCTTCCTGCATTTGTTACTTAACTAAAAATAGATCTAGATGAAAAGCCTTTGAGTGAGGTGACTTCTTCTCACATGTGGATTCACTTCTCCAGCTCTACAGGCTCATACAAACTCATAAAATCATAAAATTGACACAAAACCAAGGGTGCATTAACGCTATTTAAAAATGTACTTGCACTTATAAATGCTCCTTCAGCATCTTCTGGTGGATTACTCCTCTATATTAGAGCAAAGCAACCATGGAATTCCCGTTCCCATAGTGGTTTGCATCAACAGCTACAACTGATAGTAAGGGGCTGATTTAAGAATGCTTGAGCCTTTTGGTACTCTTGTGCATTTTTTTGATTTTTATTAATCCCAAGAAAAAAATAAAGCTTGGCAGGTTTTAGGTGTCTACTAAAAAATCATTTAAACATTAAACAAACCCAATAGCCTTATTTTGCCTCCAATAAGGATACATATTTTAGTTGGGATCAAGTACATGGTACTGATTTATTATTATAAAAAGAATTTCAATTATGTGATAAAAATTAAGTCTATGGGAGAGGGCTTTTTGTAATTTGGAGGTTACTTGATAACAGGTTTCAGATAACAGATAGATGATACACATACTCATTCGCTTGTAAGCGCTGATCAAAGCATTCCTGGAGAATGGTCAATTTACTAGCTAGTTGGCTTTATTAAAGCACACATAATAATTATAATTCAGCAGTGGGTGTACACAACTAACGGGTTTTGTGCCTTTACACTCGGCACTTCCTTAGAGTTAGTCAGAGAGGTAACTCTGAGGAAGTGCCGAGTGTATAGGCACGAAACGCGTCAATCAGCGCTTACAAGCGAGTGAGTATGTTTAGCTGAAGTCAGAGAGAAGTAACTGGGTTCTTGAGAGAGCAGCAATCAAGAGGAGACATTTCCACATTGTTTTTCGGATCTAACAGATAGCCGATACCATATCTGTAGTTCAAAAGCAAAATTCAGTTGGTCAGGGTATGTTTTTATTTAAGGGAGGAAAACAACCCACTTGACCAGCACATTTTAGATGTGATGTAGATACATTTTTGAAAGCAAACCTCCCTTAAACTTTTTCAACATACAATAAAAGTTTGCTTTCTAAAGCATTTCAAAACTATTGTGGTCCAGGTAGTTGCTTCCTTCCCTTACATGACAACATACCCTGATGGATTGAACTTTTAAATAATTAGGATCCGCAGCTTTGTAAAATGCACCCTTAGTGCTACTAACATTTACTGTAGACCGCTTCCTTTGATAAGAAGTTATATAAAAACAGAGTGTATATATAAACAAGTACATTATGTATATTAATAGATTTATTAAATTAATAAATTATGAGTATATTATTAATAACATTTGTGAGGCTGTTTGAAATGCACTTTTACAAGATCTTACCCTCAAAACAGAATTTATAATAAAACTTTACAATTTTATTTCTGGGCATGGCTTCTAAGGAACGCCCATAGATTGGGATTGTACTAAAGGATTGACATCTTATCTATAAGATATTTGATGTATCAGAGATGCTTTGGTCTTTGGAGGCAAAATGGATCGATATAGTTCCTCATACTCTAAATAAATTTGTTTGGCAATAATTTGCCAAGATGAATTTATGAATTTTAAAATAAAAGATTCCAAATTTGAATTTCTTTGGGGGCACCACTTTTTGTCAAACCCATGCTTTTATAAACTATTTCCATAGCTATTTCCATTGTTTTAATAGTTATAAAAGATGTCAACTTCACCTGTATTCAAGAAAATCACCACCTTCTATAGCTGTACAGAATTTTCAGTAGTTGAAATGTTGTTTCTAGTCTTGGTGATTCTGAAATTATAATATTGTCTTACTAAGCTTCTCTGGGCCTTGTGCTTTTTATTCTAAATATTTCCATTGAGTTGAAAAGGCTTTGTGTTTCTTCTCACAACCTGACACCGTGGAGAATAGAGTTTTGTGAATATTATTAATGTCAGACTACCTTCCTGGCCAAGCTTTGCTGTTAATCAACATGACAAGCCTGAGTCTAAACTGTCGGAAGGTTCAGCAAGTCTGTTTTAGAGCTAAAATGGTTTTTAAAACCAAGGGACTAAAATGACTAGATCTGATGGCTAGATACATCCTTGATGCTTTTTCCTCCAGCACTATCCTGTAACTTCCCTGTGAGACATAAACATGTAGACAGACTTTATGAAAACCTTAAAAATGTCTCAGTACATTATGCTTATATACAATAAGCTCTTTATCAAAGCCCTTTAGCCTATGGCTTTCTATCTGATCCAAAACTAAAAATCTCAGTGTATGAAAACACAAGGCTCCTGCTGGAATGTTGAAAGGGAAAATAATGTACTATTATTCTTACTAATACCATGTATATTTTGAAGAACTAACATATCCCACAGCACTGTACAATATAAGGATATTAGTGATGTGCGGTACCCATGGGTTCAGAAAGGGTTCAGGCTGACACTTTGGGTTGTGGGCGGGCTAAGCTCTTCCTGTTGCCCTTGTCGCCTTTCCCTCCTACAACCTAACAGTGCCCCATTTCCATATCCGGCGGCATCTATTTCTACGCCATTGCTGCCCACCCCCTATGTGAAGTCAGAGACAGAGGCAGGTCGGGTGCTGGTATAAAAATAGATGTCAAACTG
Organism: Xenopus laevis; assembly: GCF_017654675.1. Classification (NCBI taxonomy): domain Eukaryota; kingdom Metazoa; phylum Chordata; class Amphibia; order Anura; family Pipidae; genus Xenopus; species Xenopus laevis. Next base: position 46,367,158 of record NC_054372.1, read on the forward strand.
CAGGCCAGTTGGGGATAGTAGGTGCGGGTTGAGAATTTTTGCACATACCTTAAGGATATACGGTATACACATGAGCCAGTACATATTACATACAAATACTGGTTGTTACATGAGGTTGCCCTGCTTAATATTTGTAATTTTCAAATGTGCCCTTGAAATATGTTTAGCTTTGGGTTGGTTTATCCATTATAAAGTGCAGTTGGATACTAAGCAACAACTGAAGATTATTTTTTTGTTTCAGCCCAACCCCCTGTTTGTATACAATTCTACAAAGCCGATTCCAAAATTCACCCCAAAAACTCCATTTATATCTATAAAATACAGCATAAAGTTCTGCCCGTTCCTAGAGCCAACGCATAGTGGATCGTTTTTACATTTGAATTTTCTGCAGTGTTTTAAGATTTTATTGGCTTTTGGGATCTAAAACATGCTTTATACACAGGCCTTATAAACATTAGAGGGAAAAGCTGGAATGTCACTCGCACACAAAATATTTCTATCATATAGTAATAAGTAAGACTAAAACGAGTTCATAATATGTTACAAACTCAATCCCGTAGCAAACACAATTTACATGTTCTTTATAATTGTTTCCTCCAAGTGATGTATTTTCATTCTTAACAACGTTTATGTTTTATAGCATGGAGAATACGATAACAGCGGCTGGGATTCATCAAAGGACTATTCCAGCAAACTTGCTTGTTAGGAATTTATGACAATAACAACACTCCTCGGCATATAACAGTTAAATCTCAAGATTTCCCAAGCAATGCACTTAACTTTAATAGAGGCATCAATTTAGTTTTTATGCACACCAAGTGAATGGCCTTAATTAAGATTTATTGGCTTTATGCTTGCTTAAATAAAGTACAAAATATTTCCTTATTATAATGTAGATTCTTGTAAGAAAATAAGTGTTAGTGTGATTATTCTACAAAAAAGGTATTTACAGTTTTCCACCATTAAACATGATTTGTTTGCTTCATACAGAGGCAGGGCAAGCAATCAGCCATTTATATTATGGAAGTTGACGAACTAGAGAGTCACTGAATCCCGATCCATGGTATAAAATAAATAAGATTTTGCTGGGTGATGGGCAAATCTGACCTGTTTCTCTTCGCCAAAAATTCACTAAATGGTGGAAATTTGGCAAAATGTATTGAAGTCCATGGGCGGCAACATTTTTTCATTGCACAATGTGGCACAGCAAATTTTTTTGTTGTGCGATAATGTTTCACACCCAATGGAGTATATGGGTGTCATTTTTGCGGCAAAACTATTTTAAACAATTTAAATGTATGCTTGTAAACAGTGGTAAGGGATATCATCAGGTATGACCAGTGCTTAATAATATGTGATATTATATTGAAGGAAACATGTATTATAAGAAAGTATGCATTCTTGTATAACATTCATGTATATGTAAAATATACATGAATGTTTGAAGTAGCCTTTGATCTGTATGAATCCACCTGTATTTATATAGTCATGGTCAGGGGCGTAACTACAGGGGAAGCAGACCCTGCTGGGGGGCCCAGGGGGAATTGGGGGTCCCACGAGGCCCTAATTAATGAGTAATTTCAATATATTTTTGTAAAACAGGACAACCTATGGATATGTTGGGGGCCATAAAATTAATTTGTTGGGTGGCCCAGTAACATCTAGGGGCAGATTTATCAAGGGTCGAATCTCGAAGTTGAAGTTTTTTTCATCAAATTTGGCCCTTTGCCGGCGAAGTAAAACGATTCTAAGGATTTCAGCGATTTTTTTTCGACTTCAAAAAACTTGCTCTAGAAGGTCCCCATAGGCTAACATAGCACTTTGGCAGGTTTAATTTGGCAAAGTATTGAAGTCGAAGTTTTTTTAAAGAGACAGTACTTCGATTATCGAATAGTCGAATATTCGAACTATTTTATTCGAATCAAAGTCAAAGTCGTAGTATCCTATTTGATGGTCGAAGTATCCAAAAAATTACTTCAAATTTTTTTACTTCGAAAATTCCCTCGAATTCACTTTGACCCTTGATAAATCTGCCCCCTAGTTACGCCACTGGTCATGGTACTCTTTAATGACTGTTATTATTCTTTAATTTACAAAAAGAAGCACATTATTCACAAATATCAAGAAAATACACAGGAAATGTTATTGTACTAAAAAGCTGGTCACACAGTCACCCAAAATTTAGTATTTTTTAAAATATCTGATGGCTCTTGTTAGAGAAATCAATGGGATCAGCACTGTGGCCAGATTTACTCCCAATATTGGATCATATATGGTCAACTGTAGGCTGGATTGACAGAAGTCTCAACCTTTTTCAATATGGGAATGTGGCCTGATCTCCAAAGTGGAGATATTATTCCACTTCATCAGCAAGAAAAAGAAAACAAAAACAAATAAAAGAGAATCCTTTCCCAAAAGTAAACAGGACATAGGGATCAGCCAGATGTGTTTGTCGAGAAAAGGTAACAAATATACACGTTAAAAATCCCTTTCCTGGCATGATTTCTATCCTCTTTCATATATAAAAAAGAAGGAAGAGAGAAAGAGAGAAGACTGGATAAAGCTCACGTTTACTAAGGGATTAATCCAGAAGAATGATGCGAGAAAACATTTTTGCCCTAGCTTTAGTATTGCATCAATCAAAGTGTAAACCCTGGCGTACAAAATCTACAGCATCTGCATAATAGTACTTCTATGCCAAGGCAATAGATTCTATAGAATGTGTCACACAAACACAAAACTGTAATGAAAATGAATTTGGTGTTCTATCCAAAGCCCATTAATGAGCAATTATAAAGCCAGAGCAAGCATGGTATCAATGTATATGATTATGTAAACTATTAGTATTTGCTCCAGTTGTAAGTGGAATATGGCCTAAAAAGTCAATTCTAGAGGCTTGGTAAAAAAAAGAAAAGTTAGTTAGCATGGGGAGGAATAAAATAATGCACATTGTAGTGTATAAAAGATGTTCACAGGACAGTTTATTAAAGTGACTTAAATATACCCATAAGTGTGGCTTAGAAAGTGTTGAATGGACATTTACTTTTACTAAAGGGAAGATTTATAAAATCTAAAAACCCTTCACAAGATACACCTTAGAAATGTTACAGAGAGTTTCTTGCAGGTTTTTTTTAGTTCTGATTTTCTTGAGCATTAAAATGTTTCAAAAATTGTTTTCTTGCATTGCACAAAGTTCCCTTGGACTTTCTTCTAATTGTCAGGAGTTTAGAATTTTTGAGTTAGTCAACTACTAGAAAGGTTTCCATGCAGGGGTACCTTTTTTAGTGAAAAAAAATCTAAAAATCTAAAATGTAAAAATCTTGAGCTGGAGGAAAAGAGGGATTTTTACAGGTTTTTTTTTTTTTATCAATGTGCAGCATATTTATAAATAGACTTTAAAACTTTCTTTCAAAATAAAATATTAATAGGAGAGGACTAGTGATAGGCGAATTTGCGCCGTTTTGCTTCGCCGAAAAATGTGTGAATTTCCTGTGAAATTCGCGAAACAGCTAAAAATTTGTGAAACGGTGCTGGCGTCTCGTTTTTGACGCCGGCGTCTGTTTTTTTGACGCTGGCGGCCATTTTTGACACCGGCGTCCGTTGTTTTGGACGCAGCTACTTTTTTTTGACACCGGTGAATTTTTAGCATCGAATTTTCACGCCCGTTTTGCGAATTTATTCGCCGCGAATTTGCGCCTGGCGAATAAATTCGCCTATCGCTAGAGAGGACATTACTTCCCAGCATTTTTGGATATTTGTTTTGCTGGGTAAAGTAGCATACTTGTTTTCAAGTTCACTTAGAGGATCTTATTTCCTAATAATCACATCAGTTATTCTTCGTTGCCAACAGTATAGACTGCTTAGATTACTCAATAGATTACCAAAGGAACACACTAGTAATCTGCTGAGCATCTCTAAAAATCTAAGCATCTCTTAAAAAAAAAAGAAATATATATATATATAAATGTTTAGCCAATAAACGCAATCCTTCTTCCGGAGCTTCCGCAGGCAGGAGCAAGTAGGGACCGAAACGTTGAAATAAACTTTTTTTTGTTTTTCACTATGAGAAACACCTGTGAGTGCGGTTATTGGCTAAACATTATGTATATATTTTGAACCAGCACCTGGGCATATCAGTTTGATGATCGTTGTGCACCAGATTAGGGACTTTTTTATATATATATTAGGGATGCACCGAATCCAGGATTCGGGCAGGATTCAGCCTTTTTCAGCAGGATTCGGATTTGGCTGAATCCTTCTGCCCGGCCGAACCGAAACGGAATCCTAATTTGCATATGCATAGGGGCATGGAGGGAAATTGCATGACTTTTTGTCACAAAATAAGGAAGTAAAAATGTTTTCTCCTTCCCACCGAAGGATTTGGTTCAGTATTCGGCCGAAAATAGTGGATTTGGTATCTATATATATACCCTGCATATATATTCAAATTAGTAACCACTAGGTTAGTAACCTGTAACTAGACCCCACATTACTTTTTGAATTCATGAATATTTAGAAACCTCCACCTAACATGTTCAGTGCCCTTGCAATAACATATTACTAATGTGTGATGAAGCAGCTGCACAAGAAGCAGTATGCTTGATAAAGAGTGGAGAGCCACTAGAAGACGTTGCATCGTGTTGCTGTGCAAATAACTGCAAATTATTAAAGGCAGTTTTAAAGAATCTGGAGTGCTGTCAATGGATATTTATTTGCAAGAAGCAGTACAGGGCAGCAGCAACTCCGCTATACTGTTCTCCCTATATCTATCTCAGTTTTAAAATGACTACATACAAGCTATAAATTGAACAGAAGGAAATATGAGACCTCATACCCAGAAAGAAGTAGTGGATAACATGAACTGACATGATTGAGTTTCTGTTTCAAAAAGTCTTTATCTCAGTTTTTCATAAACATTTCCCCCTCTTCCTTTTTTTAAAAAGGTTTTTAATATAACTGGGAACAGCTAACAAGTGGAGTGAAACTAACATAATTAGTCCTAAGGTCTATGGTCTACAATCATGTTGTTGAAGTCACTGAGACAGGAAGCCCAAAGCCATAATATCCTGTGTCTCTGGGATGATTAAAGAATGGGAAGACGGATCTGATGGCATAAAGTACTGTGGTTCATTTATAGAAGAAGTCTCCGTGCAATGATCAAACACTGCCATACAGTACAGTAAACCAAGAGCATAGCTAAAAGTATCACATTCATAACAAATATATATATATATATCACATTTACACAACTGGAGGAATTGTTCTATTAAATGTTCTTTTCTTAATTAAAAAGCTTTATTAATTGTCTGTTGATTGGCTTGATGTTGTTGTTTATGTGCATATTACTCCTTTCAAAGTCAGCACACAAATTATAAAGCAAAACATCCTGTAACTATGTTGGCCACCTTCCCACTTGTATTATTGCCTTGTGGGAAAAATGTTGAGGCCTCCAAATGATGTTGTGTAAGTGTTCTCAATACATGTAGACAAAAGAAAATGACATTAAATTATATTTAATTTATCCTTAAATTACAGTATTCAGGAAGGAAAACATATTCTATAGTTTAGATAGTTGACAAATATTCCCAATGGAGACAAGAGCTTATTAGATGCCCAATAGTTATTTAATAGCTTATAAGCAGAGCATTGACTGCCTGAAAGGATAGCTAAAGCTTAACCAAAGAAGTAGCTAGAAATGTTGTACATTATGTTGTGTGCTTCTGTACCAGCCCAAGGTAACTAAAGTCCTTTAGCAGTAAAGATCTGTGTCTTCAAAGATGCCCCCATAGCTCCTCATCTTCTTTTCTGCTGATTCACTGCACATGTTCTGTGCTGCTGTCACTTACCTAAGCACAGATGCACAAGATTCTGCACATATATTTAATATAAATGTCACAATATAAGGCTGAGGCGGGTAGGTAGATTATTATTGGTACGTGACAGCTCAACCAGCACAATTAGCATCAGAATTTAATAATCAGCCCTGTAGCATCATCTTATATGACAGAAGATTTGTGTAAGCTGAGCTACAGCTCAAAGACAACAGCTGCTCAAAGACACTGAGCATGTGCGTGTCACAGACATTCCTAACAAAATTCAAGATGAGAAACTCCTGTGACAACTTTGAAGGCTGGAATTATTACTATTATAGAGATGCTAAACCCTTAGGCTGGTTGAACAAGTTCAGTATAAAAAAATATTGCATTTCTAGTCAAGTTTATTTTGAGTGTCTAGTTCTCCTTTAATTAGATCATCTCAAGCTGGGAACAGAGGGTAGCCATCTTGTCTGGATATGAGGGGTTATAACCCCAGACACTAAGGGACACAGAATTGTACCTCTTAGTTATTATTAGCTCACTGGAGTAGGGAAGCTGTGTCATGACAATGCTGAATAGTTAAAGGGATACTGCCATGGGAAAACATGTTTTTTTCAAAATGCATCAGTTAATACTGCTGCTCCAGCAGAATTCTGCACTGAAATCCAATTTTTCAAAAAAGCATTTGGGAATTTGACTATTCAAGGAATCCAATAACAGGGAGCATTCAAATTCTTTAAAGGGATCCTGTCATCGGAAAACATGTTTTTTTGAAAACACATCAGTTAATAGTGCTACTCCAGCAGAATTCTGCACTGAAATTCATTTCTCAAAAGAGCAAACAGATTTTTTTATATTCAGTTTTGAAATCTGACATGGGGCTAGACATATTGTCAGTTTCCCAGCTGCCCCCAGTCATGTGACTTGTGCTCTGATAAACTTCAGTCACTCTTTACTGCTGTACTGCAAGTTGGGGTGATATCACCCCCTCCCTTTCCCCCGCAGAAGCCTAACAAAAGAACAATGGGAAGGTAAGCAGATAGCTGCCCCCTAACATAAGATAACAGCTCTCTGGTAGACCTAAAAACAACACTCAATAGTAAAAGCCAAGTCCCACTAAGACTGATTCAGTTACATTAAAGGGATACTGTCATCAGAAAACATTTTTTTTCAAAACGCATCAGTTAATGGTGCTACTTCAGCAGACTTCTGCACTGAAATCCATTTCTCAAAAGAGCAAACAGATTTTTTTTATATTAAATTTTGAAATCTGACATGGTGCTAGACATTTTGTCAATTTCCCAGCTGCCCCTGGTCATGTGACTTGTGCCTGCACTTTAGGAGAGAAATGCTTTCTGGCTGGCTGCTGTTTTTCCCTTCTCAATGTAACTGAATGTGTCTCAGTGGGACATGGGTTTTTACTATTGAGTGTTGTTCTTAGATCTACCAGGCAGCTGTTATCTTGTGTTAGGGAGCTGCTATCTGGTTACCTTCCCATTGTTCTTTTGTTTGGCTGCTGGGGGGGATAGGGAGGGGGGTGATATCACTCCAACTTGCAGTACAGCAGTAAAGAGTGATTGAAGTTTATCAGAGCACAAGTCACATGACTTGGGGCAGCTGGGAAATTGACAATATGTCTAGCCCCATGTCAGATTTCAAAATTTAATATAAAAAAATCTGTTTGCTCTTTTGAGAAATGGATTTCAGTGCAGAATTCTGCTGGAGCAGCACTATTAACTGATGAGTTTTGAAAAAAAAAATTTTCCCATGACATTATCCCTTTAAGTAGGAGAAATAACAGCCTGCCAGAAAGTAGTTCCATCCTAAAGTGCAGGCACAAGTCACATGACCTGAGCTGCTGGGAAACTGACAACATGGCTAGCCCCATGTCAGATTTCAAAATTGAATATAAAAAAATCTGCTTTTGAGAATTGGATTGCATAAGTCTGCTGGAGTAGCACTATTAACTGATGCGTTTTGAAAAAAACGTGTTCTCCCATGACAGTATCCCTGTAAGCATGAAATACAGCAGAGGAACAAGGGAAAGGGGAACAGGAATGGAACAGGAATGGAACACAGAAGGGAGTACAGGTATGGGACCTATTATCCAGAATGCTCGGAACTTAGGGCGTTCCAGGTAACAGGTCTTTCCGTAATTTGGATCTTCATACCTACTAGAAAATCATGTAAACATTAAATAAACCCAATAGGCTGATTTTGGTTCCAATAAGGATTAATTATAACTTAGTTGGGATCAATTACAAGCTACTGTTTTATTACTATAGAGAAAAAGAATTTTGTTTTTAAAAATTTGATTTTTATTATATTGGAGTCTATGGAGGAATGGAGTCTATGGGAGACGGCCGTTCTGTAATTCAGAACTTTCTGGATAATGGGTTTCCGGACTAAGATCAAAAGAAAATAAATGACTGACGTGAATATAGATCTTGTGACTGTATCCCTTCAAATGTTGCTCAGGCATTTCATTGATTCCAAGACCAACATTGTATGGTTACCTGTAATTACCCTTTTTCAGTGTCATAGTACAGGAGGAACATGCCTATGGATTTAAGTAGAATTATAAGAAATAGAAACATTGAGACTGACAGAACATGTAGTCGCGGGGCTCTTCCGTGAAAGCAAAATTGTACATTCCTTCTAACTATGATTCCACTCTTGCCTAGAATTGGAAGGCATTTCAACCATGCATATTTCATTTGCTCATCCGGTTGTTTCAACTTAGTACAGGCTAATGTAATTCTATTTCCTTTATCTGGAAATGAGAACCCCCATAGAAATGACTCTTTCTCTTCATCCTGGCCCCTGAGAGCTGTTATGGAGTCAACAAACAACTGCCTGCAGAAGTCTTGCATAATGCAATTTTAAATGAAACCATGTGTATCCCCTTGTGATTCTTTAAAACAGTCTTATCATATTGCAGGCTTAACTATACAGATCATATGCTTATTTTATCGAATGAAAGAAAATAAAGGAGAACTAGAAACAAAGATATGTTATGAAGATGGGACTGGGGGAAACTATTTCTTAAAATTGGTGCAACTGAGGCTTTTCTGAAATAAAAGTATTAAAAAGTCTTGTTTGATATGTTGGGGCAGATTCACTAAAGGACGAAGTGGCTAACGCTAGCGACTTTTCGCCAGCATTGACACCCGCAGGGACATTGTCAATTCGCTATCAAACAGGGCCGTCGCTAGCATTCACTCTCACTCTATCGCCAGGCGACTTTTCGCTCTGGCGAATGATTGTCACTCCGCAAATTCACTAAAGTGCGAATTTTACTGAATGTTACTTACATCGTATCCTGGGTGCCGAAAATGCATCATTTTTTAAGCGGGATTGGCTGCCAAAGTCCTAACTTAGACTTTTTTTTGGGTAAGCCGTTTCCTCCACACATTTTATAACATATGGAACATTAATTTTACAGTGGGCTCATGTGTAGGGCATTATATTAACTCTCTTGTCTTTATTAAGGTTCCCTGGACACGTGTAATAAAAAGTGGTAACTTCAAGCATTTGCACCAACATGTATAATAAAGAAGTCCATACAACTTTAATTTTCTCGCCGTATGCAAATTGACCTAAGTGCAAGATCACTAGTGAGTTTTCGCTAGGCAAAAACAAACGCTAGCGCATCTTTGCTAAGAAATGCTCACACTGCCAGAATAACGATATCGATAAGTCTACAGCAATCGGCACCCAGGACGCAACTTCGCATATTAGTGAATTAGCATAGTGGTAGCGGATTTGCACCTGGTGAAGTGGTGCGATGTGTGTGAAGTGGTCAATGCCAACGATTGGCCCTATGAGGCAAGAAGGCACGAGATGATACTATACTTGTGTACAATGTATGCCTGCTAGCCAGGTCATTTCAAGCTGAGGCCATCTCAAGGTCATTTACTTTAGCTAGTCAACTTGTGTAGTCTATTTTGGTCCTGGGTTTATTATTGCAGTAGTCCCATGTTTATACCAAACACCTTAATGCAGAAGAACCCACACTGTGTGATTACCTCATTCACATATAACATAATGGGTCTGAGCACTTTAATTAAGACCAGAAGCCATTGGTGCTGGAGTTCTTAGAAATGGCACACACAACTGTAGTTATTTCAACCATATCTTTTATAAATCAGTTGCAGGGAGCTAATCCAGCTTTGAATATAATCATACTTTGTAATGTAGCTATTATACCTCCACCGGCCATATTAGATAATGAGCTTCTGTCCATTAGATTCTTCTTTCTTGCCAAACTAAACTGCTCTTCATATACAGTATATTGTCCCCCCCCCCAAATATTATCTATCATTCTCCTCTCTACTAGAAACTCTATAGTTAGTAGGATAATGATTATGCATTTTATAGTTTGTGATCAGTGTGCAGAGTATGTAATAAAACTTCTTAATGATAAAGTTGTTACATTTACTCCAAATTTTATATACCTACAAGCAGGTGTTAAAGGTTCGAATTGCGCAAATAATATTTTCAATAAAAAGTCTAATGAAGAATATTACATCGCAACATGCACGTTTTTATTCAGCTTTAAAAAACATTGTGTTGTTCATTTGTACAGGTATGGGATCTGTTATCCAGAATGCTTGGGACCTAGGATTTTCTGTAATTTGGATCTCCCAATCTTAAATCTGCTAAAAAATTATTTAATCATTAAATAAACCCAATAGGATTGTTCTGCCTCCAATAAGTATTAATTCTATCTTAGTTAAGATTAAGTACAGGGTACTGATTTATTACTACAGAGAAAAAGGAAATCTTTAAAAAAATCTGAATTATTTGATTAATATAAAGTTTACTGGAGAGGGCCTTCCTATAATTATGGATAATGGGTTTCCTGATAATGGAAGGTAAACATTGCTGTTTTGTTCTAGGCACTGGGGCTGTCTAAACATAAATGTTTCTGCTTTGTTTTGAAGGTTACAAGTTAGGCAGAAAATTAGTCATGAAAATTTAGTTGCTGATGTATTATATGCTCATACGCCACAGGGCTTGCAAGGGCATTGATGTCACCACCACTGATTCCAGTAAAATGATGACACACATAGGGGCACATTTATCAAAGGTAGAATTTTGAATTCATGTGAGTTTTTAAAAACTCCTATAAACTCCCATGAACTCGAAATTCGACCAATCGAAATTTATAAAAATAATCAAATAGAATTTGATTTGAGTTTTAAAAACTCGATTCGAGTTTTTTCTCTGAAAAAAACTCGAATGTCAGGAAGGCTGCAAACAACTCTAAATTGATCCCAGGACATGTCCCATTGACTTAAACAGCATTTCGGCAGGTGTTAAGTTGTGAATAGTCAAATTCGAGTTCTTAAAGGGCCAGAGTTTGATAAATCTCGAAAATCGAATTCTAATTTTTTTAAACAAAATCTAAATGAATTTGAACAATTCCCTAGTCGAATTTGACAGTATTAGCCATAAAAAAACTCAAAAATTAGAATTTCGGTTAGAATTTTCAATTTGACTTTTGATAAATCTGCCCCTTTATGTCGAGTAGGTGACTCAAGTAGCATTCCCACACACTGTGTTTTATGAGGACAAGGAAAGTGAAACAAAAAAAGGGCAAACTTGCCAAATGATAGATTAATCTTACCTATCAGTTACCATCAGGGAAGACATTTACCCATAGTGCTTACCAACATATTCTTAAGGTAAATAAATTAGTTAAGCAATTATATACTTGCTACTGTTTATTTTCCAGAGTACTGTATAACAAGATTGGGGCCTGTGACAAAATAGTCCAGTGTAATATTAGCCTGTGATGTTGCTGAGCCATAATCAGATTATTCACATAAACTTTCTTTTGAAAGATCACTGCATTGGTTCCCAAACTGGGAGGGGGGGCTTCAAGCTGTGGCTCAACCTGAAGGCCAATTAGGGTGAGAATTTGAGAGAAACAGCATTTGCTCCCCTAGATTCCCCTTTTAACCCTTGAATTTTATGGGAGTGCGATTTTGGATAAATATGTATTTGCTGTCCAATACTGTGTATTCTAAAAACTATGACTGAATGACTGTTACACCTCTATTTTCCTATAACTGCAAGGCTGTATTTCTATACAGGTGCCGGAAGGCTTGTGCCTATATGAAAAATAAACCGAAATACACCTCTGTATATCAGCACTCATTTCATGAGCTAAAGGGGGCTTTGGCCTAAGGTAGAAGTAAGGCTTGACTTCCTAGTTTAAATAATTCCATCTTTATCTGCTGTGTCCTCTATATTCTGCTTCATCATGGCTGTCATGTTCCTTCCTGTGACATCACTAAGATGGCCGTGCTGAACGTTCTAGGCATGCACCAAAACTGGTTATTGAAGGGAGGGCTTTGCAGGAGTCAGTACTTGAGAGCACTCCTTCTCCTGGAGTACAAGTTGCGCTTAATATTATTAATTATGCACATGTGATTCTACATTCTGCTCATGCTCGGTTGTCTTGGTCTTGGAAAAGGAGATGTGATTCATGGGAATTGTTTTTCACTTAATTTAGCGGTTTTTACTACAATGTAGCAATTGAACTGTAAAAGGGCTTGACATAGAGGAGAATGAATAAGACAGGTAGCAGCACTGGAGGTAAGTTTTTCAGTGGAGGTTAATTATTTTCAAGCCTTTCCTTGTCATTTGGAGGGGCTAAAGGTTGGTAGATTCTAACTCAAGGAGAACTCAGTTCCAGATAGTGAGGTTGATCAAGTAACTCAAGAAAAAGATGTTTTGCAAGTTCTGTTCAGAATAGACACTCAGGGGCAGATTTATCAAGGGTCAAAGTGAAAATTCGAAGTAAATAAATTCGAATTTCAAGCTATTTTTGTGTACTTCGAAGTAAAAAAAATTCAAATTTCGAGCTATTTTTGTGTACTTCGACTATCAAATAGGCCAAAATTCGATTTGAGTTTGAAAAAAATTCCACTATTCGAATATCGAAATTTATCATGTACTGTCTCTTTAAAACTTCAACATCTAAAACCTGCTGAATTGCCATTTTAGCCTATGGGGGACCTCCTAGAACCCATTTGGAATCATTTGGTGGACTTTGAAAAATCAAAGTTTTTTAGGGCAAATCCTTCGATTCGAATTAGATGAAATTCGAATACAGCCTATTCACCCAAAGTTAAAAACTTAGAATTTTTAAATTAATTTCGATTGGTCTTTTGTTATTCGACTTTCAGAGTTATTGGAGTTCAACAAAAACTCCAGTTACTTCGAAATTCGACACTTGATAAATCTGCCCCTCACTGTGTAACACGAAAAAGAAGTTAGGAGTGGCCGAAAGTTCCGGGGGCTGTGGCCATCATGTCACAACATTAAGGGGGTTATTTACTAAACTCTGAATGCAAAAAAAAAATGGACCTTTAAAAAAATGACAAATTTTTCGGAATTTATTAAACCTGGAGGATGGAAAAGTCCGAATCTGAAAATCCGGCATCTCAGACCTTTCGAGATTGCATATAAGTCAATGGGAGAAATCCCAATGATTTTTTGATGTGCGCTGGGTTTTTGTGCAATACCCCGAAGTTTTTGGGTGAAAATTTTCAAAAAAATTTGAAAATCAGATGGAAAAATCCAAAACCGGATTTTTTCCCACTAAGCCGATTTTCGGTAAAATGTAATTATAAAAATGCGTAAAAAACCTGAGTGGGTTTGATCAGAGTTTGTAGCAGAAAATATTGAGATAAATTCAGACTTTGATAAATAACCCCCTAAATTCAGTATCCCTTCAAAATGCTCCTATACAATGCTGCTCTGTTGATGCTATACAGTCAACCCTTTTTACTAAGCTGGAGTGCATCATTAATGCTATCCTATTTATGCTACTGAAGAAGAAAAAAGGGCAATTTTCTTGCAACACTATAGTTAATAATTGCTAGTGTGTTCATGGACCCAGAATCCTACAACAGATCAAACACAGCGTTAGATCAGAAAGATAAACTGGAGCTGAATACAGCTTTTCAGAACTGCATGCATGAAATATATTGTTGTCTTTAACTATTTTTATTGTCATAAGAGACGTTTAATGTGGTTGCTCTGATTATGGCTTTGACTGGTGGTAAAATCTGCTGGCGACTTCCTACTAAAAGAAAAAAAGAATAAAAGAAACTAGTTACATTAATGTTCAACTTGCAGCCTTCCAGCTGTTATTCAATTACATTTCCCAGCATATTCTGTCAATTGTATCTCATTATTACCTGTAATATATTAATAAAAAAACATTCATTTATTGATATTTGATCTCAGTTTTTTTCATACTCATTACTGAAGCCTCAACATGAAATCATGCACTGAGTAATGTAAAAGTTAAAACTGTGATTGGGAAATCATTGTCAGCCTCATATGGAAGCCATTTCAGATTTTAGCATTTTTTTGTTCTTTAACTTGGTTGTTTAACCCTTTATCAGCTATTCATTTATACACACAAAGACAAAAAATGTAGCTTGTTATACTCATCATATGAGTATAACCCCCCCCCCCCGGTACAATGTAGGTCTCTATAAAAAGATATTGCATAAAACAGCTTATATGTAAAACCCTGCTTTGTGTAAATAAACTATTTCCATAGTAATATGCTAACGACACTTACTTTGCCTAGGAGCAGTAATCCATAGCAATCAAGCAAGTAAAATATACTGGTCAATTGTTTAAAAGCAAATAACTTATTGGTTGCTATGGGTTACTGCTCCTGGGCAAACTTTGTGATTTTTTTAAGTACATAGGGGGTTTGTGTTCTGACATTTTTATTGCTTTGCACCAATTGGTTCCCATATAGCTTACAAAGCCATACCACATCATTTACATCCAAAGCACCATGGATAAAATATAAACTCCGAAACTACTCCGTTACCAAAGATCCACACTTTTTGTTTTAAAATATCCAGTACAGACATTTTTATCGTTTAGAGAAACATACAGACGTGTCAGTACTTTGTACCTTTTGTATGTGCTGCTGCTAAGGACCATAATGCAGTGGCCCCCAACCAGCGGCTCATGAACAACATGTTGCTCACCGATCCCTTGGCTGATCCTCCCAGTGGCCTCAAAGCAGGTGCTTTATTGAATTCAAGTCTTGGAGGCAAGTTTTTGATGCATAAAACCAGATATACTGCCAAACAAAGCCTCCTGTATGCTGTCAATGTACATAGGGGCTACCAATAGCCAATCACAGCCCTTATTTGGCACCCTCCTCTCTTTTTCTGTAGGCTGGAGGTGCAGCTTTCTGTAGCCTGGATTCAGAATATGAATATGAAAGTATTATGTTTTTGTTGGGTGAAAAGTTTGGTCCAGGAAAGACTTTTCTGGAATGCTCATTTGGGTTGGTGGTGGGGGAAGGAAGACCATATGGACAATCCAAGACTTTTCAAACTGGCCTTTGATTTGGTGTGTTTGATGGAAAAGTTGCCAATGGACAGAGGGATGGACTCTGCGGGCTGGAGGGTGTATGGGTGGGTTTGTGGGATTTTTGGTTATTTTTGTTTTATTGTATGATTTGTGAACTGTTTATGAATTGATTGAATTGAATTGATTAATGTAAAGTGATCTTTTAAATAAAAAAATTCTTATTTGGCACCCTATGAACTTTTTTCATGGTTGCGTTGTTCCCCAACTCTTTTTACAATTGAATGTGGCTCACGGGTAGAAACAGTTGAGGACCCCTGGTATGTGCAACTAAGAAGGATCTTTAAAGGAAATATTAAGGTCAGCTTTTTCCAGTTGGGGTAAAGGGGTCAAAAGAACCTGGAAGGTCATAGCTATATTTTTTGTAGGAAGCTTACAAATCTCTTGTGTATCAGACATAATTATTGGTATTCAATGTAGTATGTGTTCTTGACTCACTTGCCTTCAGATTTTAGTAACATTATTCCCTTCAATGTACCAGGACAATGAATGACAGCTCAACTTGGCCACCCTTTTTATTGCACCCCTTGCTTTTGATAAACTCCCTATGAGTGCATTCTTTGTTCCTCTAGTCAGGAATTCACATATATGTATTTAGTTCTTATGAATAGCAGGCAGACATTTGTGTTCTGCATTAAAGAAAATATTTGCCTACCTCAACTATGGCCCCTTTCTTCCAGGGGGTTCATACTTATTACCTGGTTTGTTTACTTGTTGTATGGTAAACATACATTTTGTTTAAGAATATGTCAGTTCCTGCTTTGAGGTTATGACTAAAGTCTGTAAAATTGAATCATATGGGGCTGGAAATGTTTGGGACATTTCTAGATATCATTCACTTAGGTCCTCTGGAAATCAGCAACGATTAAAACTAAAGTATACAGAATACAAGGAAAAAGATAAACATAACACAGTTCTTTATGGGTTTGAACGATAGAATATTTACACTTTCAATCCACACTTAATATCTGTACATGGAAATTATTTTGTTTGTTAATGCAGTGAAACAGTAAGCATTTCCATATGATACAGAATGTAAGACTGACAAATGCAAGTGCAATGTGCAATGTGCATTATGGAAACAAATGTGTTTTTTTTTTACCCAAAATGCAGCTTTTCCCCCCACCAGAATTTCAGTGTAATAGAGGGCACAATATCATCAGGAATAAGTCATATGTTTTAGGAGTGGGAGAGGAAATCCAAGGAGACATGGTTAGAACATATACATACAGCCTTCCCTATCAAAATCTGGAAATTCGCAGCCAATGTGCCACAATGTTTGTGCTGTGGGGATCCTTTCATTGTTTATACCAGTTTACCAGGAAAGAGCTTTTGTGAATCCAAATGAATAAAAAAATGTGCCACGATAGCCAGAAGAGAGTAGAGTGAACTATAATTATCAAGTGTATATACTGTAGTATGTCTTCCAATTTTATGTCTCCCACTTTACCCCTAAAAGGGTGGTTACCTTTAAGTCAACTTGTTTTAGAATGGCTGATTCTAAGCAACTTTTCAAATGGCCTTTATTTTTATTTTTTATTTTTTTATAGTTTTGGAATTTGCCTTCTCCTGACTCTTTCCACCTTTAAATTTGGGGTCACTGACCCCATCTAGGAAACTAATGCTCTGTAAGGCTACACATTTATTGTTATTGCTACTCTTTGTTACTCATCTTTTTATTCAGGTCATCTCATATTCATATTCAAGTATTATATTCAAATCAAGGTATAGTTGCTCGGGTCATTTTGATCCTAGCAACCAGATAGCTGAACTTGCAAACAGAAAAATAACTCAAAAAACACATATAATAAAAAATTAAACCCAACTGTCAATTGTCTCAGAATACCATCCAATATATCGTACTAAAAGTTATTCTAAAGGTGAACAACCCCTTTAATGTTCCAATACCCTATTTAATATTTTCCTTTTGTTGTGCACTCTTGTATGTCTGCCACATGCAGGACAGCCTTAGCACTTGGGCAAAAGCTTTATTTAAAGGAAAACTATACTCCCAAAATGAATACTTAAGCAACAGATAGTTTATATGACTTTAAGTGGCATATTAAAGAATCTCACCAAACTAAAATATACATTTAAGTAAATATTGCCCTTTTACATCTCTTGCCTTGAACCTCCATTTGTGATGGTCTGTGTGCTGCCTCAGTGATCACCTGACCAGAAATATTGCAGCTGTAGTGACGGGCGAATTTCTCCAGTTTCACTTCGCAATGATATTTTCGAATTTCCCGCGAAACTCGTGAAACGGGCGGAAAATTAGTGAAACACTAATTTTGACCCCAGTGGCAATTTCACGCCACCGACATTGGACACCCTTTAAAATGAACCGTCGGAAACCGTCAACGGCGTCAAACATTTTTTTACGCCAGCAAATTGTTGCGCCAAATAAATTCACCCATCACTGTGCAGCTTTTACTGTAACAGGAAGAAGTGTGGAAGCAAAAGACAGAACCCTGTCTATTAATTGGCTCATGTGACCTAACATGTATTGTTTGTGTGTATCTAGGATCCCACGGGACGGCCCTAATTTTTTAAAATGGCAATTTTATTAATGATTAATGATTACCCAATGGCACATACTACTTAAAAAGTATATTATTTTGACAATGGTTTATTTACATGAAGCAGCATTTTACATATGAGCTGTTTTATGCAATATATTTTTACAGAGACCTACATTATTTAGGGGGTATAGTTTTCCTTTAATCACATCAGTAAATCAATAGGAGACCCACATGCCTTGCTTGGACAGAACCCCAAACATCATGCATTTTATTTAATCCTCTTTTTCAAGATCAGATTTGCTTTAACTGAAAACAATGTTGCATTTTAGCCAAGGGGGAAAAATGTCATACAGTATTTTCATTTACTTTTTACTGTTAAACTAAAAAACAGAAAACTTTTACACTGCTGAATTATACGCCAGCTGCAGTACAGTGTGTAGGGAAGAGGGAAAACACCCTGTATTTTTGCCATATCACGAATATATATGGACACTCCTGCTGTAAATATTCTATTAGCAGGAACACTATAAACACTGTACAACAGCTTAGCAGGCAATAAATAACGGAGGCTATCCCAGTGGAGTTTTCATCCTCCTCTGCATATACCACAACTGAAACAGAGATTATAAAAGTGGATGGACAACTGGAAACCTTTATCATAAATGTCAACACAAGTACAGGTATGGGACCTGTTATCCAGAATGCTCCGGACCAGGGCTATTCTGGATAATGGATCTTTCCATAATTTGGATCTTCATACCTTAAGTCTACTAGAAAATCATGTAGACATTAAATAAACCCAATAGGCTGGTTTTGCTTCCAATAAGGATTAATTATGGCTTAGCTGGGATCAAGTACAAGCTACTGTTTTATTATTACAGAGAAAAAGGAAATCATTTTTAAAAATTTGGATTATTTGGATAAAATGGAGTCCATGGGAGATGGCCATTCCATAATTCAGAGCATTCTGGATAACAGGTTTCTGGATAACACATCCCATACCTGTATATGAAATCTGCCCCATGAATGAGCAGCAACAAAGAAATAACATGCTAGCAGCAAACTATAGAAAGAGTGATATATATATAGTGTTCTGCTGGAAATGAGAGTCAACATCTTTTCCTAATATCAGCAATGCATTGATTGGAGAAAGGCAGAAAGTTTGACATTAGAACCCACAGCTGGTAGAAATGTTCTCCATATGTAAAAGAGGTGAGGCTTAACTTTGCACAGATGTGACCTTTGTGACTGGGACATGGAGAAAGAGTCTATGGCACAGCTGGGGAATATATATATATATTTATTGCTACATTCCTTTACAAGTAGAGCCCTTCTGATGGACTTTTTTGGGTTGCAATCTTAGATTTAAAATGCAGTTTTCCACTACATTGCATAAAATATGGTTTTGCCAAGAGGCTTATCTGCAAACTATATTTGTGTTACTGGTTCAACTACATATGGGGGACGCAGAAAATTAATTTGACTTTTACTGATTTTAAGAGACTTTAAGGCCAACCAGTTAAATGGAGCATTAAGTAGGGAAACTGGGGACCTCATAAGTTCTGCAGCTCAGGCTGGGCTCAAAAAATATCCCTGCACTGGGACTTTAATGATCTTCCACAAATGTACTTGCTAACAACTGTATGTAGAAACCACATAGAAAAATAGCCTATGACAGCAGATGGAAACCATTTGGCAGAATTACAATGTTTACTTTTTCCATTATAGCCACATTTTTTCACTAACGATATACAAAAGAGCACATCCCCTCTATTCACATTGTATGGATCTCCTGGGCATATTCATTCCGTGTAGTTTGTACAGCATTGCCAACACGTGCTATTTTATAAATACATGGAAGTAATAATAACTCGGAAAAGGGTGGTGGGCGTTAATTTGTGTCTATGTACCCCGAAGCATTAGCTCTGCTTGGATGACTGTAAGTTGCGTCATTCTGATTTTTGGGATCACTTAAGACATCGTGTAACTTTTCTATATTTAATTTTATTTTCTTTTACTGGAAAGCTGGGCAATGATTGCAAGTCATGTGTGTATTTGTAGCCTACAGTGGCCTGAAAAAAAGAAATGGAATAAAATGGCAGATTTGGAATAATTTTGTTGTCCAGACGTTCTGTATTATTCACTTCCTGCTCACACACACAATAAAAAGGAACATCAGTGAATTTCTCCCAAGTGCCACATTATATCACAGTTTTATATGGACGTTCAAATGTCCTGCCTTTGTGAATGAATTTATTAGAAATATCTGGCATTAATGTATTTTATTTTCAGGAGTTGTTTTTGAAGTTGTTTTTATAGAACCTTTTAATGTTCTACTATAGGTGCAAAGGTGCACAGGGGCTGTATACCATAGCAACCAACCAGTATTTAGTTTAGGTGCAATAAAAGCAAAGGTTTGATTTGTTAGTATGGGCTATTCACCTGGCTGCAATTATATTTAGTAAACAAAAGACAGGAAAGTATGCTTTTTCATACTTTTGTAATAGCCAATGTTCTTAACTGCAATTCAATAATTTCTATTTTAATGATCTTTTCCTCTGCCTTTTTTCCATGGGTGATAGTGAGCAGTATTTCCATTGCACCCTGTTTGTGGGAAAGTTAAAATTAAGTATTCAAGGAAGTAGGTTCAAATCAAAATCTCAGTAATCAGCATCCTTGCCTGCAAATATTGCTGCAGATACTATATTCTGCCTTTTAAATAAAGAATTAGATTTTTAGGAATGTGCACCACTTCCATGCTGCTGCTGTGTATAAAGACATTTATGATATGAATACAGGCTGATAATGGAAGGTAATTGGGTTATGTTAACCAGGGACTTAGCCCTAGACCCATAGTCATCAGTGCAAGTTTAGGACGTAGCTTCTATTTTTCATTCTTGTGGGCCTTACAGCACACCCTGCTATCTTAAATGTATTATTACCTTAAAGGGGACCCGTCGCCCAAACCAAATTATCCAAATCCTATTTTATCATGTTAGTCAAGCAAAATGAACTTTAATTACACTGTATACATTATTTGAATATTGTTTCCATCAGTCTGGGAACTCATAATTATAGCAACCAGGAAGGAGCCATTTTGTGGACATTGTTATTAAGACAAGCCTTGTATCATCTCAGAATCTTGTTTGTGCACCAGGGGACAGGGACCCAATGTCCATCCCCATGCCCTGGTACACAATTAAATCGTTAAGAGAGCTGGGGGAATTCAGGGAGAGCAGTGACATGTAGGAAGTGCTGATTGGAAAGTGAAAGTAATTGTCTGCCCCGCCTCTATGCCACTGGCATAGAGGAGGGGCAGACAATATTTGATTGACAGCTGATATTTTTAAATGAGTTTACAACAGCTATGAATGCTTTAATAAAAAAAAGAAATTCGATTTCATATTTAATTTAAAAAGGACTTTTATTATACAGATTTTTATGTCTGGGTGACGGGTCCACTTTAAAGGAACAGTTCAGCGAGAAAATAAAAACTGAGATAATAGATAGGCTGTGCAAAATAAAACATGTTTCTAATATAGTTAGTTAGGCAAAAATGTAACGTATAAAGGCTGGAGTGACTGGATGTCTAACATAATAGCCAGAACACTACTTCCTGCTTTTCAGCTCTCTTGGTTTACACTGACTGGTTACCCGGCAGTAACCAATGAGTGAGTTAAGGGGGGCCACATGGATCATATCCCCTCCGTGACTACTTTTTCTATGTAGCACCTGCCACTAGTGATGGGCGAATCTGTCCCATTTCACTTTGCCGAATGATTTGCAAAGCACGAAAAATTGTGGAACGCATTGAAGTCAATAGGTGTCAAAATCATTTTGATGCGCAACAATTTTTGACGCGAGCGACAATTTTTATAAGCGCATTTATTTTGTCCAAATGCATTAAAGTCAATGGGCCTCTGAAAAATGTTTGAAAGTTTATGCACCCGCTAATTTTGACCTAATTTCACTTTGTAGGGGACTCTGATACTGACAGTTATGGAGCTAAATATAAAAATAAAAAAAATAATCGGGCATGCCAAAACCTAGGAACCTAGCCCTCTCACAGCCCCAGACCCAATCACAGCTGCAAATCCAACTCTACACCACTGATATTAAAGGAAGGCTACGGAACTCCAGACTCAACACTCATGATCATTGCACCAAAAACATTTCTTGATAACATTCTCAATCAACTGGCAAAGAGGAGCTATCTTTTAAGATATATCAAAAAGCCTGATTTATTAAAGTATTATCAATAAGGTAAATATCTAATAAACTGTCTGTCAGATAACATTCCATTCTAGGGAAGTACCCAAGCAAGAATGTATTTTAAGTTAACAGTATTTTTACCTTCAAAAATGTATTTTATTTTTGGTGTACCCTGTTTTCCAAGGACTGTTCTATAAGCTAGAATGATAAAATTCCTTACAGCCTGGGTGACATGGGAATGAAGCACCAAGAGTAGAGTGTCTGCAAATGACAGTAGGTTATTTATGGACAGACTAAATCCAGAACAGTGCAAGAAGATTTCTGCAAAGGTGACCACTTTAATGGGGGTAAAGTTGAATAGGACAGGGATAGGGGATTATTTATCTGAATATTTTCTGCTACAAACTCCGATCAAATCCGCTCATGCTTTTTATGCTTATTTGATATTGAATTTTCCCGAAAATTAGCTTTGTGGGAAAAAAACAGATTTTCAAGATTTTTGAGGATTTTATATGCGATTTTCACAATGTTTCCAGATTTTTTCACCCCGAAAACTCTGGCATTGCACGAATGCAGTGCACATCAAAAAATCATCGGGACTTCTCTCATTGACTTATATGCAACCTCAACAGGTCTGAGATGCCAGATTTTCAGATTTTTTAAAAGTCAGATTTTATAAAAAAAATTCACGAATTTTTCTTGATTTTTTTCATTCGGAATTTAGTATATAACCCCCTCGGTGTTTGCCTGCTTAAATTATTGATGATAACACCTGCCAACCTGTTGTTATTTTCATACAGGGAGTTGTACTGAAGGTCCTGGAAGGCAGGAATTAGGTCTATACACTAAAATATTTCTTACGGATTATATGACAATTGACAATTTTTAGACCACTCTGACACTAGGAAGCAAACATAAATGCCCTACCCTACAGGTAAACATGATTAATAAATGCAAAACAACAGAAATTTTAATTTGAAATTTGCAAATAGCAGTATATTTGCTTGTTTTTGGCAAAAATAAAAAACATGCTCTTTAATGCTTATGGAACAGACCAGGGTGAAATAAAAAGCCCATTGCTCTAATTCTGGGAAGCAACATGTGATAATTGCTGGATAATTGCACATGTTTGCACTTTTTTGACAGTTTTGCCATTTTTCATAAATTTTACTTTATTGGGCAAGTTCATCATCATTTGAATTTGATTTTTTACTGAAATTTGAGTTGGCAGCAACATTTGCCGATTTGAGTTTCGACAACTCAAATATAAAATAAAATTTGGCATCTAAAAGCTGTCACGTTCACATAGAAGTCAAAGATGTTGCATTAGCAAAATTCAAGCTATTAATTCAAAATTGGGCAGACACATTGAAAATAATGGGTAGTATTGGATTGCATTGCTCTCAGTTACTTTTTTATGTTTTTACTTAATTGAATTTATGGAATTCAAGTTTTTAAGTAAATTAGCACAAATACTTATATACTGTATACTATCCTTATACTGTGTTCCTTTATGCCAAGGCATCCTGGAGACATTTGCACATGATGCAAACCATCCTGTAATTTGGATATTATGTACCAAATACAAAGGGAAGATGAAGAGGTAGAATAAAACAAAAGCCCTATTCAAAGTATTTCAGAGCTGACCAACCTGTGCTCTCCACAGCCTGAACAGTTTATTTGCCCTGGGCCGCTGCACAGCCATTTCCTCCTAGTAAGAATCATTCATTAAAAAACAGTCATAATGTAGATCTTTTGTCAGGAACAGTAAATGCATCAACTTTATGGGCAGAAGTTTATCAATTCAAAGGTGACACTGTCGTTTTTAGATGTGTTGTTTAGGTGCCCTTTAATAATGGACGTACTCTCATTAATAAGAGTTGCTTTAAATTTTTTTCATCCCTTTTAAAAGATCCTTTTTTTAAAGCTGCTTCCTGTTTAGCTCCATGAATGCAATGCTCCTATTGCTTAAAGGAGAAGGAAAGGCATCATACACTAGGGGGTGCCAAATGTTAGGCACCCCCAAGTGATTTTATTGACTTATCTGAAACCCCGGCCTAGTGCTCCAATCAGCAGAAAACTGCATCGGACCGGGGTTATACCGGGGTTATACCAGTGAGCACCACAGAGGCACAAATATCACGTGGCAGACGCATGCTCAGTTGAACAAAATAGCTGACTTTTTGGTTAAAGTTCGGTTATTAGTTCTACTGCGCATGCACAGCCACGCGAAGAAAAGAGGAAGACGGAGGAAAATTGTCCGTGGTACTCACTGGTATAACCCTGGGCCGGTGCAGTTTTCTGCTGATAGGAACACCAGCCCGGGGTTTTAAGTAAGTCAATACAATTACTTGGGGGTGCCTAACATTTGGCAGCACCAAGTGTACGATGCCTTTCTTTAAAAACGCATTTGATTCTACAGCCTCTTTGTTGATGCAGTTTCTTGTAATATTGGATTATAAATAGTAATTACAATCTCTGTCTTTAATATCTCTGTTCCCACATGCAAGCATTTACATCTTGTGGCTTTTTTTTTCTATGTGTAGAACTACAACATCCCAAATAACCAGAGCCAAGAGTGCCATATGTACTGTATGCAGTCATTCACACACTTTATTAACTATTATTCCAATGTTGCAGTAATGTGGCTAATAATAGCAACTTGTACTTGTAACATGAAACAGTATAGTGACAGGTGGAAGTACATTTTATAATGCAGATATATTCTGATTTATATTCCATTTATATTACTCTACATACACAATAATAAACAGACATAGCCAAAGTGCTAACTCAAGCTATCCATAATAGTTAATGGAAATTCCTTTTGGGATAACACTGGCTGCATCTTTGTGACTTCATACAGTAGCTTACTGTTTTGCTCAGGATGAGATTAGCATACAATGCCCACAGGCATGAATAGCAAAGACAGTGTCTTACCTTAAACACGATGATAGGGATGTCAATAACAATGTAAATGAGGTCTCCTAGGGCCAGGCTTGCTATCAGGGCATTTGGGCCATTCCTCATACATTTGTTCTGGTAAATGATCCTAAGCAGCGTTGCATTGCCAACCATTCCGATAATGAAAATAGTACATGATAGGATTGTGTTTATATATTTAAAGACGTGGTTAATCTTCGTTTTTTCTGGGCACAAATCAGCCGATCTATTTCCTTTTCTCACCGGTGAAGTGTGACTCCGATTTAGCATCGTGAAATCTGTACTGGCATCAGTCCGATTTTGGTAGTACTCCCCAAAACTGCTGCTGACCGCAATTCCAGCCAACACCAGCAGCACGGTGAATCTCAAGATGTTTCCTCCCATCTTGATTTTTCTTTTCTCGATTAAGCAAAATGAAGTATTTTCTTATATCAGTATTCTGGTCGTTGCCCTGAAAAGTAATATACTGTTTTAGCACACAAACCAATATGTACAATTCAGTTGCATTTTTCACAAGATAGATTACATTTTTTATTAGAGTTGTAATTAGGCATTGTATTCATGGGAAAAATGTATGTAGACACCATGATTAGTTTCTTATTTCTTTTGTCTTTTAGATAACTATTATGCGCACTATTAAAAATAAATAATCCCCCTTGGAACTGTAAATTCAAAGCCCAATTAAAAACATGTTTTGAATTAAGTGATGTCCTAATATTAATCATTGTATGAGTCACATGGTTTGCTTAGGAACATCCATTTGGCTTACTGCCTTACTGGGAAAAAGGAGGTCTCAGATGGTTTCCCAACAAAGGAGCACTCTATTCCTTCAAAGGCAGGCAGAAGGAAGGGGCATTAATGTCAAAAAAAAGCTAAACCTCCATTGGATCCTGACCTGCATTCCCCAAATTTACCCTTCAAGTAAAAGTAATACTGGTGCCTTCCATTATATTATATAGCACCAGTTAGTAACATCGGTCTTAAAACATAAATTGAACAAAGAAATGAACCATTAGGAATAGATAGATTTTTCTAACCCCAGCAGCCACAACCTTTTAGCTGGGCCTATTTTGTTGCATAATGATGTCATTTGCCCTGAAGCACTTACAGCCTAACAACAAGACTGCATGGACATTGGGAAGGTGTAGGAATTCTGCCACTACTGGATCAGCCAATTACTTTCAAAAATTCTTCTGCTTTGAGTAACCATTTCCAATCAGATTCTGGTCATGCAGAACTGTTGTTTAGTTATGCGACAAATTGGAAATGGGTGGTTTTCACCAAATATGGTAAGTGACAACACTGGCCAATTATCTCACAATGTGAAGCCAGCTTTAACCTTGGCTCACTTTGTGCTGATCTTACAAGGATTAGAACCATGTCCTCGACAGAAGAACATAGTCATGTTTCCATCCCAAATGGAGTTATTTTGGAGGCACAATTGAAGCTGTAAGTGCAGACTGTCCCCTACAAACGTCATTAAGGGTATTATTTATCAAAGTCCGAATTTATCTCAATATTTTCTGCTACAAACTCTGATCAAATCCACTCGGTTTTTTACGCTTATTTATTATTACATTTTCCAGAAAATTTGCTTTGTGGAAAAAAAAATTCGATTTTTGTGATCTTTTCGGATTTTTCCTCCAATTTTCACATTTGTTCGGATTTTTCACCAGAAAACTCAGATTTTTTATGCTTTTTGTCCTGAAAACTCAGCAAATTTCGGGGTATTGCATGAAACCCATCAACAAAAATCATTGGGACTTCTCCCATTGACTTATATGCAACCTCGACAGGTTTGAGATGCCGGATTTTCAGATTCCATCCTCGGGGTTTAATAATAAAGTCAGATTTTATAAAAACAGATCAAGATTTTTTCATGCTTCTTTTTGTAGTAGACCAGTAAGTTTAGCTGATCAGCAATATTGCCAGTATCCAGTAAAGCTGTATTTATTCTAGATAACTTTTTGCTAATGGGAGAACTTTGTACTTTGCCTCCAGAGCATCAAACTATAACATTTAGAAACTCAGATTGGTTGCTATAAGATCTACTTTTGTGCCCCAGTATTGTGAGCCCCCACAATTAAAACCCTTTCAAGAAAAAAAAATTGAAAGTAAGGGAAGACTGCAATGGGAAAATAACTTGCATGAAGTTATTAATACACTGAGGGATGCATCTGAAGAAGAGTTGGCAGAAACCTTGCCCTAGAAAGCTGAAAACCTCAAAACAATTTTAGCTCTCACTTCTATTTATTATACTGGTTTAGAGATAGAAGCCTTAGTACATAGATAACAATGAAAGGCACTGTCAGCGCTTCTAGCTGTGGTGTGATTAAATAAGCTTGCTATTCAAACATACTATCTCAGATATTTCATACAGGCTTATCCTGGAAGTGCTGGTTCAAAGGCAAACTATAAACTGTGGAGCACTGGCTAGTGTTTTTGTAAACCTGAGGAAGGGAGAGGCAGCCCACTGAAACATCATGAACTCCATTCACTTTCTTCACTATGTAGGAAAATAAACTAGGGTATTCGCCAGTCCATGTTGCAGAGCTTTCCTATTACTTTGCACTGGCTAGTCTGGCTCAGCACCGTTTGTAGACACATGAATTATTATCGTGTTACCAAAGTCACTTGGTACTTCCCTGGCTGACTAGTACAATATGTCATAAAACATTAGAGCTTGAATACAGTACGGAAACATGCCTTAGTTAAATTCTGTGTATTATACAAATAATTGTAGCTGAGACTTAATATGAATTATTTTTATCCTGTTTTATGTGACTATAAGGGAGACTTTTTATGCCTTTCCCCTCTTTCTTTTTTGCCCTTTCCTAAAGGCTGCATTGAACTGCTCAAGCTAAATATTTTTCACTCTGGGAAACATGTTCGCTATAGGCTACAGAATATCCGCATTGCTATTAATAAGCATGAAAGCAGAAAGCTCCAGCAGGACAAGCAATCAAAGGCATTCAGTCACATATCATGCAGCTTTAGGCTATTCCCTAAGGTAGCTGTAGCCATTCTGTAGCCTGCGGACTCCCAGCATCTCCCAACAGCCTGTCCTGTTTGTTTTACTTTAGCAAATGTATGGGCAATTGGCAGATATCCTCCCAAGGAGGAGCTCACTTAACCATCCAAAAGTTGTGCAACTTATTCCTTAACATAAACTCCTGCCAATAAATAATTAAGGCTCTCTGACAAGGTTAAGAAACAGTTCTAAAAGAGCAAAATGTTCTGCAAAATACATCATCCTTCTCAGAATATACTAGGGAGGGGGGCAGGCGTTGTGTTTTGTGTAAATCTATGTAGATGTAAAAGGGCTGCAATGGTCATTGGAATTATTTGGGAATGGAATATCCAGTCCCTTTGGGAGTTGAAGTTAAAGATTTCTCTCTCCTGTTTTCTCGTGCTGTTCTGCAGTGTCCATTTGCAAAAAGCACGGAAGTTGGTTGCATTTTTACTGTGGGTTAATGTTATATTTGCCATATTTTCTCTCACAAGAACTCATGCATTACCTGTCTGTAGAGTTATTAGAAGGGACTTTTATATATTTCTATTCAATCTTAGAGTTTACAATATCCTGTCTGTCTCTGTGTCTGTCTGTCTGTCTATATATTTGTCTGTCTTTCTAACTCTCCATCATCTAACTATGATCTATCTATCTATCTATCTATCTATCTATCTATCTGTCTATCTATCTATTGCTGTCTGTCTGTCCGTCTGTTTGTCTAAAACAATATACATTAACAAAGCAAAAACAATGCAAAAAACATAGGCAACAACCACGGCAGAAAACAGCATCCCTGCTACCCAAAGGAATAAGTGCCACTCTCTTTCACTGCAGAAAGTTTTCAAGTCCCTTAAAATTACTGTTTGTTCAATACGAAAGAGAATTCTTACTTCAGTCTGTGATAAAACCCAGAAACAGGCAAAAAAAAAAAAACAACCTAACTAAGCTTCAAAACAGCAAATTTCATTCTGAAAATACCCTTAACCTTAAAAAACCTAAAGCTAGAAATATTCCCTGGCAATTGCAGTTATTTTGAGATTACATTTATTTAACCTAATAGGGCTACGAAGTTAATAAAGGCAAATCATTTGGGGATTAATATTAATTTTCGCAGTTTGCACCCAAAAAAAAAGCCATAAACCCTGCTGGGTATGGTTAGAATCTAGCAAACATGTTGCTTTCTCTCTTAACTGCCAGTGATGGATAAACCAACACTGTAATGAGTTTTCAAGATGCCCAGGTTTAATGTAGCAAACACCCAGTGATAGAAGTACAAAGAATTTAACATTACCATGTAATGAAGCCGGGTGTCCAATACAGTCCTTTTATCCCAGATTGCTATGATGTCAATGCAAGTGAATATGACTGAGCACACACATAGGGACTGCAAGCGGACAACTTCTATCCAGCAGGCTCTCCTCTCCCACCTCAATCCACTGCAATACTAAGACTGCACTCCTAGCTCCATCTGATCTATCCTGTCACAGAACTCCGGCTGGGTGGGATGTATAATCTCCACCTCCTGTGCAAGACAAAGAGGGAGAGGGGAAATAAAATGCAGCACACGCTGATCCCCTGCCAACCTCAAACACATACAAAAAAAAGTCTCTGCCTTCAAGGCAAAGAAGGAGTTGAGTTCCTTAACCATTTCCTCGCTGTGCGTTGCATAACCCTGATTGATAGTAAAATCTCAGTATGCCATTTAGTATAGGAGCTTATGGCTGGAGACTTTGTGGAGTAGGCTGTAAGATAAGAGTGCAGAATGAACCAGACAGAAATGTGTTAACATTGTTTAAACTGATTTCTTAAAATATTTAACTTTAGAATAACTAGTACACGTACATGGGTTCCAGATGCGTTTGTAAATTCAATTACAAGAAAAATATTAGAGTTCCCGTCCTTATTGAATGGGGATAAGATAAAAAAGAAAAAAAAAATATATATATTCAGTATAACTCCAACTGAAAAAGCATCGCATAGATGTGCACAACATTTCTCTGTAGCCAACTCCTGCCGAACTGGCCCTTCTGGTAAAATAAAAACATTTCATTCCTTATAAAATACACAGCAAAGTACATGTGCCTCAATAATATTTCATTATGTTTAATCCCCAACATGTATGTCTAATGTATCATATGATCATGTGCATTTAATATGTATAATATTTCTCTTATTATTGTTATGTTGCACACATTCTTAAAGTAGTACACCTTAGAATTAACTTACTTAGTTGAATGTGATATGCAAATGCAATTTTCAGTTTGTCTTCATCTACCTTTTCATTCAGCTCTATGTAATTGCATGCTGAGATTATATTTCACTCACATCCATCCCTATCCCAGTGGAACTTAAGGCCCCCATACACAGGCCAATAAAAGCTGCCGACAGACTGAGTCGGCAGCTTATTGGCCCGTGTGTGGGGTCATCAATATCCCCTATCAATATCTGGCCGAAAGTCGTTAAAAGTGGTTAAAAATCCTGTCGGATCGCGGCCACGTCTGTGCATTTATGAGGTCCTACGATCCGACAACCTGTATTGGATGCATTATGATCCAATCATTGGGCCCTAGGGCCCACAATCGGATCAGCCCGATATCGCTCACTTCAATGTGGGCATATCGTGGAGAGATCCGCTTGTTTGGTGACATCTCCAAACGAGCGGATCTCTACGTCTATAGCCACATTTACAGGCTAAGGTCCCTTTTACAATCACATACAGGCACTGCGGTTCCTTTTATCAGAAACCAATGCCTGCCTCCATGCTGACCTCTGGCTGCACAGTGTAGATAAAACATTTTTTTTACTTGAATCAGTCTTTATCTCATATTCAAGTACTATAAATAATTTGTTTCCACTTATATCCCCCCCCCAATATACTCTTATATGTCCACAGAGTGTTATTTTGTCCCATGGAAACCTCTCCATGCCTACCACTATATACCACAATATGACTGGGCTTCCATGTTAACAGCATTCAGGTTACACTTAACAGCTCCAGGTTCAGTTGCCAAAGGCATTTGATGGGGAGCACCCCCTCTCCCAGTGCCAATGAGCATTTTATGAGGCTGTTTATTACTCTCCCATTCCTGTTGACATGCTTTATATCATTACTACAGCGAGCATAGCTAAACTATTACTGTAAAAAACATGAACTATATGCCACAAACCTATTGTATATGACTCACCTGCTTGGTGATGTTTAGCTACAGTGGCAACAATGAAAGCATGCTCAATCAAGTCAATCAGACAGTCTCCTGTTAGTAACTATAGTAACTAAGGATTATTATATATATACATATAAAATATATATATATATATCTATATATATATATATACACACAAATTATGCACACATAGATCATAGGCAATTCAGACCCTGTCTTTACAGGATCTGTTTCCTACCCCTCCACTTTCCTGCTGCTATACCAGCATGTTAAGCTAGACGAATACCATTTACAAACAGCTTGCAAACGTACCTGATGTTTTAACATTCTGTACATTCCTCTACTCTTTTGTACTTGTGTCCCAGCATGCTTAAAGGAACAGTAACAAAAAAAATGAAAGTGTTTTAAAGTAATAAAAATATAATGCAGTGTTGCCCTGCACTGGTAAAAGTGCAGTGTTTGCTTCTACTATTTGCTGTGTAGCAATGGGGCAGCCATTCAAAGGAGAAAAGGCTCAGGTTACACAGCAGATAAGTTTTGTAGAAAATAAATGGTGTTATCTGTTATCCACTATTAACCTGTGCCATATAGCCTTTTTTCAATTTCCGCCATTGCTACACAGCAGCTTGTTTATATGAACTATAGTAGTGTTTTTGAAACAAACAGATCAGTTTTGCCAGTGCAGGGCAACAGTATACTGTATGATATTTTCATTACTTTAAAACACTTTCATTTTTTTTGGTGTTACTGTTTATTAGAAGGATAACAATTAAAAACTTATACAACATAAATAAGCATAAGCACATAGGTAAGTTATTCCTGAACAGAACATTGGCAATTTAGGAAACACTTTCATAACAGATTATAAATCCCCGCTTCTCCTTAACTTCCCTGTATGTTTATTTAGAAAGAACACATAAAAGACAAACCATAAGATTTCATAATAACTGGATGTAATTTTTCAATCGAGATACAAAGTTTAATTCTATGAATCCCTTTGCTTGTCTTAATTTAAACATGTAATGCCTATAATTGAGTGCCCCCAAGGCAAGAAATGCGCAAGGTTTCCCTAGTGGAAATAAATCATTTTTATTCTGCACTAATTTCTACAAGTGGAAACTATTTCGTGCCAGTCTCCTGTTTGCAAATTGGTTGCATTACCACATCCTTAAGTTGAGAGTTACCGCCATGCAACTGCCATAAATATTCCATAAATATTCCCTTAATGCCCAAGACATTTAGACTGTAAACTCTACGGGGCAGGGACCTCCATCCTTTTGTCTCTTTGACAATAAGCACTTAAAAGAGAAGGAAAGCTACGGAGGCATTTTATTGCCAATGGATTAACCACAATTGTGCAAGCTATAACACTATATTTATTTTGTAGAATGTTTTACCATACCTGAGTAAAAAGCTCTAGAAGTTCTCTGTTTGTTTAGGATAGCAGCTGCAGTATTAGCTCACTTATAGCTCTGGGCTCAGATTACAGCAGAGAAGGGGCAGAGGAACAAACTGAGCATGCTGACGCCCTAGCCCTGGGGGTTTAAGCTGAAGGCAGGAAGTCTGATACAGAAGCCCATGTGTACACAATAGAAGGAAAGAAATGCAGTGTTTCTTTTGAGAGAGGACTCAGAGCAGCATTACTTTGAGGGTTTACTGGTATATTTAGGTGGACCTTTCTGATAAGGCTTATTTAGTTTTAACCTTTCCTTCTCCTTTAATATGTAATGTAACTATACTTTATATACGTGTATACTTTATATGTGTATTGTATATGTGTATTGTATTTTTGTTGTTATTTACTGTCTGCCGTACAGTGCTTTGCCTTTAAAGAGCGCTATGGAAATAACAATTATACATACATACAACAAACACTTAATTTCCTTTGACTTTCTTTGAGATAGATTGCAAGCCCAACCTTCATTGGAATAAATAAACTACACAGTCTGAGCAAACTCATTTTATAATTCTCAAGCCAAAACGCTGTCTATCATCCTGTCTGGATGCATATTTACACATACTGCAGTCCCTTTTGTTCCTTTTGTTGCATCATTATGTGCCCTAAAACTGGCGAGCCCTTTCACTCTCAAGCCTTTCATTTCTTTTGTTTACTATGCAGCAATAGGACCTGAGTATTCCACTAGCAAATACAAAAAAATCCTTTAGAACCGGATTTTCTTGGACAATAAATTACATTTTATTTGCAACACATTTTCATTTAATCCTATTAGCATGTTTTTGATATCTTGTTGAATGCAACATTTTGCATTGGGAGCTGGGTGCTAGCATTGCTCACAGACTGCCATGTAGCTTAGTTTTACCAAACAGTAAACCTTACAAAAATAGCAGAACATTACACACTACTTAGGAGTCAACATATTCTCGTCTAAACCTTGAATTTCACTTGCCATGTCCAAACCTGCCCAGGTGCCCCAGCCTAAACAATGCATCTTGTGTGGACTGTGTTGCTCTTTGCACTGTATAATGTAGTGTATGCAAAATGCAAATGGGAGAAATTGGGGACAAAAATCTCTATGGCCTTGGTGTCTGCTAGGTTACCAACTGAAGTTTTTCGTCTAAAGTGAACAATTTTTGTATTCATTTTATGAATATATATTTATATACAGTGTCAGACTGGGGGGCGGACTGACGGACTGCTATCCAGGGCCCCCCTTCCGGCCCCCACTGCTCCCCTATTGTGATGCGCCGATTCTCTTGACTCGCATGTACAGCCGGCACCACGCACATGCGCAAACGGCGCCACTTGGCTTTATTTGTAAGGCGCTGTTATGGAGCCGCAGCACTGTACAATGCATAAAAAGACCATATAAATAAAAGTGCAATATATAAAAATACCCACAGGGAGGACAAGTCACAATAAATACAATAAATTTACACAGAGCTCATATACGGGCACTGATCTTAAGGAAGCAGGAAAGGCAGTTAATGGTGGTGGGTGAATCTGTCTCGTTCCGCTTCTCCAAAAACGGCTATAAAGATAAGCGTGACGGGCGGCAGGGGGGTGGCATTGCGAACGCCGCCTCAGGCGGCATTACTTACCGAAACGCCCGTCTACTGTGCATGCATCTGCCCTGGGGAATCTGAAAACCAAAGAAGCAGTTAGAGGATTGCTCTGTGGTGCTCGCTGGGTGTCATATAAGTAAATATAATCACTTGGGAGTGCCAAACTTTTGGCACCTCTGAGTGTAAATTGCCTTTCCTTCTCCTTTAAGTGCTATGTGGTAAGAGACACAGTGGGTGGGTGGTTAACATACAGGCACAAATTGGAGGGGGAAAAGTGCAAAAGGTGAAGACATTGTCCAGGTACCAGGATTAGACTAATGTTCTAGTTCTCCAAAAGGTAGAAAAGGAGGTGACAGTGGATGTGGATGGTGTGAAAAGAAGATGGCTCTTAGAGGAGAGGAGAACCTGGCCAGGAACATAGTGAGACAAGTGAAGGAATGTAGTGAGGAGCAGAGATGTGAAGGGCTTTGAATGTTAGCAGAAGGATTTTTTCATGCTTTATCCTTTGCTTAACAGGCAGCCATGCTAAGGATTTTAGTTGGGGTTGAACAGGTTCCCTCTTAGGAGAAAGCAGGAGGATCCTGGTAGCAGAGTTAAATTGGAGGGGTGAGAGGTGGGAGTCAAGAAGAACAGTTAGTAGGAGATTGCAATAGTCTAAATAGGTTAGGATAAGAGCATGATTAGTGCTTTTAGTGGATTAGAGTTTGTTAAAGAAAGAGGCGTATCTTGGCTATTGTAATAAAAGCCGTACCTGGTGGTCTAGTGGGGGGGGACGGCAGGGACGCCTGCCACCCCCTCGGCGGGGACGCCCGCCACGCCGCTCCGCGCAATGACGAGAATTTTGAACAATATTTAAGGCTCATTAGGGCTGTGGGACTTGCCCGTCATAGGAGTTTGTTCTTGGTGCTGTTGCATTGTGCTATTCTGTGAATCCGATCTGTATCCTGTTTTGACCCCTGCCTGGCTTTTTCGACTATTCTGAATTCTGTAACCTGACCCATGCCTGAATACCTAATACTACCTCTTCTGCTAAATCCCTTCTGATTGATCTCCCGGTTTGACCCTTGCCTGCCTGACTATGCTTATTATCTGCCTGCCTCGACCCGGCCTGATCTGACGATTCTGTCTTACGCCTTGTACCACGACCTTCTGCCCAAAGACTTTGCTTACAGTTGTGCCCCTTTGCTTGTTTAGAACCTTTCGCCTCTCGTTTTAAGACCTGGTGGCATCTTAGTAGCTGAAGGCTCCTCCCTAGGCCAATGGCGGCTGCTACAGGCAGAAGCACGAGCCGAGACCAGGGTGCTTGGCATTTGTTCTAGATTCAGGGTGCCAACCATTACAGCTATATTGTGAAGGAAGAAGCAAAACGTATTGGCAGTAGTATTAATATGATTAAAAAAAAGTGAGGGACCCCCAAGAGCATACTGAATTAACATGGTTAATGCCCATACCATTAATAGTAGTAGTGAAGAAGGGATGGGCTAGGGTTGATTGTGTTACTCTGCTAAAAACACTTTATAATGTGTTGATGCCACCATGAACTGGTCATAAACTGGTCATAAAAACATCTACTGATATTCACTTACAGTCTATATGCTATAGGTATGCACCAGGATTCGGTTCAGGATTCAGCTTTTTTCAGCAGGATTCGGATTCTGATGAATTCTTCTGCCCGGCCAAACTGAATCTGAATCCTAATTTGCATATGGCCAAATCTCTTGCAAAGGATTCGGGGGTTCGGCCGAATCCAAAATAGTGGATTCGGTACATCCCTAAATATGCTATATGCTTAAATATACAGAAGAAGCTTACTTAGCGTAGACTGTATCTGTATCTGTTTGTTTGCTCTAAAATATAGCGTTTTTGGGGTGGCTGATTTTTTTATTGCCATTTAATTTCTGTTTATTTTAACTGAATTTGATTTATCTTGCAGGCATCTAAACTTGATGGAAATACCCAAGGAGATGGTAAACAAATGTATCATGTGCCCCAATTATTGATATATGCATGTAAACTTTGTGACATGGTAAAAAGCAGCAGGAGGTCAGACTATAAAATGTACTATTGTTTCTACTTTTTGGTGCTTGGTTTGAATTAGCATATGAAATCTTCACATAATTATATTTGAAAGCTGAACTTAATTAATTGTTCTGTCTGTTGGGACTGCATGCACCAATGAAGTTTAGAATGAGGTCAAGGCATTGTGTGGGTGTGTGTATAAACAAATACAAGAAGTCCTCTGCACTCAACCCATTAACAATATATTTAGAACATTGAGACATTTTGTGCCTTTAGCTACCAAAAACGCCTTACGCTTTAAACAAAACAGGGATTGTTTGTCCATATATTGCTGTGAGACTTCCTCCTCTGTAGTGACTCCCAGAGTAAGGGCAGTATGTTTATAGTAGAGGCCTTAACTCACTGCTCAGAGGACAACCAGCCTTCACCTCAACAAAGGGTCCTTCCCGTATCAGGGTCAAATTGGCAGTCCCACTTTACTCCACTGTAGTGTACTAACCTTACTCACTCTTACTAGTAAAGTCGCTACTCACTCATTGGCGCCACACAACCCCCTAATATTGTTCTAGCTCCATAGACTCCATTTTAATGAAATAATTAAAGAAAATAAAATGTATTTCCTTTTCTCTGCAATAATAAAACAGTACATTGTACTTGATACAATTAAGATATTGTTTCCTTACTGGAGGAAAAACAATCCTATTGGGTTTGATTCATGTTTAAACTATTTTTTTTTAGTAGACTTAATTTATGGAAATCCAAATTACAGAAAGACCAAAGCTGAAGTGTCCTTATTCACAAACATGTGTATGTGTGGTTAGAACAGCATTATTATTATTAACATGTATTTATATAGCGCCAACATATTGCGTAGCACTGTAAAGTAAATGTGATTATACAACTATATCACATGAATTATATACATAGACCATATGGAGTTACATATATCACAATCAATACCGGTACAAAAGGTGAGGAAGGCCCTATGCAGAAAGTGCTTACACTCTAAAGGGAAGGGAGTAATACACAAGGTGTGGGCAAGAATTAAGTGGGTGAGAAATGTGGTATTGTATGTGGTGTTGCATTTGGTAGTTAAGCAGAGTGAGGGTAGGCTTCTCGAAAGCAGTGCGTTTTCAGAGATTTCTTGAAAGCAGAAAGGTTGGGAGAAAGTCGGACAGACCGTGGGAGAGAGTTCCAGAGGAGGGGTGCAGCCTTGCAAAGTCTTGAATGCGAGCATGTGAGGAGGTAATGAGAGAGGAGTTGAGTAGCAGGTCAGTAGAGGAGCGTAGTAAGCGGTTGGGTGAGTATATAGAGATGAGTTCAGAGATGTAGGGTGGGGCAGAGCTTTGAATGTCAGGGTCATTAATTTGAATTTGATTATGAAAGGTAACGGAAGCCAGTGCAGGGATTGACAGAATGGCGAGGCAGAGGAGGAGCGGTTGCTGAGGTGTATGAGCCTTGCAACAGTGTTCATTATGGACTGGAGAGGTGACAGTCTCTGGAGGGGAAGGCCAATTAAAAGAGAGTTACAATAGTCTAGACGTGATATGACGAGAGAGTGAATAAGAATTTTGGCAGCTTCTTGGGTGATGAATGATCGTATATGTTCCTTAGGTGGACATAGCTTTATGCCATTCTGACAAGGCTGCTGTTCATGTGGTACTAGCCCCACTGCAAGGGAAATGAACAGCAGGTTTATGTTGAATCTGGAACATGGTAGAAAACCTGAAGGAAGGTCATTCTGCTTTCCAACAATTGTTTTCTTTCTAATACGTAGCAAACTGCCTAAAATTAGCAAGCTACATCTGCAAAAATGGTGTGCCCCATATATAAATAATATTTTCATATAAATCTAAAAACCAGGACAATAAAGTTCATTTAGCAACACTGATAAACTTTGGCACCTGGGCAAAGTGGGCAGTAACACTAGGGTTGTCACCTGTCTGGGTTTCACTCGGTATTTGGAAGGGCTGTCCGGGTGAAACCTTCCTGTCTGGATTTCCAAATTATGAAATCTGGGCAGGACATTGAAAATAATGACATGGCGATCAACCAATCACTGATCGCTATGTCATCAGTCTTGCCCCCAATGCCACTGCCCCCACCCCAACGTCACCAGCCCTGCCCCCGCCTCTGATGTCATCTGCCAACCAATCAGAAATTAGCCGGAACAGATAAATGGGGTATATGAACCTCAGTGGGTCATAAAAAATAACCACTCTCACAATTTTCAAGAACCTTAAGCACAAGAATATGTTTCTTCCTGACTGAGATAAGGTGTGTGTTTTAGCACAGTTATTGTGATATTTCATGCTCAACGTGCTGCATTCTGAAACAGGGAATGCAGCCTGAACTCACAAACAAGGCATATAAAAGCAGTATATGGTTTGTAACACCTTTAGAAGGATCCCTTCAAACACCCTTTTGTTAAAAGATCTAAAAGATGTGCTTCAGTTCTTCAAAGAAGCAATAATATCCCCATCTCTATAGGAGCAGAACAAGAAGACAAAGACAAACTAAAAGAGCTCACAATGATTTTCAAAATGTCCAAATACTGCAGTATACTGTTGCAGGAGACATAATAATTCTGGCAAGATGTTTATTAAAACAGTTGAAATACAGTAAGTTATTCACATTGCGCTGTGTATTAAAAAATGACAACTCTAGTTAAAACCATTAGTGCAGTGTACATTATCAGCTGTCTAGCTCCCAAATATCCCTTCATTTGCTGCAAGGTGACATATCATTGTTTTTATCATTGTGTCACCTAGTGTTTTCTTGGGGAAGCCCCCCATTCTGTGTAGTTTAGGTCCACCAGCTTGTAGTGATGTGCGGGCCGACCCGATTCCAGCGGGACCCGCGGGTCGACCTCGCACTGCTCCTCGCCACCTTCAAATGCCGGCATCCAACTTCCGGGTTCCGGTTTTATAGTCTCCCGTCTGCTCGCCCTGCCCCTTTTGTGACATCACCGGAGGGGCGGTGCGGTGCATGTCTATAAAAGGACCCCGGAGGCGCGGGTGCGAGCGGGCGGCAGCAGGGCAGGTTAGGTTTTCCTGACCCGCACACCACTACTAGCTTGTATGTTTCTGCACCGTCCAATCGATGCATAGAATACTCAGGCAGGGGTATGCTAAAAATGGTAACTCCGCCCTGTATGACCTTATGAACGTTGCCAATCATTGATGTCATTTTTGAGAAGTTGATTATGTCATTAAAATATAAATCTTAAAGGAGAACTAAAAATGAATACAGCTAAAAATTTCAATTTTTATATACTGAACTTATTGCACCAACTTAAAGTTTCATCTTCTGAATAGCAGCAATGATCCAGGACTTCAAACTTGTCACAGGGGGTCACCATCTTGGAAAGTGTCTGTGACACTCACATGCTCAGTGGGCTCTGAGCAGCTTCGGGGTTGTCGCAAATTATCAAGCAGAAAATGAAGTTGGCCTGTAATATAAACTGATCCTACAGGGCTGATTATTACATTTTGATGCTAATTGCACTGGTATATGTGCTGCCATGTAGTAATTATCTGTATTAGTTATCAGCCTTATATTGTGACATTTATAAACTATGGGGCAGATTTATCAAGGTTCGAATTGAAAATTCGAATTTTTAAATTTGAAATTCGAGTTTATTTTAGTGTAATGAGACTAGGGAATAGTCCAAATTCGATTTGAGTTTAAAAAAAAAAATGAGAAATTAGAAATGTTATCATGTACTGTCCCTTTAAGAATTTGACTATTCACCTCCTAAAACCTTCCAAATTGGTGTTTTAGCCCATGGGGGACCTCCTACAATCAAATTGGAGTTGTTTGGTGGACTTTTGAAAATGTGATTTAATTTAAAAAAAACAAATGTAAAAATCTTTTTTATTTTTTTGGGGGGAAAAAACTTCAATCGAATTCAATTAGAGTTTGATTTGCGTTTGCAGATCGATCCTATTCACCTGAATTCTTTTTTCGAATTTAGAGTTTATGGGAGATTTTAGAAACTCAGATAAACTCGAAATTCAACCCTTGATAAATCTGCCCCTATGTGTACTTTTTAGTCAGTCCCTAAGCTCAGTAAGTACAGAGCATGTGCAGTGAATCAGCAGAAATGAAGATGGGGAGCTAATGGGGCATCTTTGGAGACACAGATTTTTACTACTAAAGGGCTGTGGTTGCCTTGGGCTGGTACCGAAAACAAAATATACAACATTTCTAGCCTACTTGTTTAGTTAAGCTTTAGTTCTCCTAATATCTGCAGGCATGTAAAACAAAATGTAACATTTTAAAAACAACTTTCTAATATTACAACATAAATAAATGCATTCCAGTCTAAAGCAAACATTATAATACCTTGTTTTTACTGGAAATAATTTAAGCATGTTCCTTTCAACGGGGCCCCCTAGAAGGGGCATTGATTTTGAATTAAATGTTTACTCAACCTCAAGTCTAGTCAATTATGCTTGGAGAAACATATAGGGGCATATTTATTATGTTGTGTAAAAAACAGCGGGATACTACACTACACTACGCTGTGTAAAAAGAGTACATTTTTTACGCGGTTTTTCTTAGAGTGACTTCCGGTGTAAGCAATGTAAATAAACGGCGGAATAACATTACACACACATTGATAAATTCTCCATTTATTTTACACAACTTTTTACACCGTATCTTAAGCAGATTTCATTTTAAGCAGCATAATAAATATACCCCTTAGCATTTCCACTTCTTTGGTACATTTACTTATCACATTTACTTAGCTTGAGTGAAGGAATAGAATAAAAAATACTTCAAATTTCAAGTTGTTTTTTTTGGCTACTTCAACCATCGAATTGGCTACTTCGACCATCGAATTGGCTACTTCAACCTTCGACTACTACTTTGAATTGAACTAAAAATCGTTTGACTATTCGACCATTCGATAGTCGTAGTACTGTCTCTTTAAAAAAAACTTTGACCCCCAACTTCGCCACCTAAAACCTACCGAGCATCAATGTTAGCCTATGGGGAAGGTCCCCATAGGCTTTCCAAGGTTTTTTTGATCGAAGGAATTTCGTTCGATTGATGGATTAAAATCCTTCGAATCGTTCGATTCGAAAGACTTAATCGGTCGATCGAACAATTATTCTTTCGATCATTCGATCGAATGAATATCGGTAAATCCTTCGACTTCGATATTGGAAGTCGAAGGATTTAACTTCGATAGTCGAATATCGAGGGTTAATTAACCCTCGATATTGGACCCTTAGTAAATGTGCCCCATAATAAGGTCCGAATCCAATCTCAGGGTGAAACCTTTGTTTCCTTAATGTAACATCGGTTAGGGGGTTATGTATCAAGGTCCGAATTTATCTCAGTATTTCTAATTTCAAACTTTGAGCAACTCAGAATTCCCGAATGGACCTTATTTATGAAGAAAAAAGACCGAAAAATTGGGTTGGGCAAACTTCGGAGCTTTCCACGAAAACTCTGAATTGTTTTCCACAAAAACTAAGAGTTTTTTGTGCTGAAACCGCCAAATCATAGGATATCGGTATGGACATCAACGTAGACACTGGAACTTTCCCCATTGACCTATACAGGACCTCAACAGCTTTTAGATGCCGGGGTTTCAGATTCGGACCATCAGACTTTAATAAATCTAGAAAGATTTGTCTTTTTTTTTTTTTTGCTCCGAAAACGACGAATTATTGGTGGTTTGCATATTCAGAGCTTGATGAATAACCCCCTTAGTGTACCAAATGTTTAACATTTAGTTCTATACCTTTATAAAGCATGAAACCAAACAACAAAATGAAATGGACTATGCTAAGCTTTCATCACTTGGACTGGAACAAGGATGAAGCAGAGCACACTCCTCAATTTTGTATAAGAAGCCCCGGTGCACAGCGTAGAGGGTGCGGCAAGGGGTGCGGCAATCCCCAGACAAATACTTCAGGTAAGGATACACTGGCACACGAGGTATAATGCAATGCAGGGTGACCCCTTGCTTATTTATTTGTGCGGACGTGCACGTCCGCACAAATAAATAAGCAAGGGGTCACCCTGCATTGCATTATACCTCGTGTGCCAGTGTATCCTTACCTGAAGCTTTCATCACTTCACACTGTGCTTTCAGTTATCACCAGTCAAGTCAAAATTTGAACTGCTGCCAAAATTGCCATTTTGATTCTTTCCACCAGACCTTTACTTGTAGCTCAGAACAAATGCAAAGCTTATCTTGCTTCACTAGCCTAAAAAAGGGGTTTCTGGATAATTAGGCTGGAATACTTTAATCTGAAGTGTTCTGTACATGTGTTAATATCTTGACGTGCGGGTCTGTCTCACGCTCTCAGGCTTATTTTCAGATAGCATATTCAAATGCATCATAAAGTACATTTTAATTCTAGTGTCTGAATCTGAAATAAAATAAAGATTAAATATTTACTTTTGCATTCAGCTAATGAAAGAATCGAGAGATTAATGTCATGTATTTTTCTTGGTGGGCTTCCCTAGCTTAGAAAATGTTACAATATATAGATTCTATTTCATCTCGTCTTTCTTTGCACGCCCCTCCTTATCACCTCCCAAAATCAATTCTCAGTCTGATAATGATTTTACAAGAAACCAACAGAGAGTGTGGTTAAGTAACCAAGAGAGATTCAAGCACCTTTCCCTGTGTGCTCTGCCAAGCAGTAATGAATTTGAGGAGCTTCACCTTAATAGAGTTCTTCCAGTGTTATTTAAACATTAAAGCTCCGTGCGGCACAACAAAAACACTGAGCTCTTCCAGCA
Organism: Xenopus laevis; assembly: GCF_017654675.1. NCBI lineage: Eukaryota > Metazoa > Chordata > Amphibia > Anura > Pipidae > Xenopus > Xenopus laevis. The sequence continues at coordinate 46,410,059 of NC_054372.1, forward strand.
CCTGAACAAATGCCAGTTTCACTCACTGGCTTAACTCAGAGTTAACATATTGCCTTCAAAAACATGTTGTGACTGTTTTAACCTGAATATGAAACGTTGGCTCTTATGTTTGGGTTTGTCCAAACATAGCCCATTATCTCAGAGATACAGTAGGATCCCTTGCATAGGGTTTAATCATAAAAGCTGTAAACGACTTTGTTGTTAACTGTTGTAAACTACTTTGCTAAGCTACTAAAATATTCTCAGTTTTTTAGTGATTGTACCGATTTGTTTATTTTGCATTTTATGTTCTTGCCTTTTGTAATACATTTAGGGGACCTGTTATCCAGAATGTTTGGGGCTTGATGGGGCCATAACAAATTGTCTCTGGGGATTAATAAAGAAATAAACTCAATAACTGACAGTACCACAGAGCATGAGCAGTGAATCAGCAGATGAGAAGATGGGTAGAAGCCCAAATAATATATAATGTAATATACCTGCCCTCTGTATCTTTCATTCTAGATGCTAGTCTACAATGTGTGTGTTATAGTACCAGGGCACCCAAGCTGCTAAACGCACAATATACAATATAAGGCTGATTAGTAAATAATTTGGATTATTGATACATGGCAGCTCAGAAATCAGCACAATTAGCATAATCATTTAATAATCAACCCTGTGAAATCTGCTTGATACAACAAATAAATCCAATTTTCTGTTTGATGATTTGTGACTAAATGTGGCATTTCTAGCCATATTCATTTTCAGGGTTTTGTTCTCCTTTAAGTACTAAAGCCTGCCCTCTGGCACGTATGAGAGTCTGTGTGTGTGACCAAAGGCTTGTGCTAGTCTAATGGGCAGAGCTTTGTCTTTTGCTCTCACACTTCTTCCTGGTACAGTTAGCGCTGCATTATTTTTGGAAGGGCTGTCCGGGTCAAAAGTGCCTGTCTGGATTTTAAATTAGGAAATCCGGACAGGACTTTGAAGTTAATGGCATGGCAATCAGCCGATTGTCGATTGGCACGTCATCAGCACCACCCCTATGTCATCTGCCCCGCCCCACTGACGTCACTTGCCCCCGATGTTTCTAGCCCGACCCCCGATGTAACTGACCTTGCCCAACCCGATCCGCCCCACTACCAGCCCATTTTCCCCCAATTGAAAAGGTGGCAACCCTACCTATTATCCAGAAACATACCTTTCCGGGTAATGGATCATTCTGTAATTTCGATCTTCATACCTTAAGTATACTACCAGTAGGTTGGTTCTGTTTCCAATAAGGATTAATTGTATCTTTGTTTGGATCAAGTAGAATGTACAGTTGTCTTATGACAGAGAAAAAATGTAGATTATTTGGATAAAATCGAATCTATTAATCCATTTCCGTAATTTGTAGCTTTCTAGATAATGGGGTTTCTGCATAACGGATCCCATACCTGTACTTGATCCAAACTAAGATATATTATATATAAAATCCAGGATTCAGTCTGGGATTCGGCCAGGATTCAGCCTTTTTTTTGTCTTTGGCTTCTGATGAAGTGTCCAATTCAGTCACGAAACACATCGAGCCATTCACTCCATTATCCAATTAACTACTTTTGAAGAGCTATGCACTTTTTTAACCATATTGAATAAGCGTTGTTTTTTAAACTACACATCCTTGGGACAATTACCCAGCGACTATATCGGCCATTCTCAAGTGCGCTCACAACTTCCTTTCAGCCTTTTTCAGCAGGATTTGGATTTGGCATATGCAAATTAGGGGCCGGGAGGGAAATTGCATGACTTTTTGTCACAGATCAAGGAAGTAAAAATGTTTTCCTCTTCCCACCCCTAATTTGCATATGCAAATTAGGATTCGGTTCAGTATTCAGCTGAATCTTTCACAAAGAATTCGGGGGTTCAGCCGAATCCAAAATAGTGGATTCAGTGCATCCCTAATGAAATATACATAAGATATAATTAATCCTTAATGGAAGCAAAACAAGCCTATTGGGTTTATTTAATGTTTACATGATTTTCTAACATATGAAGAACCGAATTACAGAAAGATCCGTTATTTGGAAAACCCCAGGTTCTGAGCATTCTGGATAACAGGTCCCATACCTGTGTTACATATGCATCCTAGCAAAGTTCCACCTTTAAATATTCTCTTTGTATGTAAACATTACTAAAAAATGATCTGACCAGTAAATTTTAAACTAGTTTTGTATAATAATGATATTATTACGTACAGATACTGTGTCTATGAGAGCATAACAAATTCATAACAAATCATTGCCTGACTCAGCTTCCCATAATATTTCACAAGTCATTGATTTCATGCACGCCAAACATGTAAGCGTTGTGTTGCCTATAAATACATTAAACATTGACAGTAATGTAGTTGAGATATACTGGCACGAAAAGAGATTTAACAATGCGTAACCTGTAGGAATAGATGCAAATGATTGCCTTTATCTGTAGAAAGAGATACAATTATTCAAAAGTGTATTTTTTTTTTAAAATGTCCTTAAAGGGGTAGTTTGACTTTAAATGAACTTGTAGTGTGGTATACATTAATATTTCAAGAAAACTTACAAAGAGACTTCATTTTTTTTGTGAATTTTAGTTATATACATTTTTGTTCAGCAGTTTTCCAGTTTGGCATATCAGCAGCTATCTAGTTGCTATGTTCTTATTTTACCTAGCAACTGGGCAGTGGTTTGAATAAGAGACCAGAATATGAATAAGTATTTATAAGCAATAAAAAGTAGCAAAACCAATAAAATTGTAGCCTTACAGAACAATAGTTTTTGGAATGCCAGGGTCAGCGACCCTTGTTTGAAAGCTGAAAAAAGGCTGAAGAAGAAGACAAATAGTAAAAAAAAAAACTATAAAATAAATAATGAAGACCAATTGCAAAATTCCTAGGCTTAGGTCATTCTATAACACACTAAAAGTTAACTTAAAGAGGACCACCCTTGTGATGCGTAGGCTGGCTCCTGCATAAAATCTTCGGGTGGGTCCGGGTTGAGCTCTCCTCCTGCTCTCACTGCTCGCCCCTTTTGTGATGTCACTGTGAGGCGGTGTCTATAATTAAATGGGGCTGGGTGCGGGTTGGGAGGGGGCAGGGGGCACACCACTAGACCACTCCTTTAAATAAGGTCCTTGTCCTAAAAATGCTACACATGATTACTTTACAAATATCAGAAGTCACTTATTTATGTGCAAAAGAATGCAAATTTCTACCCATTTGTGCACTTCTCATTCACTATGTACAGGTATGGGACCTATTATCCAGAATGCTCAGCGCCTGGGGCTTTCGGGATAATGGATCTTTCTGTGATTTGGAACTTCATACCTTTAGTCTACTAGAAAATCATGTAACATTAAATAAACCCAATAGGCCGGTTTTGCTTCCAGTAATGAATAATTATATTTTAGTTTGGACCATGTACAAGATACTTATTTATTATTATAGAGAAAAGAGAAATCATCTTTCAAAATATGCATTATTTGTATAAAATGGACTCTATGGGAGACAGCCTTTCCGTAATTCAGAACTTTCTGTTTTTCAAATAATGGATCCCATACCTGTACTTCCATCTGTGACATTGTTGCACTCTGCACCTAGTGGCAGCTTAGTGCTGACAGATGGGCACAAGGCAGCACTGTCTTTACCATGTGCCATGTAGTTGAATGAGTTGTTTAGGGAGGAGGTATGTCTGTGTGTGACTGGGCATAGCCAGGGTAGATTAGAAGCATAAGCTTAAAGGGATCCTGTCATGGGAAAACATGTTTTTTTTCAAAACGTTTTTTTCTCAAAAGTGCAAACAGATTTTTTTATATTCAATTTTGAAATCTGACATGGGGCTGGACATTTTGTCAATTTCCCAGCTGCCCCTGGTCATGTGACACTATGGTTGAGAAATGGATTTCAGTGCAGAATTCTGCTGGAGCAGCACTATTAATTGATTCATTTTGAAAAAATGTTTTTTCCCATGACAGTATCCCTTTAAATCCATACTTTACATTTTTGAATATTGTATGTAAGAGAATGCGGCTTTAACAGTTGCTCATTGAGGGGTATTTGCATGTTCTTCCTTTGTAATTTATAAAGTAACCTGCACTGCGCATGATTCTTATTCTTCTTTGACCTCTGTGACAAACATGGGGGAAAGTTGTAAGAGACCACTGCGGACATCAAAACACTAAATGGCACATTTACAAATGCAAGCCTAAGTGCAAACTGGATACTTTCAACTGCTTCTTACAAAGGTACTTGCATCCATAAAGGATAGGCCTTATTTACTTAGTTGCCATAAGCACCTAGTAAATGAGTGATTAAAGGAGAACTAAAGCTTAACTAAAGAAGTAGGCTAGAAATGTTAAACATTATGTTTTGGGCTTCTGTACCAACCTAAGGTAACTACAGCCCTTTAGCAGTAAAGATCATTGTCTTCAAAGATGCCCCAGTAGCTCCCCATCTTCTTTTCTGCTGATTCACTGCACATGCTCTGTACTGCTGTCACTTACTGAGCTTAGGGACCCACTCACAATATAAAGTACACATAGAATAGAAATGTTACAACATTTTCCAAGATGGTGACCACCTGTGAAAAGTTCGAGTCCTTGATCATTGCTGCTATTGAGAAGCTAAAACTTTAGACAGGTGCAAGAAGTTCATTATATAACATAATACAGTTTTAGCCATATTCATTTTTACAGTTTAGTTCTCCTTTAAAAATGCACAGATAGCCATATGATTTGTTCAAAGGCCTGAGCTTTTCCCATGAATACTATGCTGCCGTTGTTCAGTAGCACTTTATTCATGACGCTAAGATGTATAATGGAATACTCTTTGTTCAGAAGCACATGCTATGTTGCCCATGACGTGGTTAGATAGTAATTCTGAGAATGAATTCTGGATAAAACATGTAAACATTGTGAATGAGCTTTAGATGTGCCATAGCCCCTTTTTTTTATTATTCTATTTATTACTTGCTTGTTAGCATCATACTAAGAGGCAGTAGGAAGGCATAACACAGAAAATGTTGAATACTGAAAGCAGCAAAGCAACTATATTAGAGTGTTAATTTAGCTTTGCCTCCAAATGCTTTGCCTTGTTATTTCACGTTATACCCCAGTGTAATGTTAGTTTCAGGGATGCAATGAACTAATTGTAGAAAAAAAGCCCTGAGATATAATCTCTACTGGTTTTAACTCTCATTTTGTGATTCTAAGGGAATCAGATTTCTTTTCCCTCCTGTTTCCAAGCTTATTGAAAATATGGATATGATTTGAGAATTATCTGGGGATGATACTAGACATAATAAAGGCCAGCTGAGTGATGATTTTGGCTCATTGTTAAGATATAAATCAACTCATGAAAGGGGAAATAAAGTTCAACAAAGAACTAGGAGTTTCTGCATAAACCCAGTTTTGCCACATGCTTCCAGCAGTCAGCTTCTACGAAAAACCTGCAACTGTTATAGTGGTGGTGATTTTTGGTGGCAGCCCAGAGCACACTGAGTATGTGCAGTGCCACTGACACTCCAAAAACATCCAAAGTAGTCCTATGGACCATGGACTGTTATAGGGCTGCTAAACCTTTGGGCTGGTCCAGTAAACTCAGTGTATATTTTAATTAACTATTGTCTCAATGAATAAACTAACAGATGGCCTAAATGCAAATTAAATAATATAATTTTACTTGCATGCAAATGTTCTCTGACCCTTTTCTTACAATTAATGCAAATGTAAATACCAGTGGAAAATTCAGAGAATTATTGCAGATGTTGCAAAATTGTCTTGGTTCACAGTAAGACATAGGCATTGTTTTCCGTGGCAGCTTTTGTCCTGGTCATGTACAGGTATGGGATCTGTTATCCAGAAAGCTCTGAATTACGGAAATGGCTGTGTCCCATAGACTCCATTTATTCATATTTTTAAACAATTTCCTTTTCTCTGTAATAATTAAACATTATCCCAACTAAGATATAATTAATCCTCATTGGAAGCAAAATTAGCCTATTGGGTTTATTTAATGTTTACACAATTTTCTAGACATAAGTTATGAAGATCCAAATGACAGTAATATCCGTTATCCTGAAAACCCTAGGTCCCAAGCATTCTGAATAACAAGTCCCATACCTGTATTTGCTAGATGACTATTTATGTACCTTGTCCTCAATACACTTCTTTTTGCCATGGTTCAATGTTTCAGCTCCTACAAGTCTCCTTCTGATCCTGTCCTGTATAATGATGTACTGGTTATTAGCTCAGGCCTAATTCTTGACTGCTGAAACTGTTCGACCTTAAATTGCATCCATGATTTTTTCCTTCCCTAATATTTGGTTCTTTTATTCTTCTTGACACAGTCTTGTCTTTTCTCTACCATCCTTCTTTTAGTGAACAGTTGGCATATTAGTTTTTATATCCAAGGGTCACACTAGAGGTGAATGTTACAGACTGCAGATCACACCTGTCTGTTAGCTCTCTCTTTAGTTGTAGACATTATATAAAGTATAAGTAGGACATTGGCAAAAAAACTTGGCCAGGCTGTAACACTGTCTCCTTCATTTACATTATCTAACATTTCTGTTGAGCTGCAACAATTTTGTGGTATTTTTGGTGCACAATCTTTATTTGATACCAATGAATGGTATCAAGCTAAATGGTGGCACCATCATCTTCAATCATCTCAATCTGTTATCTTGAAGCTCCTCTACGGCACTTTTTATAAACTTTAAAATGTAGCAGAATTAAAGATGTAGGTAAAAATACCAACTACAACAAAATCAGTGCTTGATCAGTTAAGGTAGAATATGATGTGTGAGTGCAGATAAATCATAGAAGCCCTCTATTTTAGACTAAGCACTCAGTGACGAGTGCTTATAATAGCCTTATTAGCTCTGGGTATCAGGGGATGTCCCTGCCAGGAGAATTTATGACCTTAAGTGAAATGAAAATTAGCAGAATCACAAAGTGTAGATATAATTGGATAATGGCATACTTTATCTGTTACCCTCAACTGAACAGGCCTAAGAGCAGTTTAAAAACAAAAGATAACATATGACAGATAGATGGCTGAAAGGAATGAAACAGCAAGCTGAATAAATGGGAGTAAATAACAATGGTCTTTATAGAATGATTCAAAGCATTGCTCTGCATTTCAGGGAACTTTTAAAGAGTAGTTTGTGTTTCCACCAATACCTCTTTGTCTTAAATGAGTTGTTTACTTTTAAAGAGAAGAAAAGTGAAATTACACTTGGGGCTGCCAAAAGTCAGACAAGTGATTGTAAATAAAAGAATTCACGCTGCAGCACTCTGAAATGGTGAAAATCTGAATTTATTAGTGCCAAAGACTAGGCTCGCAACTGATTGTATTTACTTACCTGACACTCAGGGCCAATGCTTCTAGGTTCTTCCAGCGGACATCACAGAGCATCTTTCAGAATGCTTACAGTAGAGCGAAAAGCCACACTTTAACTAAAAAGCCGACTATTTCATTCTACTGTACATGCGTCTGCCCCAGGAAATTTAAGAAGCGAAAGAGATGATCCATCATTGGTGCTCACTGGCAGAACTCTTGGCCGGTGAAGTTTTCTGCTGAAAGTAGTGTCAAGTAAGTAAATACGACCACTTGGCGGTGCCTAACTTTGGCACCCCCAAGTATAAATGACTTTCCTTTTTCTTTGAAATGAAATATTAGCATGATGTAGAGATTGATATTCTGAGATCATTAGCAATGAGTATTCATTTTTTATTATTTGTGGATTGTGAGTTGTTTAGCTTTTTATTCAGCAGCTCTCCAGTTCTGCAATTTTAGCAGTCTGCTTGCTAGGGCCCAAATTACCCTAGCAACCATGCACTGATTTGCTGAGTTGAAAGAGGAGTAATAAAAAGAAATGTGTAGCTTTAAAGATCAATTGTTTTTTATATGGGGTCACTGACCCCCCAATTGGAAGCTGAAAAGAATCAAAAGAAGGCAAATAATTCAAAAATATAAAAAAGAAAAAAATGAATGCCACTTGACAAGATGCATAGAACAAGCACTTTCATTGCACTCTAAAAGTTAACTTAAAGGTGAACCACCCCTTTAATATGCTTATAAAGGAGAAATGTAAGCATCAAAAATGACAAGACTTGAGTATAATACTTCTATTTTAGTAGCATATTAAAGTGAAAGTTTGCATTGATCTTGAGCTGTCAGATTTGCAGTGTCAACTGAAAAGTGAAATGGATTGTGATGTGATTTTATTTCCAAATGGAATGCAACCTCAACTAAGGCAGATGGCAGCTAAATTAGATTCTAGATAAATCCTAGGCATTTCTATATTTGTCTATATTGGTTTCTATGGTCATGTTATACAAGTAACTTTCAGTTTCCGCACCAGTACACTCTTCAATCAATGACATTTCAAAGCTTCCCCTAAATATTGTCCTTTGCACAATGGCTACTTAGTACATTGCTCCTCACACAGGTAAATTGCTCAGAGCAACAGTATGTAGCCCAGTTTCTAGGCTGGTGACTACTTGCCACATGATTAGAGAAGGTAGAGAAATAAGGCCATAAAGAAACCTGAAAGCTTCTAGTTGCCATGGAGTGCTGACAGATATCACAAAAGGGTCACTGAGGCATTGCTTTCTCAGATTGCTTCACTAAGCATCAAACTTCTATGATCTATCAAGTGCTAATCTGGAATTGTTAAAGAGGGGAAGCCAAGCAGTGACTCAAGACCACGCAAAGGCCAACAGTTTCCCATGGAAATACTCTGGATAGAAATGGGAGAAGATATAGGATATAGATAGGAGAAAAAGAAAGAACAATGTTTCATGTTTAAACTTAAGTAGGTTAAACAGTACCTTTTACACCCTATTATGTGAAAATAAATATTGTGATATCTCCTTGCCACACTGTGTCCCCATTATAACTCTATTTAGCTAAGTGTATTGTTATATTGCATATAATATTATGGGGCAAATTCACTAAAGCGCGAATTTTCGGCTGAGAAGGCTTCACAACATTCTGTGCCACTTCGTCAGGTGCAAATTCACTATGACTACGCCAATTCACTAAAATGTGAAGTTACGTCTCTGCAGCTGAACGCTGGTGAAGTTTCGCTAATGCTAATTCGTCAGAGCGAGCATTTCATAGCGAATTTTTGCTAACGTTCGTTTCTGCCTAGTGAAACTTTATTAGTTCATTTACGCTTAGGCCAATTTGTGTACGGCGGGTACATATACGTCATAAATATGACTTTATTAGAGATGTTGGTGCAAATGCATTAAGTGGCCACTTATTATTAAAAATGTTCAAAGAAGCAAAATAAAGACAAAAGAGAACCTCTTATGCCCTGGACATGAGCCCAACCCTAAACAAATGTGGCATGCCCCTCAAATGGTAAAAAAAGGTAAAATTTGCAGTATAGTGGATTTGCAGAGTAACGATCGTTCGTCTTAACTCGAAACTCCACTAGCGACAGTCTCTTTTGATAGCGAATCTATGCCTGCTAGTAAATTGGCGGTGTCCCCCCGGATGGGATTTCAGGCGCATTTTCGCTACCAACGACCACTTCACCCTTTAGTAAATCTGCCCCTATGTTTCTTCTTATGGAACACCCTGTAATCTTATCTGATTTTTTTTTTTTTGATAGATGCATTCTATTTTTTTTAAATGTCTTTATTTATGAGACTTTTCATACAATTAAATAGTTGCAAACATGTATAGAGAATTTTCGGAGTACATATCACAGGAGAGGTATAGTACAACTTTGAGATCCTTATAATCAACATTGGCAGCAAAACAAGCAAAGCTGGGAGTTTACCCAGTGTTACAATTAACAGTTCCATACAATGAAAATGCTTTACAGTCAGTATTATTACCTGAGTTAACCCCTATCCATTCATGTTAAGTACTACTTCTCACTAGGAGAAAGTGGGGACAACATCTTGGTACCTATGTGAGAAGATTATAAGTGTGAGGCTTGCTCAGCCTTATATGAGTAGTCTCCAAAAAGGAAATGCAACCAAACAAATCAGCTTAGTCAATATAAACAGAATCACAGTAAACACAAAATAGAAATTAAAAATAACCTGGGGGACAGGATAAGGTCAAACAGACATGGAATTCTGATAGTGGGTATTATATCTGGTTTAGAGAAATGACTCAAGATGGTGAGAGGTAAGGGCGGGGAGGCAGAGATATTATGCTAACATAAGGTTAGGTCTATTTTATTTTTAAACTGGGAAAAGTTGATTGTGGGAGATTTCCAAGCTTTGGCAATCCATTGCCTGGCAGCCAAAAGCATGTGTTTAGCAGTTTCAGCTTAAGCTTCGGGTTCCCATTAGGAGGTACCCCTAACAAGGCTTCTTGAGGGGCCTTGGTTAGATTCAGGTGTAGCACCGAGAAAATAAGATTATAGACCCTTACCCAAAAATTCTATTTTTTTCATAATATAAGTTTGTTGTGCAAAGCAAGTAAAGAGAAGGTGGTGTCCTACAGAGCAAATTCCTTTAAAGTGTGTAAAAGAATAAACAGGTAATCGGAAGTTCAAGGGCACTAAGGGACACAGCAGCTTGCCCCTTACTACTCATGCACAAATCACTTCTTCTTGGGGGAAAGTCAATGCAACATCAGGGGCTGCAGGGCTTGTGCCTTATGCCACTCCTTGGGGACGTGTAGGGGTTGGCTGAATGTACTCCTATATGCCTACCCCTCCCAGCCTTTATGAATATAGTGCCATTAGGGCACATAAAGATATCTGGGCTCTGATATAGTCTAATAACCCAATTCAATTATTATTTCTATTTTCTTTTAATGTTATGACAGGTTTTCCAAAGATTAAGGGCTAGACTATACGGCCGATTCCGCCACGATCTGCCGCTCTGGTACTTAAGGTAAGTAATGCCAGTGTCGGATCGTGTCGCATTGTTGATGCGATGCGACACGACTGTCGGATGCAGACGCAGCGTTCAGTTTTTCTTTACAAACAATAAAAATAGCTTTTGGCAGAAGTCTCAATAATATCAAAAAAACAGCAGAGTTACAGACCTTCCTTGCGGGTGACTGTGTGTTCAGGCACATAGGATCCTTAGTGTCAAGATCGCAGACTCTCAGTGTCAGCTAGTGCTAATGAGAGACTGACCAGCCTGGGTTTTAAGGAGTACAGATTAGCCACCTGAGGCTAATCAAACCCAGCTGGACAGTCTTTAGTGCCTCACTCTGCTACAAATAAATAAATAATATAAATGTAACTTTTTTATTTGTGCTGCTGGGTCCAGTTAGGCATGCCAGCTGGGAGAAGAAGGTAGGTAAAGCTTGTGCATGCATGCGCCGGATGCGTGCAGATCTAGTGATGTCACTGGGACGTGCCAAACCTGATCCGGTGTAGAGAACTTGGGTGCCTGGATCAGTATGCATTCACACCCAGCACTAGCATAGAAGGGGGACCTGTGAATGTAGCCTAGGGGCCCCACATTTCATTAATCTATCTCTGACTGAGACCTCTGGCAAAAGGCAGCGTGCAAAGTGCATTCGGCCAATTTTTGTTTTTTGCACACTGCCCAATAGGTCCTTAATACCTCTTAGGTATTTGTCGTATGGATGGCTGGGGTATTGGTGTGCACTATTTAGGGTTGAGAATAGAATTACTGCCCCTTTACAATACATCTAACTCACCTAACTTCTTACTAATGTTGTAAACCTGGATTTGTTGCGTTAGCTATGTCACATTACCACCAGTCCTTGGGGCAGATTTACTAAAGGATGAAGTGACTAACAATGGCGATGCCAGCGTTACCGCTTTCAGTCACTTTGCGGATTTACTAACGGGTGTAGGCGTAACTTCGCTAGTGAAAGAGGCAGACGATAGCGCTCATTCGCACTCTATAACCAGGAGAATTTTCACTCTGGCGAATGGACTTTACTCCGCAAATTCACTGAACGTTACCTCTTTTGCCAGATTTGCCTTCGCCAGCTCAGACCAGGCAAAGTACATTAGAGTACATAGATTTTGCTCAATTTTAGTGGAAAAAGTTTCTAAGTCCCAAAAAACAATGGCGTCATTTCCTTTTTTCAGAGTGATAGCCTGCAAAAGTCCTTACATTTTTTTGGGTAACCGGGTTTCCCCCATACATTTTCTAACATATGGAACATAAACTATACACTGGGCTCATGTGTAGGGCATTATAACAACTCTATTTTCTTTATTAAAGTTCCCTGGTGTAATGTAATGTATTTGCTGCATCATATACGTCTATTCAACTTTATAATTTCCCGCCGTATGCAAATTAGCCGGAGTGAAGACCTCTAACGAATTTGCACTAGGCAGAATTGAACGCTAGCGCATAATCACTTTAATTTATGAAGTAACGCTAGCGAATTCACCAGTGTTCAGGGCCCTGGGCGCAACTTCGCATTTTAGTAAATTAGCGTTGTCTGAGCGAATTTTCGCCTGATGAAGTGTTGCGATGGCTGCGAAGCCGTTGCTGGCGAATTTTCACCGATTAGTAAATTTACCCCCAGATCTCTTTGTTGAAATGTTACTGAACACTCCTACACCTCTATACTGAGACACAATTGTAGACTACTGGGCCTCATAGCAAAAAAATTGTGTTTACATTCAAAACAAATACACATGAATGGTATTTCTTACTTTTCCACTTTGAAGTGCTAACACGTGTATGTTACATGTCTAATGTATAAAGGTTTAATTTATGTGAAATGAAAAGCCATCTATTTAATGACCTAGCCAGTTGTGTTGAATTAGCAGAATTGTACAAGAGAAAAACATGAAATGCCTTTGCAATAAAAGCTCAGTGTATTCCAAAACAGCACGAGACTGCATGCAATTTCATGAGTGACGCACAGGAACCATTGTTTATCATAACTTTGTAGAGAAAGGACAGATCGCTTTGAATTTTATTGGTGAGCTGATATAGTTACTCTGATTAATGAGGTATTTTGTCTAAATGCAGAAAATGGTAATCCTTCCAGGGCTTAAATACAAAATGCTTTTCTAAATAGTAAAACTATAACAAATGCTTATGGTGGGGCACATTTGTATCATATTTACTGTATATTTTTCTCCCTTTATCTTAAAGGAAAATTATACCCCTCAAACAATGTAGGAGTCTATAAAAAGATATTGTATAAAACAGCTCATATGTAAAACCCTGCTTCATGTAAATGAACCATTTTCATAATAATATAGTTTTTTAGCAGTATGTGCCATTGGGTAATCATAAATAGAAAACTGCCATTTTAAAAAATAAGGGCCGCCCCCTGGGTTCATAGGATTCACGGTGCATACAAACACACAAACAAACCATACATGTTAGGTCACATGAGCCAATTAACAGACAGAGTCTTTTGCTTCCACACTTCTTCCTGTTACAGTTAGAGTTGTAGTATTTCTGGTCAGGTGATCTCTGAGAAAGCACACAGACCATCATGAAATGGTGGCTCAAGGCAAGAGATGTAAAGGGCAATATTTACTTAAATATATATTCCAGTTTGATAAAATTCTTTAATATGCCACTTAATTTGATATAAATCTGTAGCTTAAATATTCATTTTGGGGGGTAAAGTTTTCCTTTAAGGGGTTTATGAACTATTAATGCACTCATGGGTAATTTTGATGTTTATTTTTTATATTTCAACCTTTCTTCCAAATGATAATACAAAATAAATGTTTCATTTTATTTTTTGGGGTTTAGTTAGTCAGTGGAGTAACTATGGAAAAAGCAGATCCTGCAGTTGCAGGGAGGCCTGGGGAAAAGGGAGCCCCGGAGCTAAGAGGGGCCCTCATCAAAGGTTGGGCCTCCAAGGGGCGCTTCTACTGAACCCGTGGCTCGTTTAGTACTCTCCTAGAATTACAGACAAGCTCCTCCACACAGCTCTACTGTTATTTATCCACAAGTAATGTTGTACCGTATGAGTCAATTTACTATACACATGGTACAACTTACAGGATAGTATTTTGTTTATTCTGTTTATTGATATTTTAAAAACTTGCAGTACTAAATGTAATGCATTCCTGGAACTAAAAGAAACGGGCAGAGGTGGGCGGGTCTTGCTGTCTTTTTCAATAATCTGTTAATAATCAGTATTCTTCCTGGCTATGAAGCACTAGTGGGGAAACATGCCGTATGCTGAAATGTACAAGAAATCTGCAAATAATTATGAGAACATCACGTGTGAATAGTAGATTTGTTATTTGCTGACCCCAGTGTTTACAGTGTCCTTTGTTGACAGAAGTACATATGGTTTATACAAATATACCTTAAAAACGTTTGCTTTTTTTCTGTAATTAATGAACTCTTCCATCTGCCTTAGAGAGACATGTAAGAAAGGATTATTCAGATACAATATGCTCCACATTAGCTTTTATTCTTATATGGCTTTGCCTTGTTTTATAACCAGAGAGCACATTGTATAGTCTGCATTTTTATTCCAGGACTTTCAAGGAATCTCCTTTTAGAGACAAGGGGGGTTATGTGATATCAGGAGCAAAACTTGCATTTTTGTGTTATTATAATCTATATATTACATTTCTCCGGTGAATGTATACTTACAAATAAAAAGCTGATCTATTTATTCAAACTCCATTGGAAATATATTAATCAGTATCTTATTCCCTTAAAGGGATACTGTCATGGGAAATTTTTTTTTTTAAAAAGGAATCAGTTAATAGTGCTGCTACAGCAGAATTCTGCACTGAAATCCATTTCTCAAAAGAGCTGTTTTTCCTTGTAACTGAATGTGTCTCAGTGGGACATGGGTTTTTACTATTGAGTGCTGTTCTTAGATCTACCAGGCAGCTGTTATCTTGTGTTAGGGAACTGCTATCTGGTTACCTTTCCATTGTTCTTTTGTTTGGCTGCTGGGGGGGGGGTGATATCACTCCAACTTGCAGTACAGCAGTAAAGAGTGAATGAAGTTTATCAGAGAACAAGTCACATGACCAGGGGCAGCTGGGAAACTGACAATATGTCTAGCCCCATGTCAGATTTCAAAATTGAATATAAAAAAAAAATCTGTTTGCTCTTTTGAGAAATGGATTTCAGTGCAGAATTCTGGTGGAGTAGCACTATTAACTGGTGTGTTTTCAAAAAAACATGTTTTCCGATGACAGGATCCCTTTTAAGAATTTGAATGCTCCCTGTTCTTGGATTCCTTGAATAGTCAAATTCCCAAATGCTTTAGGATTATTACCTTTCAATGTGGCACTTCTATCAGTACACAGACATCAAGTACAGCATTACAGAATCATAGTAACATAGTAAGTCAGTCTGAAAAAAGACATGTCCATCAAGTTCAACCTTTTAAGTCTATATATAACCTGCCTAACTGCTTGTTGATCCAGAGGAAGGCAACAAAAAAAACCCATTTGAAGCCTCTCCATTTTGCCTCAGAGTGGGAAAAAATTCCTTCCTGATTCCGAAATGGACTAGTCCCAGAATCAACTTGTACTATGAGCTATCTTCCATAACCCTGTATTCCCTTCCTTGCCCTTGTATTGCCCTTCTCTGTACCCTCTCTAATACAATAATGTCCTGTTTGAGCGCTGGAGACCAAAACTGTAGGGCATAAATCAAAATCATAAAGCATTCTGGCCTCGTCCACATGACACTGGAACAAATACAAGATATGCACATTGCCTCAGGATTGAAAGACCAAAAACGGACCTAAAAATGGTTCTTTTGGCTGCCAATACGCAGCGTGTATATGTGTATGTGTATTGCATAGCACATAACAACAGTTATAATCAACCTCATTGACTCTATGTCACACAGTAACACATTCATACCTTAACAACCCCCAAAGCAAATTAAAATCTTACCTCTCCCGAACCCCAAAACACAAATCTTATACATTTCTGTGAAACTCCAAACAAGAAATCATTTAATTTGCACTAACATACAGTAGAAATGTACTCTTTATAAATTTATGAAATGTCACTTTGAAAAAAAGAAACCTAAATTCCTTTCTTTACATGGTTCTCCAATACAATTTAAAATTGCAGTGTAATGTTTTCTCTAATTAACACAAGAACTACATTTAGGAGCAGATTTACTAAGCTCGAGTGATGGTTAGAATTTCAAAAAGTTCGAATTTCGAAGTAAATTTTTGGCTACTTCGACCATCGAATAGGCTATATTCGACCATTCGACTTTGATTCGTACGATTCGAAGTAAAAATCGTTTGACTATTCGACCGTTCGATAATCGAAGTACTGTCTCTTTAAAAAAAACCTCGACTTCATATTTCGCCAAATTAAAGCTACCAAAGTGCATTTTTCTACGTTTTTTTTTGGTCAAATAGAAATCCTTCGATCGATCGATCGCTGAAAAAAACCCAATTTTTATTGGACCACAGGATTGGCAAATTTGTTAAAAAAACTTCGAATTCGATATTCGGATTCAAAGTTTTTTAATTCGATTGGTTGAATTTCAATGTTTTTTGTCCTTCGAAATTCGACCCTTAGTAAATCTGCCCCAGGGGCATATTTATCAAAATCCGAGTATTTTAATTAAAAAAGTCAGACCAAACTAGAATCCATGACTGGAGCTTATTTTTTTTATTAAAAAAAGCACAATTTAATTGGATTTGGGACAAACCTGAAGAAATCGTGTGAAAATTTTTTTTCCTGAATCTTTTGATTTCTTTGGGCTTTTTCCCCGAAAAGCCCACATTTTTAGAATTTTTGGCCAAAAATTTTCGGGGCTAACTCCAGTGTAGTCCACCGAAACTAAATCAAATAGTATAGGGACCTCTCCCATTGACTTATATACAACTACTGCAGATCTGAGATTCCTGATTTTCGGATTCTGACTTTTCTTAAGCTCGTGGTATAATAAATTTAGAAAAATTTGAGTTTTTTTCTACTAGAAATTTATATTTCATAGTAAAAAAAAACCTCATATTTTTCGACTAATAAATAACCCCCATCATGTTTGTTTGCAGAAATTGAATAATACTGTTAGGCCACAGCATGCAGTAAAATGTTCACTGTACACCTGACCCTTATGTTGTAGACATTGCTAAAATGTACTTCTAGGGTGATCATACTCTTTATAAGCATGGCTCACATGAAGGACACACAAGACCCTGCTGTACACTACATTTTATATATCCTGCTGTTTGTCTTGTTAGAGTCACTGTACATTAATGTCACATCAATGCAGCCTATGATCATTATTACTACCTGGAAATATTTATTCAGGAAGGGATTTATTTCATCATATCAAAGGCACTTTATAAATACTCCCAATGATACTGAACAGGGTAATGAAATAACAGGTGGGTGCCAGCTGTGTCCCTGCCTCTGAGGGCAACATGAAGCATATTTTGCATTGCATAAGACCAGGAGATGCCCTTTAGATGAATACGTTAAACACATCTGTTGTGCTGAATGAATCTGATACACATCTTTTGAAGAGTTTCCTTTAAAGGCTTCCTTTCCAGAAAGTTGGAACAGAAGGTTAGTTGAGTGCTGTAGGCACATGCCTCATATTCTGTGTAACTGGAGACATTTATGTAAATCATGATTACTTTAAAGCTTTCTGCCTCCACATGTTTCCCACTCGAATCTGGTTAGAAAATGGCTGTTTAAAAAATGTTGGTTTATATCTCCCTTTTTTCTACTTTTGACAAAAGGATTTTTAGAAAATCGGGCACACGGAAATAAAAAGGTGCATGGATTCTACCAAAGTGATAAAAAGTCTAGAAGCACATACCTGTAATAGCTGTGAAATTCAACCAGTAGGGCTATAACTTTCATTCAAATTATGTATCTGAATAAAATGATGTTATATCAATCACATTTCTTGAAAAAATGCAGACTAATGAAACTGCCACCCTTCTCTTTATAAAGCAACCACTTTCATGTACATGACTAGGTTAAGCCAGTTGTGTGTAATCAAAGCCAAGTAATCAAGGCTGCACATGGATACAATTATGAGCAATATGCATGTTATTATATTGATGGTATAAGAAAATCGTATTCAGTTATATAACAACGTGTACTTATACTGTGAAATGCATTCTATAGCTGGTCTACATTAGAATGAATACTGGATGATACACATGTTTTTCATGCATATGTCATCATATCAAAATGTCATGACCAGGATAACTGCACAAAAAGCGGAATGCTATCATTATAGTTATTAGAATCTAGCCAAATTGTCACAATCATAATACAGTTGAGTCTGCGCAGATAATGACATCTAAACGGAGAAAGATGTAACCTAAGAAAGGGACTTGACCTGTGAATATACGTTTATAGAGAATATTACAAACTGTCCTCAAATATCTGTACTTGGTACTGCTTTTTCGTAGAAGTCTATGATTTCGTGATTATATGTTCATTGATTTTTTCTTGTGTTTCTGATATCTTGGAGAAATGTTAATATTTTACATTCCCATTGCAGTTATGCTCCATATCAGGTGAGGCTCCTCTGAAGTCTCCCATACAGTCCTCCCTTGTTTCCTATGTTTCATAAACATAGGAAACATCTGATAATTTTAAACATCTGAATTATTGATCAAAATAGAGCCTATGAGAGATGGCCTTCCCCTAATTCTGAGCTTTTTGGATAATAGGTTTTCAGATAACAGATCTGTAATACTTGTAATATAAGAGCACATAAAAAAGCTGCAGATAATTACATTTATTTGCAAATGTGTCTCTAGCAGTATAAAGTAGGGAATTCTGAATCCAGGATTTGGTTCGGGATTCGGGCAGGATTTGGCTTCTTTCAGCAGGATTCGGATTCATGCGAATCCTTCTACCCGGCGGTATCCTAATTTGCATATGCAAATTAGGGGCTGGGAGGGAAATCACGTGACTTTTTGTCACAAAACAAGGAAGTAAAAAATGTTTTCCCCTTACCATCCCTAATTTGCATATGTAAATTAGGATTTGGATTCGTAAAGGATTCGGGGGTTCGGCCGAATCCAAAATAGTGGATTCTGTGCATCCCTAATTTAAAGTCACAGTAATAACCACATGCAGCCTTTCCATGCCTTCTATTTTTAATGAAAGTGACACCTAAACTTAAAGCTTGATTAAAAAGAGTGTTTTTTTTGTTCTTGCTTTAGACTTTCCTAGTCTGAAGTAGATCTATCCTATCTCCTGTTTTAAACACATTCATGGTTGATTCTGACCTTTGGAGGTCTATATACAGTAGGTAATCCATTCAAGTAGCTTGTTGTCTATCTAGAAGAAAGTGATAAAAATGCTGATAAGCAAGATTTGCAGCCCTCCAGCTATGTAATTTCCCAAGAATACAAGCAGAGACTTTTCACCCTTATTAGTGTTCATTCCGTGTTCAAGTACACAAAAAAGCCAAATTGCACCAATCCAATTACCAACAGGAGCCAATCACAACGTATTTTAAACAGTCAAGTTATAAAGCATAAACAAATATGGTTATTGTGGGTTACAGGCTTGGTAGCTCCTATAATAATATGTTAGCCTTAAAGTGGAGCTGTGGAATGTGCAACATATTTTAACACCTTCTAATATATTCATATTTTTCAGTGCTGAGTGCAGAGTATCTTAAATTCATTTGCTTTCACCTAATAAATAGAGAATTTGCTGAGCGGAATCCTTGTTCGCATGGATTAAGAAAGCCTTTCTACATATACAAGTGCTGAAATGCTGAATCAGTAGTGTAATAATGCTTCTACACGAATAATACATAATAAACTTCCCTTGAAAACACTTCAGTAATAATGCCTTTTGGTTCTTTCCTAATGTGTACAGTGCATTATATATCTCAAGCATTCTCTTGTTTTCCCTTTCAAAGCACAAAGGGATGACCCATTAAAGAGTGTTTATCATAGGAGAGCACTATAACTGGTCATGGCATACATCACTTGTCAGAATGCTGTCAGCTGTGACTGATGTACCTGACCTTAGCAACGGTGAAGTTTGTTTTGTGGCAGATCAGAATGCAGAAAGGGCAGGCAAAGGGACAACAGGAACATCAACATAGCACAGAACACTTCAGATATTTAAGCTCAGAGGGGACAATAAGCTCTATTTATAAGTACCTTGACTTATATTCTATCTATTTTCCCTTAAATAGACAGTAAAACATGAGAAAATACCCTACACTGTGCATAGGACCTTCCTTCTTTTGCATACTAGAATTTCTAACTAAAACTGTTTTACTGTTCTCCTTTGCTAAGACATTGTTAACAGACCTCAGGATAAGAGAACCATTTAGCAGTCATGATTACATTTTATTGTTTACTCTATGAATAATGACCCAGCTGGAACATGCCCTATGGCAGACCCCACTCATGTGCATCAATGTCAGTGTATAATAAATGGATGATATATGTTCATTGTTCATACATAAGTTATTCTCATATTAAATTCATAAGTTATAACTTTTCCTGTATATTTCAATCTGTGGCACATTGGGTTTAGGCAATTGTATTTTCTGCCTTCTGTTTGCCCAACCACAACCCTCAAAGGATCATAGATATGCCCCTAGGTATATTTTTCTTTAATGATCTTGCAAGTGCTTCTAAGCTCTTTTCTATTAACAACTACTTGTGGAAACTAAAACATCTACTGGCAATTCATCCATTGTAGAAGATATCTTTATCTCAAAATGTACAGTACATTAAGTTGGATTAAATGCCATGCTCTTCGGTTAACCAAGACTCTGTGTTTTAAAGTTCCTTTTCCCTAGACTGCAGTGGAGAAAGTTAAATGAGACCAATTATAAAGAAAGTTGGTGGCACTCTGCTTAAGCAATGAGATCAAGCTGAGTTTCAGGCAAAGGCAGTTGCTAAATTCAGCATGCAACCTCATGTCCCCCAAGCATTCCAATCAGAAACCAGTGGAAAATGTGGAAAACACAAGGACAGATGAGATTGCTTAATTTGCGCATGTGCTCACTTTTAGATGAGCATCACATATACATATGTAGGGGTTGTTAAAGGAACAGTAATATCAAAAGATGAAAATGTATCAAATAAATTAAAATTTGTATGTAGTGTAGGGACCCATAGGGTACTAATGTCCCTATGCCTTTAAATCCTTATACTTCCTGGTTCACTTAGTTGCTGGGTAGATGCCCACGTATTTCAGTTTTGGCCAAGAGACTGTATGACCACTTCCTGTCCCACTGTAATATAGTGCTTGGAAAGGGGTGGATCTTCCTCTTTGGCTCCTAGTGTCTGACCCATCCAGATGCCTCCATTGAGCCTGGGTACACCAAAGTCCAGTAAAGCTAGTTTGCCCTTGAGGGACCTGAACCTCTAGTGTTTAAGTCAGGGAGAAGGGACCCTATGAATAAGGCTAGTGAGTGGCAGGAATATTATTGTTATAGACTCTGTAGGAGAATAAGACAGTGAGGGAAGATAGAAAAAGCAGCTTTGTGCTCCATAAAGGAGGTGTAGCAGGGAGTAGCTTCCCAGGCTATAAGATTTGCCTACAGTGAAGGGACAACAATGGATAGGGTGTCAGGATTTAGGTTCTCCTCCCTGACCTCTCCACTGGGTGAGATCCAGACCATGTGTGAGGTATTTCTGCCCAGAGGTGTACTGTACTGCCTTGACTACATCCTCAGGGAATGCACCTGCATCTACCTTTTGATATTCTGTCTGAGCTGTGTGCCTATATATTCTGTAAATGTCTCTTTACTGATGTAAGTACCCTGTGGATCATTTGTCTTTGACAAATAAACTATTTGTTCTGTTTGACTGCAAGAACCTCCTGGTGCCCATTTCTTTATTGGTTAAAGCACAGTAGCCTGTGGGAGTTGTAGTTGCACCACACTGCCCTGTCATTTCTTCCACTTTGCGAAGGTCCTGCCTTAAATGTTAGAGTCCGGTGTAGCCCATGCTCTAGTATATTAGCTGGTTATTAACCCCGTTGGGCTTGTATAGTCCAAATACATGTAACAGTAGTGTTGCCCTGCATTGTTAAAAGTTATGTACTATAGTTTTTCATAAACAAAGTGGCACAGGTTAAATAGCAGATAAGCAGATGAGCTCCGTAAAACACCATTGTATTCTACAGAGCTTATCTGTTATCTGCTACACAGCAGCTTATTTATATAAACTATAATAGTGTTTTTGAAGCAAATACAGTGCAAGCCAACAGTACTTTATATTTTAATTACTTCCAAACACTTTTATTTTTTGGTGTTACTCTTACTTTAATGAGTATGGGAGATTTCCTTAGAGCATTAGTTGCATTAATTGCTACTTTTTAGACAACATTCTAACTGTATAAAAGGCATCCATATTTCATTGTGCATACACATGCAGATCAACTTAAGTTAGGGTGCCTTTGTCTGACCAAGTGATCATTTCCCCAGGAGGGCCCCAGGAGGAATTATGGTGTCCCAGAAGACCCAGTTGTAAAGCACTGCCTCAGTGGTCCAATCATATACTTGGGCTTTTCAAGCATCCATGCAGTAAATAGAAACATCTAACATGAATTCACTAAATAGCATTTAAGCAGATATTCTCTAATGGACAAGTTGAACACAGAACAATGAAAGGATTTTCTGCTCTGAGCTTTTATTTCAAACATTTCACTAGTTACTACTTTCACTTGATGATGACCATAAAAAGGCGGTTACTAATGGAGCATAACCACTATACCTAGTCTTGACATGGTAGTTTATCATGCATTGAGCATAGAGAGTGCAAGATGGGAAAAGTGATTTAGTGTTTCAGAGCACAACAATGTTAATTCAATGGGCACCCAATAACGACTTGTCAAAATGTGTATCTTGAAATGATTAATCTGTGTTTTGATTTCGGTAAACTGGCTTCATTCTATCTATACTGTATATGGCATTTAAAGCTGTAGTTGTTAACTTTCTATTTCTTTACAAATGAGTGCTTTTTCTTTTGCCTCACTATATCTTTATTCAAATAAACTCTGTTTAAACAAAAAACTTTATTGATTACATATGTCGAACCTTTTGGGAGACCAATTAAGGGTTCAATCATTTCTAACAAAGTCCCAGCAGGCAAAACAAAGTAAATGTACATCTTGATAAAAAAAATTAAACAAACAAAAGAGACTCAGAAATTTATGTTTAGTTGTTTTTTACTCTTCTTGCTTGACATGCATAAATAAGAATGTTTAAACATACATATGGTTATGTTTAGGATGCCCTCCTAATTACTGTCAGATGGAATCGCAAGCAAATTAATATTGAAACTGAGGACACTGCTCCCGCAAAGGGCTCTGCTACCAAAATAAATATTTCTCATTTGTGTCTGAACACTGTGTTTAATGTTAAATTAAGTAGAGTAATGGAGGGTTGAATTGTTTATAAAAAGGAGTTACCTAATAGCCTTAATTCTAATTAAAATACCGCTCCTGGCTAAAATACTGTACATAATGTATCCACAAGCTAGTTTTATAAACAGTCTGACTATAGTCACTCTATTTTTTATTTCTTATGGATAATATCAGTTTGCTTTTAACGGTTTGGTATGGGATTAATAAATTCCTCCAGGCTCTATATAGCAGAGATAGAATTGTGGCTTTAGCTTATAAAAGTGTTCTTTAAGAAACACAAGGCTTGTCTATGATACCCTGATAACTGAAAGGTGAACTCATTAAAGATCGGGATGAAGCAACGAATGATCCCTGTTGAAACTAGTATTACTATGGGCAAATTTAGGATTGCTACCCCATTTCAACTTACTAGGAAAGTGTTTCACTGACCTCAACCCTCATTTTAAGCAATTGTCACTTACTGGGCCAAAAAGATTCAAATTTGTCCTAGTTGGCATATCTTTAGTGAATATCAACCTAGAGATATCTTGGTGCTGGTCCTGTGTGCCTTTAACTAGATATTGTACACTCACCCCTAAAGCAAGGTAGTGAAAAATCGAATGGCTGTGAACAACAGACAGTTCCGATAGCTACATTCTCAAATAGCAATATTTATTTGGTCCTTGCAAGGCAGCTTTTTCGATTTCCAGTGCAGGATAATCCTCCTCCATAATGGAGTCCTGGTAACAAAACACATCCTAACATGGGAGAAGGGTTGGGGCGTATACTGGTAATCTAAATATCTACCTTGCAAGGGCCAAACATGGAGTAACTTCAGTTTCCCTAAAGCCATGTTCATTGTACTTATGTTGAACAGTGGAAGTATAGTGTCCCTTTAAATGGCAGGCTAAAGAATTGCAGAACTGAAAGACAGGAATGGAAAAATATCAATAACAAATGGAATATGTTGGCACTATATTAATAGATAATAACAGACCAACATCAATATTATGTAGATCACTATTATCCACAAAACACTAAAGTTCCAGTTACAGGTAGTCCTGCATTTTAAACCTTTTAGTGCACCAAGATATGTATATATTCAGTACACAGATTCCATCCAAGTCTATGTGTGCCTCATATATGGATCCCAGGAGTGCTGTTCTCAGAAACATAAAGCATACCGAATAAAACTGTTGATGGGAACATCCAAAACATATAAAACTCTAATGACATTTCTGGAAGGTTATATCATTTGCCAAATTTAAAAATAACATTCTTCAAAATGTCTTTATTGTGTGTATTTCTTCTTATCCAAATAAAATGCATTCATGATTTTTATTTTTAATTTGCTATCAGCAGCCAAATGTCTGTTTGCATATTTCTAAGGGAAACAAGGCATAACACCCTGTTCCTAAAGAACAGTTTCCATCTTGGCATTGATGATCTTTTAAGCAGCTTACCAGTAAAAACGGTAAGACTGTCTATAAAAAGTAACCTTTCAAGGTGGGCAGACGCAACAAAAATCAATTCAAAGAAAACTGTCTTTACCACCAATACATAATGCAAAATGTTTCTGCAATTTATTAGCATGACTGGAATTTTACACCTTTAATTTGTAATATTTAGTAGACAATTAAACAAAGAGGCATTTCAGCATAATAAAGTAAATGAAATGAATGAATATATAATTAGTATTGCAAGGAAAAACATCAGTTCACTGAATGCCAGAACAAGAGCTTAGATGCTAAAACACTTTATCCAGCCATAAAACATCTTTTTGCTCTGGGGCACTGTACAAAGGAAATATTTGCAGACCCCTATAACATAGAGAACAGCATGGAATATTGTTGTTCAGGACCCCAATAGTGGCCTTAAGGTGGCCATACATGGTGAGATCCAATCGTTTGGCGATGTCGCCAAATGATCGGATCTCTCTCCGATATGCCCACCTTGAGGTGGGCAATATCGGGCTGATCCGATCGTGGGCCCTAGGCCCCAACAATCGGATCCTAACGCATGGGAAACGGGGGTTGGATCGCGGGACTGCATCAACGAACAGATGCGGCCGCGATCCAACGGGATTTTTTGTACCATCCGATCGAGATCTGCCCGACTTTCGGCCAGATCTCGATCGGGGAAACCCGTCGGGGGCCACATACACGGGCCAATAAGCTGCCAACTTGGTCTGCAGCTTTTATTGGCCCGTGTATGGCCACCTTTATGCAGTTGTACTACCAATGCTCATCTGATGGTACCCCTGTCCAGCAGAGGAAAACTCAGGGCTCTGTATTGGATCCACTTTTATTTAACTTGTTCATTAATGAATTAGGGGAGGGTGTTGTAAGTAATGTATCAGTGTTTGCAGATGACACAAAACTATCCAGCCCAATAAATTCCATCCAGGATGTGGCATCCTTGCAACATGATCTTGACAAACTGGCAATCTGGGCAGCTAAGTGGCAAATGAGATTCAATGTTGATAAATGTAAAGTCATGCCCCTAGAATATAGAAGCGTGCAACTCACTTATACCCGTAAAGGAATTGTTCAGTATAAAATAAATACTGGGTAAATAGATAGGCTGTGCAAAAAAAAAAAAAATATTCAAGATAGTTAGTCAAATGTAATCTATAAAGGAGTGACCTGATGTCTAACATAACATAACAGAACACTACTTCATGCTTTGCAGCTTGGATTCCACTAACTGTATTAGAAACATTCTTATTTTGTACATGCTATATATTAACCCAGTTTTTATTTTTATACTGATCTGTTCCTTTAATGGGACTGCACTAGGCAATTCCATAATGGAAAATGACCTTGCAGTCCTTGAAGATAATAAACTTGACTGTAGCAAGCAATGCCAGTCTGCAGCTACAGGGCCTTGAGCTGTATTACAAGGGACATAGATTAGTGGGAGGACGGGGTCATTCTTCCACTGTATAGAGCACTGGCAAGGCCCCATCTAGAATATGCCGTACAGTTTTAGTCTCCATGGCTCAAAAGGGATATTATTGAATTAGAGAGGGTACAAAGAAGGGCAACTAAGCTGGTAAAAGGTATGGAAAATCTTAGCTATGAGGAAAGACTGGCCTAGTTAGTGTTGTTCACGCTGGAGAAGAGGCGCATAAGGGGTGATCTGATTACTATGTATAAATATATAAGGGGATCATATAATAATCTCTCTGATGCTTTATTTACCAGTAGGCCTTCCAGATAACATGTGGGTGCCCATTCCAATTAGAAGAAAGGAATTTATGGCTAAAAGTTCTAAAGGGTTTTTTTCACATTGAGAGCTGTGAAGAATTTTCTCCCTGAATCAGTCGTGCTGCTTGATAAATTAGTTAGTTTTAAAGGGATACTGTCACCGGAAAACATGCTTTTTCCAAAAAGCATCAGTTAATAGTGGGGTTCCATTAGACTTCTGCACTGAAATCTGTTTTTCAAAATGGCAAACTGATTTCTTTACATTTAATTGTGAATCTGACATGTAGCTAAACATTTTGGCAGAAAATCAATATACTCAAGTCAATAGTGGTGCCACACTTACACTATATCGCCTTTTGAAGCGTTGGGTGCGCAGCTGTGGTCCTCTCTGCCAAGAAATATATCCACAGTATGAAAATAAATCCTGCAGCACTCTGATATGTAAGTCAATTGTTTATTCGTGCCATCAGCAAAGCGTCGTTTCAGGCTGCTGGATTTATTTTCATACTGTAAACATGTTGGCAGTTTCCCAGGTGCCCTCAGTCATGTGACTTGTGCTCTGATAAACTTCAGTCACTATTTACTGCTGCACTGCAAGTTGAAGTGATGTCATTCCCCTCTCTTCCCCCCCCCCCTCCAAGAAGCCTAACAACAGAACAGTGGGAAGGTTACAAGACAACATCTCCCTGACATAGGATAAAAGCTCCTGGGTAGATATCAGAATAGCACTCAATATTAAAAATTCAAATCCCACTGCAACTCCATCAGTTACATTGAGTAGAAGAAACAAGAGCCTGACTGAAACCAGTTCCATCATGAAGTGCTGGCTCTTTCTGAATGCACATGGCAAAATGACCTGAGATGGCTGCCTACACAACAATATTACAACTAAAAAATACAATTATTGGTTCAGGAATGAAATTGTATATGGTAGTGTAAACAGTGTAATTTAGAAATAAAAAATACACCATAAACATCATGACAGAATCCCTTTAAGAAAAGGTTGATCGGCTTTTTAGCATTTTTACATGCTGGCAGCCATTCGTCAGGCGATAGTTGCTTGGAAATTCAACAGGATTCAATGGAGCTGTGGGAGGCAATCAGGGCAAATCCACCATAAGAAACTTCTCCAGGAGAGTTAAGGAAAGTGGTTGTGCCATTTCAGTCTTTTTTTCCTCCAGCCATTGAGCAAAAGGATGAAACCAGAATAATAAATTACATTTTCCTATTTTTCTGCATCGTCTAACATGCCAACTTCTGAAAATTAGGTGTTGACGATTGTCATTCATTTACAGTTTTCTTCAAAATTTGTATAAAATGTTCAGTGGGACAAAGTTTGACTGGCAAATAACTTGCCATACTCTCAAATACAATGCTACTCTTTAAAGAAGGTTTTTTTTCACTCTGACACTCCTTATTCATAACATGAACATACAGGAGAGTTATTTAAGGGGCTTAGAGCAGAAGAAATAAATATTGGTCTCCAAAAGACAAATGTTGCCTTTATGAAAACCAGATCGCTTCTAATGTATATATTTGGACCATTATTCCTTCTTGCAAAGTATACAGTTTCTAAAACATGTTCTCCGCTCCAACAAATAGAATATACATGCAAATGTCTAAAAATGCAGCTGTCATCATTAGAATTTAAGCTTTTATTTGTTTTTTATTTGTTAGAAAATCTTTAATACAGCATCTTTTTTTTATATTTTTTGAAGTATTTTATTGAACCTTTTTTTGAATGTTCCAGGAATGTATTTTGTTAAAAAACATTACAGTTTGCATATTGCTGTTGCCATATGCTGAATACATGTATATGTGTGGGAGATTGTGAAATGAGACAATTGAAACAAAATGGTAACAGGACATGACCAACAGAAGCTGCTATAAAACACCTTCTGTCTGTGTTTATAAATGTGTTATAATGGGGCTCATTTATCAACACTGGGCAAATTTGCCCATGGGCAGTTACCCATAGCAACCAATCAGTGAATAGCTTTTTAAAGCCAG
Source organism: Xenopus laevis (assembly GCF_017654675.1). Lineage (NCBI taxonomy): Eukaryota > Metazoa > Chordata > Amphibia > Anura > Pipidae > Xenopus > Xenopus laevis. The sequence continues at coordinate 46,438,515 of NC_054372.1, forward strand.
TTGCAAGTAGAACAATGAATGCAGCAATTTGATTTGTTGCCATGGGTTACTGCCCATGGGCAAATTTGCCCAGTGTTGATAAATGACCCCCAATGTGTTTTAAGTCCAGGTTACTCTTTGCAAAGACCTGCCCCCAAATGTAGTAAAAGATAGTAATTATACCAATAAGATATTTGCTTTTTAACAGGTAAACTCTACCTGCTAATTGGTTGCTATGAAACCTTGTGTTATCCACTAACCCAATTCCCCATGCCTTCAAAGATCAGTGCATCAGTTTCCTCTCACAACTACATTAACGTAGACTAATTGATTGCTATGAGTTACTGCTCCTGGATAAACTTAGTGCATTTTAATACATAACACCCATTATTGCCTCCAGAGACTAAAAATTATTAGATATAGATAGAGCATAATTGCACACAAACAGATGCTGAATTTTTTGGAGGTGTTAAGCAAGGGTAAGATCTATGGTGCAAATGTTTTATATTATACATATAATTATGCAGTTGAATAGTTCAAGAAATAGGCCCCTCTTTAAAAGCATAACTGGCACACTAACTCAAGACCTGGCTAAGCATTAGTGGAAGTTCATATAGTTACATAGTTACATAGTTAAATCTGGTTGAAAAAAGACAAAGTCCATCAAGTCCAACCCCTCCAAATGAAAACCCAGCATCCACACACACAACCTTCCATACTTTCACACAAAGTCTATATACCCATACCTATACTAACTATAGAGTTTAGTATCACAATAGCCTTTGATATTATGTCTGTCCAAAAAATCATCCAAGCCATTCTTAAAGGCATTAACTGAATCAGCCATCACAACATCACCCGGCAGTGCATTCCACAACCTCACTGTCCTGACTGTGAAGAACCCCCTACGTTGCTTCAAATGAAAGTTCTTTTCTTCTAGGCTAAAGGGGTGGCCTCTGGTACGGTGATCCACTTTATGGGTAAAAAGGTCCCCTGCTATTTGTCTATAATGTCCTCTAATGTACTTGTAAAGTGTAATCATGTCCCCTTGCAAGCGCCTTTTTTCCAGGGAAAACAACCCCAACCTTGACAGTCTACCCTCATAATTTAAGTCTTCCATCCCTCTAACCAGTTTAGTTGCACTTAGTCTCTGCACTCTCTCCAGCTCATTTATATCCCTCTTAAGGACTGGAGTCCAAAACTGCACTGCATACTCCAGATGAGGCCTTACCAGGGACCTATAAAGAGGCATACCGTACTTATGTTTTCATTCCTGGAGTTAATGCCCTTTTTTATGCAAGACCAGAACTTTATTTGCTTTAGTAGCCACAGAATGACACTGCCCGGAATTAGACAACTTGTTATCTACAAAAAACCCTAGATCCTTCTAATTTAAGGAAACTCCCAACACTCTGCCATTTAGTGTATAACTTGCATTTATATTATTTTTGCCAAAGTGCATAACCTTGCATTTATCAACATTGAACCTCATTTTCCAGTTTGCTGCCCAGTTTTCCAGTTTAGACAAATCACTCTGCAAAGTGGCAGCATCCTGCATGGAACCTATAGTTCTGCACAATTTAGTATCATCTGCAAAAATAGAAACAGTACTTTCAATGCCCACCTCCAGGTCATTAATAAACAAGTTGAAAAGCAAGGGACCTAGTACAGAGCCCTGCGGTACTCCACTAACAACACTGGTCCAATTAGAAAATTTTCCATTAACCACCACTCTTTGTAGTCTATCTTTTAGCCAGTTCTCTATCCAGGTACAAATACTATGATCCAGGCCAACATTCCTTAATTTAACCAGTAACCTTTGAATTTTTAGAGTGGTGGCACACATAGCATTCCAGGGAGATTAGTCACCCAGCAACAAATCTCCTCTTCTGCGGGTGACTAATATCCCCAAAATGCCTTACCGCCCGCTGCACTCAGATCACTTCGGTTTTCCGAAGTCGCCCGAAGTTTCTTTGTGAGGCAACTGGGCAACTAATCTCCCCAGAATTCTATGTGTGCCCCACCCTTACTATTGAGTGCTGTTCTCATATCTACCACTAGGGACATGGGAGCATTTATAGCAACACAGGTGTTAGTTTACCGTTATCTTGTTACTTTCCGATTGCCCTGCTAATGGGCTGCTGGGGGATTGGGGAAGGGAGAGGGGTAATATCACTGCAACTCAGTAAAGCGTGACTGAATTTTATCAGAGCGCAAGTCACATGGCTGAGTGCACCTGGGAAACTAACAACATATCTAGCCCCATGTCAAAATTAAATATTAAAAAATTGCTTTGCTCTTTTGAAAAACAGATTGCAGTGACGAATTCTGCTGGAGCACTATTAACTAATGCAACATATTTTCCTATCACATAATCCCTTTAAAACTACTGAAATTAGGATATTAGGATATTAGGCTATCCTAACATTTCCTCATGGAAAAAATGATGCCCTTTTAGGCAAACCTTATTTCTACTGATGAATTAGCAACCAGTGTTCCCCTCTGTCTGTCTCTCTATCTATCTCTCTCTCTACCTCTCTCTACACAGTAGGGTCCATTTCCAAATCTTTGCTGCAGAATTTAGTTGGGAAGTTTTCAGTACAATCTATGGGGCAGGATTTAAACGTTATGTAATGAGTGTTCATATCTAAATACTGGATAAATTCTTGTTGGGTTTAACATACCTTTATTAAAAGCTAACACCTACTAAATGCGATTATAGACCAAATAAAATGGGGTTAAAGTGGTATAACTACATGCTGCTCTTTATACAGCTTTATAAATATTGCCCTTATGAATACATTGAATAACAGTATACCAAATATAGACCCCAATGGACAGCATGGAAGCATTGAACAATACTTTCTTTTTTCTAAAAGGTTGCCAACAAGATTCCAGGCAAATAGGGCTATTATGTTTGGAAGCTAAATTAGTTATATTAATGATGTAAGATAACTGCTGTTTGCTTATGTATTCTTCTTGTGATTAATCTTTAATCTTTGCTGTTTGTATTTTTTATTGGTTCCTGTGGGTAAAACCCTGACTTACATCTTCACTCTCCACCTATTATACCATTGCAGATTGCAACAATATTTAAACAAGGCAACTGAATTTCTAAGCCTTGGCTCCCATAGTAGCAGCGCAGTATGCGAGATTTCCGCCAGACTTTAACAGAGGAACCTGTTGACTTATGGAACATATCATATTGTCTGAAAGCCAAACTGATGCAGGTGTCTGCAGAAAGGAAAATACAACCAAGTATACTATACTGTTGAAAAGGGGTGATGAACAGCCAATAGATATGTTTCTTAACTTAATAAACTGAATAAAGAGAAAGTTGAAAAAAAAAACCTAAAGAGATGCATTCATACTCTTTATATAGGTGTCATGGTTACTCAGTAGTTATATCTACTGCATCTCATCTTTCAACAATATAGGGTAATGTTGAGGTTATAATTGTGTTCTGTGTGTCATTAAAATAAATTAAAGGAACAGAAATAACAAAAAGTGTTTTAAAGTAAATATAATATCATGTTCTATTGCCCTGCATTGGCTAGAAAGTTACGTGTTTGCTTTGGAAAGACCATTATCGTTTATATAAATAGGCACCATGTTTTTGTCCACTATGCAGTAGATTTTTCTCCATTTAATATCCTTGTTCATACCGGTGCAAAGTTGCGTGTAACTACATACACACAACGTGTAGAGCTTGACACCCTACAATATAAGTATAGGAAAGCCCACATTTGAAGTAGGGATGAATCAAGGTCTCACAACCCTGCCCCCTGCTTGCTTGTCAATTCCACCTTTATAAATTCTTTGTTTCTTAGCAGGAGAGCCACATACATTTGCCATCTATTCTCAATCTTTTTTGCTCCTACCTAGGATTAGTTAATATCTTACCCTTTTCTCAATGATAGTGTGTTTACCTACATAGACATAAGGTGCTGGTACAAAGAGAAACTAGAAAGTCATGCTATCTTGCAGGTGCATAAGCCAATAAAACATGTCAATATTTTCTATGAGATACCATAGACCTACCATAAAACTTACAGTAGAAGTATATGTCAACTTTTGAACAGAAAAATAGACTGAGAGTTAAGTGATCACAGTTTTAACACAGAGAAGATTTCAGGATACTGAATGGTGTCAGGATCTACCTGGAATACCAGGATACTTAGAAGCTCCTGCTTTACCTCACTGAGCCACTGGAGGCCTTCAGCCTCTGATTCTACTCAAATTGCTAAGAACATATTCTTGTTACCCTATGCATATGTTCACCTCCTCCTCTCTCATTAAACCCAGGTGATTGTAATCTGCCAATTAAGGGGCTTCATAATCCTGTAACAAACAATTCCCAAGTGCATGATTATCAAAGCCTTTTCAAAGCCAGATCTAGCGTTATTCCTTGTTCCTGTGATACCTGTGCCTGGTTCCCTGTTCCTGTCTGTGTCCTGCCTGGTTCTCTGCTCTGTGCCCCTGTTCTCTGCTCCAGTTCCCATTGCGTATTGGATCTCCTGGTATTTAACCTCGGCCTGTCTCTCTGACCATTCTCTGCCTTTCGCCTGCCCCTGACCTCAGCCAGTTTACTTAGTTTGCCACCAGTCTCCAGGGTCGGACTGGAGGGCCTGGGGGCCTACCGGGACTGCTGGTCCAGGGCCCCCTCTGGGCCCCCAGCCCTCTACTGCGACACGCCGAGTTGGTGCGACTGTGTGAATGCGTCAGTCAGTGCGCATGCGTTAACTACGCATGGACTAGCAGCGTCACTCGGCGCGCATGCGCATTACGCAAAATTTAAATATCAGAAGAGGGGGTCTGGCCTGGCAAGGGCCCACGACGGTAGACACTGTCAGTCTCTGACCATTGGCTCGGTAAAAGGACTGCTATTACCTCTATTACATTATACCTGCTGTATTACCTTTCATCTGTGTAAATAAACCAGTTTTCTTCATGACAACATTCCAGTTTATCAGCACCTTAATTACCCAGTGTATCCGTGTTACACAGCACCAAGGCTCCTATCTGCTAGACATTCACCTGTGGCTCACCCTGACAGATGGAGACTAGACATAATAGGGCTAACTTGCTAAAACTTACTAAAAGTGAGCAAATTAGCATTAGTACAGTAACCCATAGCAACCACTCAAACTTTGCTTTCATTCTTTCTGACTCTAGCTGAAAAAGTTAATTGCTGATTGGTTGTAGGTTACTGCCCGATCACATTTTTGCTTTCATTTTTTTTCCATTTGGAATGCTATGGGTGCCTTCCCTGGTACAGATTTGCCTAGTCCAAAAGGTCACCGTGAAGTGTTTGATCAGAATTGCTATTTTTAATATTCTTATTATATCTTTGCTTTCATCCTCTTCAGATTGTAGAGACCTGTTGGGGAGGATAAGAGAATAGTTAACCGTATTGATATAAAGTCAACTGGTGAAGTACATTTCTTCAGTAGTGATATGAGGGCTGGCTCGAAGCCTGTGGGTCAGGCAGGTTTATTGCTCATAATATTTTCACCTGTGACCTTCTACTGCCCCACTTCCACCTCCATGCGCACCTTTTATATACTCGCGCACAGGTTTATAATATAATAACAGAACACCAGGTTAGTGAGATGTAGTCGACCTGTACATCACTAGTGGACAGACTGCTAAAGCTAAGGGAAACAATTTTCCCTTCTCCCACCTACTAGCTGTTAAAGCCTGGTAAAATCAAAAGCTTGCTTTAGGGCCCTTACAGACAGGTTTTTTTTTTAAAATGGTTATTAGGGCTGTTTCATACCTAGTTCTACAAGTGACACACTGAGGTTTGTGGTGTCATATACCCATCCATGTTGCACTTTGTCTCATTGTGTTGAAACTGTTCATAGGAAAAAAAAGACATGGGCCATGGTTAGTACAAGATTTATCCAACAGCTGGTTTGTTTTTAACTTGGCTGTACTATTCCCCTTGTCCATAGCCCTGTCCATCAAATCCCTTTGCACTTCAGATTTAACTATTTATTGTCCAAACTGGAACAATTCAGAATCCTTTCTCAAGGATTAACACAGGTAATAATGTGCTGAGCGGCACTGAGCATTACAGTCCCATTAAACATAATGGCGTTTGACGGCTAAAAGCACATCTTTTGATAAAGTGACACAGGTGTCTGCTTTGATATATGTGTTCATTTGTCAGGTAAGTTTTAATCAAATTGCTGAGAATAATTCTGGATACTTCAGATCTATAATAAATCTGCCTCCCCCCAAGTTATACAGATTCATAAATGCAGGTACAGTATGTCGGCTGCCATAAGAGGAATAATAATCCAGTCCTGGCTTTGATTTCACATACTGGCCACATTCACTTTAATGAGAAAAACCTATCTTGTGTTTTTATCTCATGAAAATCTCAAGTTTTTCTGGCCCATTATAGTATAATAAATTACTAGATAAATCAGGGCCGATAGTTTGTGGATGAGATAGCATTCATGGCCGTAACTACAGCGGAAGCAGTCCCTGCACGGGGCCCAGGAGGTGTAGGGGAGCCCATGGGGCCCAATTTCAATGTAAATTGCTAAAAACAGGACAATCTCTGGATACATTGGGGTCCCTAAAATTAATTTGCTGTGGGGCCCAGTAACATCTACTGTAGCTATTCCAATGTTAGCCTATGGGGACCTTCTCCATCAGTTTTCTAAGGTTTATTTGATCGAAGGAAAATCCTATGATCGATTAAAATCCTTTGAATCATTCGATTTTTCCTTCGATCGTAGGATTTGCGGTAACCTACCTTGAGGGTCGTATTCGAGGGTTTATTAACCCTAGATATTCGACCCTTAGTAAATGTGCCCCCATGTGTGAGTAAATATCTCATGGAAAAGGGTCTACAGTCTATCAATAGTTGCAAATGAGAACCAGCTTGGTAGAATGAATGCAATATAGAAGTCAGAGATAAAAGAACTATATTTCTACATGAAAATATGATCTTGCAAAAGGTTAAGAAATCAAATTGTTACTGAGCTTATTGATTAAAACATCTCCAGATTGATAAAAAGTAAGATATACAACAGCACAGGTAAGTAAACAGTATTCATGTTAACCTGTCTATGAGGCACAACATACAGTGATATAAAAGTATTTGCCCCTTCATCATTTATCGTATTGTATAATGCTACAGTGTTGTCTATGTTGTACTTTCCAAACCAAAGAATTACTGTTCAAAATATGCATTTCTTTGGTTTAATCCAAAACAGCTTTACAGAATAATAACACATTGGAGGTAATGGGTAGAATCATAAAAGGATCTATTAAAAATGTGGCAATACTTTCTAAAAACAAAGGAGCAGGGGGCGCCTGCACGCAGCTGAACGGACCTGTGAGAGATCTGCTCCCGCATCCTGTTAATTAGCCATTATTAGCACAGAACATGGCTCCAACGCTTTAGCCTGCACACCTTGAACTCATCAATCTGTGTAGACTGCAGCGATGGGTCCCCCTTCTACAAAAAAGAAACAGCAACCCAGCACACCGCCCATGTTCCAGAAACGCACTGCCGAAAAGCCCCGGACGCCATCTTTGGCAGAGAGCGAGGAACCAGATCCAGTCTCGGAGATGGCAGCTTTTACAACCGAGACCCAAACCGCATTGCAAGTGGTCCGGAATCTCTTCAGAACTGAGCTAACTGCAGTGGTCTCTGATTTTGCCTGACAAATTAACAATCTGGGGGACAGAATGGACAAGCTTGAACAAATTACCGACGAGCATACCACTGCTCTCCAGGAGGATCAAAAACAACTAATGGCACACCAGGACCAGATTATACAGCTGGAAAATAAAGTGGAGGATCTGGAGAATCGCTCCAGGAGAGGTAAACTGCGGGTCAGGGGGGTCCCCGAATCAATCACCAATATAACACATTTAATGGTAGGGGTACTTCATCAGCTCCTCCCTGATCATACTGCGGATCAGCTACATATTGAGCGAATCCACAGAGCCCTTGGCCGCCCATGCAACCCTAATATTCCAAGGGACATAGTATTGAAATTACACCATGTGGAAGTCAGAGACCTGGCTTTACAAACGGCTAGAGAATTTATTTATATTGGCCCCACTACTTTACAGAAGAGGCGGTCCATGAAACCTGTTACTTCAATTCTCAGCATCAAGTGAAATATCAAGTGAAATATAAATGGGGCTTCCATTTTTCTTTGCAATTCTCCTGGAAGGGACATAACCATATGATTTACACTCCTGAAGCAGGTATGGCGATACTTAAGGGAAGCGCTAGCATCCACGATGGGGACAACCAATCACCTACAGCGTCACCTAGAGCGGACCCGGACTGGACTGTATTACCCTGTAGTACTCCAGGCAACAGAAACGCCCACCTCCACGTTCTCCGAACAAAGAGCATCGACCATCACGCCCAAGGCCCGACACAGCACCGGCCTGATTCATGCTTCTAACCCAGAATTAGGGGTACCTACGACTCCCAGCCAAGGGTGAGTGAGACCCTACATTTTCATCCGGATACTAGATGGCACTTTGTTCACTATGATTCTATATGTTCGCTACTGCTCACTTTAAAGTCACTGTTACAGTTGGACAGTGTTCTCACTTGAATCATCTGAAATTGGGGATGAGGGCTGTTGCCCCCCCCACATTGAGCACCTTTCTTTTGCATACCCCCCAAGATTTGGAGGAGAATGACGAGGACACAGTGCTCATCTAAAGTGTTCACCCACTTTAAATTATGTTTACTTTTTCTTTTTGTTCTTAATTTTTATGCTTGTTATTTTTACTCAATACTCACCTGGCGATTAAATGAAAGCCTATTAGCTGAGCAGGAATGCATTGGCTATATTGTAAAATAGCTAAAGCAATTTTTTGCAGAGAATTGCACATCAGATACGTCTCCAGCCTGGCTATGGGTTGCGCAGAAGGCGTATATTAGGGGTTGTTTGATTCAATATGCTCGCTCTTCTGGAACGAGATTTGGCAACCTTAGAAAGTGACAACAGATTACACCCTAATACCCGAACTAGGCACCTTATAGAAGAAATTAAATAAAAGCTTGTCAAATCAGTACGGCAGAACAAGCCATCCGTAAAATGATGACAAATCTATTAAGGCTCATAATAAACTTAATTCTATCCATAAAATTAGACAGCCTAATGGTCACATCACCTCAGACCCAAATGCTATTGTCACGGCATTCCACTCTTATTACCAACGCCTTTACAATTCCCCACCCCAATTGGATGACAAAGCTTTATATCGATACATTAAACAATATGCCTCTGCTCCATTGACAGAGATGGCGACCATGCTAGAAGAGGAAATTACATACCAGGAAATTGAAAGTACGATTAAAAACCTAGTCTAAAGTCTAATAAAGCCCCGGGCCAGATGGCTTTTCCTCCCTTTATTATAAAAAATACCAGAATCAGCTAATTCATCATTTACAAACTTTATTCAAACATATTGTTACTAGCCATTCTCTGCCCCCAGAGATGAACAAGGCTAGGGTAACTGTGATACCAAAACCCACTATCCACGAAAAATTATATTATAATATATCGCTATTGAATTTAGATATAAAACTGCTAGCTTCCATTTTAGCTACCCAATTAAATAGGATATTAACTACAATGATCCATACAGACCAAATTGGATTTATCCCATCTCGCCAAGCACCTGATAATGTTAGAAAAATTGTCAATCTAATAGCACATGCTAATAAATATAAAACACCTCTTTGTCTTTTAGCGCTTGATATCAAGAAAGCATTTGACACCTTGAACTGGAAGTATCTCTTTACATTGCTAGAGGTGATAGGGATAGGATCAAACTTTCTGAATACATTAAAGACCTATTATCATAACCAAAAGACAGACTTAATTTCCCATCTATGGATCCACAAAAGTATATAGATATCAGGAGGGGCACCAGGCAAGGATGCCCGCTTTCCCCAGCATTATTTGCCCTAGCGATGGAATCTCTAGCAAGGGCCTTTAGAGATCATATTAGATAAAGACAGGGAATACAAGCTTTCATTGTTTGCAGATGACCTTCTGATGCATGTGAGGAACCCTGATAAGTCTGAATTGCTGCCCTGTAGTGTGCCGAAACATGTTGTTAAATTGTTAGAACTTAATTTTGTTTTTCTACAGTACTTAGGAGTTAAAATAACCAGCCTGTTACCCTCTCTCTATAAAGCTAACTTCCACCAATGTTTCATTCTTTGACACAGGATTTGTTGAAATGGGATAAGCATAAAATCTCGTGGATCAGTAGAATCCACTGTATCAAAATGGTGTTGTTACCCAAAATACTCTATTTGTTCAGAACGTTACCAATTAAGGTGCCTATACACGACTTATACACATTACAGTCTAGAATCAACGCCTTCATTTGACAACACAAACACTATAGGATATCATAGCAAACAATGTGCTTGCATAAAGCAAATGGAGGTTTGTCGTTACCCCATCTGGTAAAATACTATTGGGCGGCACGTTTAGCACAGCTTGCAACATTGCATGCAGGACTTATGGCCCCGATTTGGGTACAGATAGAGGACGATCTCAGATACCCGTACCTATCCCATCAAATAATCTGGCTACCTCGGATACCATTTAATAAATTGACGGATCCATCCTCACTAACATTGGATATGCTATACCTGTGGAACATGCTGCGGAAGAGATTTCACCTAATTTCCACTTCACCTTTAACCCCTCTAACAAACAACCAGGATTACTTACCAGGCCAGTCGAGACGATCATTTGCATGGTGGTTCGCGAATGAATTGACTACGCTTCAATCGTTGACAAGATTTGGGAAACGATTATCACATCAACAACTTTTGGATATTTACAAATGCAGGAGGTATTTCAGACTACTCAACTGGTTCATTGTGCTAGACAACAGCTGAGGAAGGCTACAGATGGCATTTTAAAGTCCACGGCTTTGGAAACCATTAGTAAACAGTGCCCACTTCAGCCGGGTATCCTCAGTATAATATACCGGTTATTAATTCAGCCTCCCCAACTATCCTAGAAACTGGGATATATGCTAAAATGGGAAACTGATCTTGGGGCTACGCTCATGACTAAACAGTGGGCCCGCTGTAGCTTAACTGCACAAAAGGGGAGCACTTGTGTGACTTTCAGATAGACTTCTATTAAGCTGCTCCATAGGACATACCTGGTCCCTACACGGCACAGCGTTTAACCCTCAATGCTTCCGAGGATGTTCGGACTTGGGGTCGCTACGTTACACATGGTGGACGTGCCCAATTGTGTCTCAGTTTTGGGATGCAGTGACGAATCTTCTCTCCAGAATTGTCCACATTAGATTTCCCAAGGACCCCCTAGTAATGTTACTGGGCATAAATACACCAACTCGGCCCATAGACTGAGCCAACATATACTGATGGCCGAGAGAATAATCATTGCAGGTAATTGGAAAAAAACAGGACTGCCTCTGTGATCCTAAAAGGCAAAGATAATTGCAATCGCTACCAACGAGAAGCTCACCTATATGCTAAAAATGACTTGGCAGCATATGACAAAATTTGGCTCCCTTGGCTGGCACATGAACATGATTCTAATTATACCAGGCTTTACATGCCTGATGAGGGGACAGGTTTAGACTATATTTAATAGTTTCATCTATTGCAGTAGGTAGACTGCAAATAATACCCCACCGCCATATTAATATTAACACTATTTTGTTAACCCAAGGTAATATTTTATTTTCATTCTTGTTTTTTTTTTCTTTCTTATTTTCATTTATTGTTAATAACATTATGTTAATAAGCCAATATTGATAACTGGGTACCGCATATGGCGGAACACCCTTTCAAATGTTATGGTAATACTATGACAATCATTAAAACTTGTCAGTTTAAAACAAAACAAAGGAGCACTGAGTTTCTATGAGAATATTGCAACACATATTTCATTTTAACATCTGGACAGTTGAATAACTCTGTGGTCATGTTTAAAAAAATATGAAATGACAGCAAAGCCAATTATCAAATACACAATCTTAAAATTATAGATTAGTTCTACATTTTGTCTGAAAAGAAAACCCACATTTTGGGAGATCTTCCCGTTAGTCTCTGTTCATGATAACTCTGGCCAGGAACAAAATTATTGTTAGACCATGCCATTGAACAGAAGCCAGGAACTGCACTCCTCCGATAAATCTCTTTTATTTCTAGACACAACAGGAAAAGTTTCTTTATTTCTGCAAATACCATTATAAGCGGTTTAATTAGGGGCTGTTTCCCTCGCCACGTATATTGCTCTAATTCTTTATTCTTGACAGTTTGTGTATTACTGTAAGAGTTGAGCAACGCTAATCGTGACTGGAACATTTTATTGAGAATCACATTATTCTGCAGATTTAATTCGTGTTACTATTCTGTTTCAGTGTTCACACGGCTGTATGCTTGTCTTCAGCACTATTTCTGCAGATCTTTATCAGCTGCATGAACCACTGATCAGCCATTCCTGTTTTCTTTTTCCTTCGCTTGTTTTAGTTAATAAAAGGTCATTTGCTGAAATGTTACTTTGTCTCATTAATTGAGGCTCAGGCAAATGTTAATCTATTTATAATTCCCACTATCAAATCATTTAATCATGCTGAGGGCTACATTTTAATCCTTCAAATAAGATCAATTACTTCACTTTCACTAAGTTTATTCAATTAGTAAAAGGTCATTCTTTTTTTACCATTCTCTAAAATGTACATATTTTTTAAAAAAATGCATGAAATTTTCTCCAGCTCATGTTTCCTAGTAGGAGCTCAGTAAGCCTGTCAACTGTCATAATTTCATATTGCAGTTATTTATTAGCAGAAGCAGGTTCAGCCCTACCGAGCATGCCCCCTGTCTTCCATCTTTGACTCACTCACTGACAGTATTTGTTATATAGGTATGGGATCCCTTATCCAAAAACAGTAATCAAGAAAGATCCAAATGACTGGAAGTCCATTTTAATTAATATTAGCATTTTAATTAACATTAGTATTATTTGTACAGGTATGGAATCCCTTATCCAGAACCAGTTATCAAGAAAGTCCCAAATTACGGTAAGGTCATCTCCCATAGACTCCAATTTAATCATGTAATTCTTGTTTTAAAAAATGATTTCACTTTTCTCTGTAATAATACAATAGTACCGTGTACCTGATAGTGACTAAGCTGCATGAATCCCAAACCTCCCAACTGTCCCTTTTTCGGAGGGACAGTCCCTCTTTTGACAGCTCAGCCTGCAGTCCCTCATTTGTACTGGAAAATCCCTATTTTCTCTGCACTGAACAGCCAGAAAAAGAAACAAAGTTTCTCACTTAAAGGAACAGTAACACCAAAAAATGTAAGTGTTTTAAAGTAATGAAAATATCATGTACTGTTGCCCTGCACTGGTAAAACTGATGTGTTTGCCCCAGAAACACTACTATTGTTTATAACAACAAGCTGCTGTGGAGCAATAGTGGAAATTGAAAAACGGCTATATGGCACAGGTTAACTAATGGATAACAGATAACACCATTAGACAGACAAAGCTTATCTGCTATCTGCTGTGTAACTTTTGCTTTTTCTCCTTTGAATGGCTGCCCCCATGGCTACGCAGCAGCTTATTTATATAAACAATAGTAGTGTTTCTTAAGCAAACACAGCAGTTTTACCAGTGCAGGGCAACACTGCATTATATTTCAATTACTTTAAAACACTTTTATTTTTTGACGTAACTGTTCCTTTAATTGGCTTTTAGCAGAGAGCACAGAACAGCTAACAGGTGCAAATAAGATACTTTGTAACAATTTTGAGACACATAAAACAGTTTAGATAAGGAGAAATATTTTCAAACTTTCATAACCTGCCAAATTTTGTAAAATGAACATGGTAATTAAGGGGTGTGGCCACAGAAAGGGACATGGTCAAAATCTTGTTGTTCTACGTGCGGAAAACTTTTTTGTCCCTCTTTTTACTTCCAAAATGTTGGGAGGTATGGAATCCATATTGGTGGCAAAACAATGCTATTGGGTTTATTTAAAGGATAAGTAAACCTTTAAAACAAGAGATTGTAAAATTGATGAGGGGGCTGCAACAACGCCACCTGATGGTCATTTTCCCACCAGTCTGACTACCAAGTAGTCAAGGAAGTTGTCAGGAGAAAGAAAGAGGAATTCAAAAAGAGAGAAAAAGAAACCTTGTTTGTGGCTGAGTTATACCTTCTTATCCCATTTCAGCCAACAGTTGGTATACATGCATGGCAAATAAAGCATCCCTGCTGTTACAGGGTTTAATAGCGTAAATTTGGCGCTGTTGCTACATAAGGTAGCTAGCAAAATGCATATTTAGGTCCAAATTGACACACAAATAATGGTGCTGATCTTGATGATATTTACTTGATGGAATATCCAATCAAAGCATGATACAATCCCTCTTCAGACAAATCATTTGCTAAGATCTGTAGATTTAATTCATCACCACATAATTAAGGAATTGATAATTCATGGACATAGACTATAGAACCCAAAGTACACATTTGCTACATTTTGGTGAGAATTGGGGTTAATATTGTGCCCTTTCTTTTATATAGCGGGTTCTGTGCAGCAATTAGAATGAGTCAGCTTATGAAATAAGGAGAGACAAACAAACTGACAATGCAGTTATACTGTACATTTACTGAACTCATTTAAACAATAACATTAAACAACATTCCTAAATTATGATGGAAATGGTAAGCTCAGCATTTGTTCACCCAAGGTGATCAGTTATTGTAAATGTTACACATTTGTCCATATTATTCTGTATCAGGTATAGTTCATGTTGTTTTTTATTTTCTGTTCCTTTTTGCTTTTCTTGCTAACCACTTTCATAGCCCACAGACACAAACCATTAAGTAGAACAATAAACCATTCTGCTTACTCGAAAAAAATAAGAGGATAATTAAAACTGATCCATTATGCAAGTCTGATGCTCAATTTTAAGGTTTTTTTTTATTTGTTTGTCTGATCAGATGAGACAATAACCATACAAGCCTGGAAGGACTATGCTGTATTTTATTTGCTTATAATAGGAATATGATGACAATGGGTTTTCAATATTTTGTTCTGCAATTACTGTTTACATTTGCAGACATCTTTAAGAAAGTTATTTCGATTACTGTTAACAATGGAATATTTTTTTACTCACAAACGCCCCTTTCGTGGCTCACATTGGGAAAAAGACTATATTTATTTTCTATTGGTACATAGCATACTTTTATTGCCATGGTCCTCTCTCGGACAATCCTAGTAGACAAAATTACCTTTCCCATCAGTAATTGATTTACGTTATGTACATGTAAAATATGCTGCCTATGACAGGCAGTGTTGGGAGGGAATTTCTCAGGAACACTGCAAACTAGAGATGTCGCGAACTGTTCGCCGGCGAACTTGTTCGCGCGAACATCGGGTGTTCGCGCTCGCCGGAAGTTCGCGAACGTCGCGCGACGTTCGCCATTTTGGGTTCGCCATTGTTGGCGCTTTTTTTTGCCCTCTCACCCCAGACCAGCAGGTACATGGCAGCCAATCAGGAAGCTCTCCCCTGGACCACTCCCCTTCCCTATAAAAACCGAAGCCCTGCAGCGTTTTTTCACTCTGCCTGTGTGTGCTGAAGAGATAGTGTAGGGAGAGAGCTGCTGCCTGTTAGTGATTTCAGGGACAGTTGAAAGTTTGCTGGCTAGTAATCGTTTTGATACTGCTCTGTTATTGGAGGGACAGAAGTCTGCAGGGGTTTGAGGGACATTTTAGCTTAGGTAGCTTTGCTGGCTAGTAATCTACCTTCTACTGCAGTGCTCTGTATGTAGCTGCAGTGGGCAGCTGTCCTGCTTCTGATCTCATCTGCTGACTGCTGCAATAACAGTAGTCCTTGTAAGGACTGCTTTTATTTATTTTTTTGTTGTTTTACTACTACTACTACTACTACTACTATAAGAGCCCAGTGCTATTAGTCTAGCAGTGTTGGGGAGTGGGACTGGTGTGCTAATCTGCTGCTCCTAGTAGTTCAGCAGCACCAACTTTAATTTTTTTTTTTTAATATTCATTTTTTTTTATTTTACTTTTTTTATTTTACTACCGCTGTAGTAGTGTATAAGTTGACCTTTTAGGCATTATTTGCCCTGTAGGCATTATTTGCACACTGTTTTCTTCAACCCGCCATCGAGCTGTGTGACCTTGTTCCCATTCTGTCTAAATATCCATAATATTACCGTCTCCAGAAAAAACACCGGAGTCACTTTTTTCAAGCAGCATTCATATATTTTACGTAATCCGTATCCACCGCTGTAGTAGTGTATACGTTGGCCTTGTAGGCATTATTTGCACACTGTTTTCTTCAACCCGCCATCGAGCTGTGTGACCTTGTTCCCATTCTGTCTAAATATCCATAATATTACCGTCTCCAGAAAAAACACCGGAGTCACTTTTTTCAAGCAGCATTCATATATTTTACGTAATCTGTATCCACCGCTGTAGTAGTGTATACGTTGGCCTTGTAGGCATTATTTGCACACTGTTTTCTTCAACCCGCCATCGAGCTGTGTGACCTTGTTCCCATTCTGTCTAAATATCCATAATATTACCGTCTCCAGAAAAAACACCGGAGTCACTTTTTTCAAGCAGCCATAATATATTTTACGTAATCCGTATCCACCGCTGTAGTAGTGTATACGTTGGCCTTGTAGGCATTATTTGCACACTGTTTTCTTCAACCCGCCATCGAGCTGTGTGACCTTGTTCCCATTCTGTCTAAATATCCATAATATTACCGTCTCCAGAAAAAACACCGGAGTCACTTTTTTCAAGCAGCCATAATATATTTTACGTAATCCGTATCCACCGCTGTAGTAGTGTATACGTTGGCCTTGTAGGCATTATTTGCACACTGTTTTCTTCAACCCGCCATCGAGCTGTGTGACCTTGTTCACATTTTGTCTAAATATTGATAATATTATCGTCTCTAGAAAAACCACTTGAGTTACTTTTTTTCAAGCAGCATTCATATATTTTACGTAATCCGTATCCACCGCTGTAGTAGTGTATACGTTGACCTTGTAGGCATTATTTGCACACTGTTTTCTTCAACCCGCCATCGAGCTGTGTGAGCTTGTTCACATTTTGTCTAAATATTGATAATATTATCGTCTCTAGAAAAACCACTTGAGTTACTTTTTTTCAAGCAGCATTCATATATTTTACGTAATCCGTATCCACCGCTGTAGTAGTGTATACGTTGACCTTGTAGGCATTATTTGCACACTGTTTTCTTCAACCCGCCATCGAGCTGTGTGACCTTGTTCACATTTTGTCTAAATATTGATAATATTATCGTCTCTAGAAAAACCACTTGAGTTACTTTTTTTCAAGCAGCATTCATATATTTTACGTAATCCGTATCCACCGCTGTAGTAGTGTATACGTTGACCTTGTAGGCATTGTTTGCCCAGTTTTTTTGGCCACAGCCACTGAAGCACAGAGGCCAGAAAAAATATGCCATATAAATGCTGAAAATAGTCATTTTTTGCCATACGTTGACTCAACGTATATGGCAAAAAATGACTATTTTCAGCATTTATGTGGCATATTTTTTCTGGCAACTGTGCTTCAGTGGCTGCAACCAAAAAAACTGGGCAAACAATGTCTACAAGGTCAACGTATGGCGAAAAATTACTATTTTCAGCATTTATATGGCATATTTTTTCTGGCAACTGTGCTTCAGTGGCTGCGTCCAAAAAAACTGGGCAAACAATGTCTACAAGGTCAACGTATGGCGAAAAATGACTATTTTCAGCATTTATATGGCATATTTTTTCTGGCAACTGTGCTTCAGTGGCTGCGTCCAAAAAAACTGGGCAAACAATGCCTACAAGGTCAACGTATGGCAGTTGTTTAAAGAGAACAGTAGATTACTAGCCAGCAAAGCTACCTAAGCTAAAATGTCCCTCAAATCCCTGCAGACTTCTGTCCCTCCAATACAGAGCAGTATCAAGCAGATTACTAGCCAGCAAACTTACTATCATCTGTCCCTGAAATCACTAACAGCTCTCCCCCTACACTATCTCTTCCAAGCACACACAGGCAGATTTTTCAGATACATTTTTGCCCTTGATCCCCCTCTGGCATGCCACTGTCCAGGTCGTTGCACCCTTTAAACAACTTTAAAATCATTTTTCTGGCCAGAAATGTCTTTTCTAGATGTTAAAGTTCGCCTTCCCATTGAAGTCTATGGGGTTCGCGAACCGTTTGCGAACCGCTCGCATTTTTGCGCAAGTTCGCGAATATGTTCGCAAACTTTTTTTCCGACGTTCGCTACATCCCTACTGCAAACCAGATTTTACATGTTTCTATATTAATACCAGTTTGATTCTACCTTTACTGGCACTTACTTTTGGAAAATTCCCCTTTTTTTGGGAAGAAATAAAAACCAGGCCCATCAACTTCCCTGATACAAATAGAAAGTAACTTTCTTCTTTAAAAAAAGGGTTCTTTCCAGGCAATTCTAGATAATGCTTTGTAGGATATCTTTTAAATTGCAGTTTAAGATAGTTTTGTGTAAATTGGGATTTGGGATGGGGATAATAGATTATATTTTCCTGTTTTAATAACATGAAACATCTTTCAAAAGCCTAATCCAAAAGCATAACAAAACCAAAACTGTGCTGAATCATGAGCAGATTTGCAAGTGTATATATCCACCACTGTTGTCCCTCTACATTCTATAAGATTCTCTGTGCTGATTTCCTTGAATGGATTATAAAGGGATATTTATATAGCAACATGGTTTTGTGTTATGATTTTGGTTAAGGCCTTTTGAAAGAAGTTTCGTGTTACTAAAAATATATGAAGGAGTATTTGTGCACCAGATAAATTGTGCAATAATATATAGGGGTGTTTTGCAGGCCTATATTTTGGCCTGTATTTGTAGTTTTATTTAACAAATAGGTATCAGAGGGTCGCAACCTAAAGCTGCCATCCTAGGCACAGGCCCTCAAGTGCCTATATGGGAAATATATGTTCTCTGTTCTTATGTTATAAGAGGAAAGTGTTATTTTAACAGATAGACAAAGTTAAAAAGTAAAATTTCCTAAGAAAGCATCCATCCATGGCCCTGGTGCCATCTAACATTACGCATATTTGGATTTTGATAAATAAGCCCATTAGTCACAAACTCTTTTCCCTGGATACTCCATGTCATTACTGGACCTGTCTGAAAAAGTGTCTGGCAGCAGTGGTGTGTATGGCCCCTACACCCCTTGTGATTTTTGCGGATGGGAGAAGGAGGTGGCAGTTAGCTAATATATCTGTTATTTTCAGAAGTTTCAGCTGGCCCAACCCATTGGAGTGATGGGGACTAATTCCTGCTGGAGTCCCAGAGGTACATTGTTACATTGTTAGATCTGTTTGTAAAAGGACCATCGAGTTCAACCACTCCAAATGAAACCCAGCATCCATACATACACACACTGACCCCTCCACTCACATAAACTCTATATACTCATCCACTAACCATGGATTTTAGTGTCACAATTTTAGTATCACAATAGTCTTGGATATCATGCTTGTCCAAGAAATCATCCAAGCCATTCTTAAAGGCATTAACCGAATCAGCCATCACAACATCACCCGGGAGTGCATTCCATAACCTCACTACTTCAAATGAAAGTTATTTTCTTCTAGTCTAAAGGGGTGGCCTCTGGTACGGTGATCCTCTTTATGGGTAAAAAGGTCCCCTGCTGTTTGTCAACAATGTCCTCTAATGTACTTGTAAAGTGTAATCATGTCCCCTCTCAAGCGTCTTTTTTCCAAAGAAAAAAACCCCAACCATGACAGTCTACCCTTATAATTTAAGTCTTCCGTCCCTCTAACCAGTTTAGTTGCACTTAGTCTCTGCACTCTCTCCAGCTCATTTATATCCCTCTTAAAGACTGGAGTCCAAAACTACACTGCATACTCCAGATGAGGCCTTATCAAGAGCCTATAAAGAGGCAAAATTATGTTTTCCTCCCTTGAGTTTATGCCCTTTTTATGCAAGACAGAACTTTATTTGCTTTAGTGTCCACAGAAGGACACTGCTCAGACAACTTGTTATACACAAAAAAAAACTTAATTCTTCTCAGTTTAGGAAACTCCCAACACACTGCCATTTAGGGTATAACTTTCATTTATATTATTTATGACAAAGTGCAACCTCATTTTCAAGTTTGCTGGCCTATTTTCCAATTTAGTCAAATCACTCTGCAATCTGGCACCATCTTGCATGGAACTTATAGTTCTGCACAATTTTGTATCATCAGCAAAGATAGAAACAGTAATTTCATTCAGGGTCAGACTGGGGGCTCACCGGGGCTTCTGTCTCAAAAACCCCCTCCAACGCGACATGTGTGTGTGTGCGTGCGCGCACTGTGATTTTGCCGTGACTGTACTAAAAAAGGGAGTTCGTTGCAGAAAGAAGCGAAGGGTGCTCATCTTGGCTGTCGGGGGTCCACAAGAGCCAGGGACCCTTCGGGTTTTCCCAGTCTAACTCTGCTTTTAATGCCCACCTCCAGACCTCAATGAATCATGAAAAAAAAGTAAAGCAGTTTGGCAATCACAGAGCTAAGCTCACTAAATAACCTGGGATGAATACCATCCAGTCCCGGACCTTTGTTTATCTTAACATGTTCTAGTCTCTCTTGAATTTCCTCATGTGGGAACCATGCATCATTAGTTGTATTACTAGGATTGGGACTATTAAGAAGGAAATACTCATTAACTGGTTACTCATTTGTCAGACAAAATCAGAAATCTCTTCTTTTTTTTCTGTTCTCGTTCTCAGCTGACCCCCTCTGATATTAAGGATCCCACCATATCCTGCTTAATTTTTTTACTATTTACATATTTAAAAAATAATCTTTATTGCTTGCTGCAATACCCTTTTTCATATTGATTTTAGCTTGTCTGATTTTTTTGCATATTTTATAGGCCTCCTTGTACCTGATAAACATTTTAGATTAAAAGCCTTAAAAGCACGTCTTTTCCCATCTCAACACCAGCACTTGTATTTAACCATAACAGTTTTGTTTTGCAAAAACATTCCTTGCTTACAAGCAGGCCTGGCCTGGGAGTCAAAATAGGCCCTGCCATTACAAGTACGCAGAGGCCCAAACAGCCCCCTACCAGCCCAAACAGCCCCAACCAGCCCACTCTATGGTAACTTTCTATGGAACCATACAGCAGCCCTTCTGGCATTTGCCAGAACCCACAGATTGCCAGTCCGGGCCTGCTTACAAGGGTAATATTCTGACGTATATTTATTAAGCAACATTTTAAAAACATCCAATTTTTGTTCTGCGTTTAACCCTGTGAAAAGCATTTTGCACTTAATATGTTGCAGAGTAGGGATGAGTGAATTTTTTAGCCAAGTTTCACCGCAGAAATGAGCCCATAGACTCCAATGGGAGAAAAAAAATTTGTTGAAAAAAGAGTTATTTCTAGTAGGTTCTTGAATGAGCTGGAAAAAAAATATATTGTTATGATCACTATTCCATAAATGCTCACCCACACAAATGGTAGAGTTGCCCTTGTGGGTTGGAGTTAGTAGAGTAATCTGGAGGTAGGCATGTATAGTTAGAGGCCTGACCATTATGGCCCCCTTCTCTCTTTTCCCCTATACTGGGGTATATTTTTTTCTTCAAATGGAGGGATTTAGATGTCAGAGCCAGCTGCCACTCCTTTTCCAAGGTTGAGGTAAATTTAAATTTAAAAAAACCTTCTTGCCTCTTTTCAGTTAGCAGTTACAAGCTTTAAGTGTCCTCCTGACTTTGAGAGTCTATTTATTCTTTGAATGGATGGGTCAGTTTGGCTATGGTGTGAGCAATGCATATGGAATGCTTGTCTGTATATTCTGTGAGCAGTGCAAATACAATGCCAGTCTGTGCAGACACCAGTAATTCAGGGAATTACTCTGGGGGAAAATGTTCAGATGCAGGTAATGAGCGGTAGGTCCCCCTCTCTCCCTTGTCAGCTCAGAAGCATCAGGTATGATTTCTGTGTTACAATTCTGTCCTGTTAGTTACTTTACATGATTGTTAGTTTAAAACTAACATCTACTTATGTAACTCATCCAGAGTCCAGCTAGAGGTTAGAGAAATGCTGCCTTAACATGTGTTAACATATTCAGTTCAGCTAGAGTTTATATTGGGATACTGTCTAGCAGGGAAGTGCAGCCAGAGAGACTGTGTTCTGTTCTTGCTTCTTTAGCAGAGTGCTGTCAAGCTGATGTAACTGACTTGCATAATGTAACAACGGGGCTGAATGTTTATAATTAAATAGGAATGTACAGGTTGTACATTTCTTGGGTTCTGGCACCTCTTAATATAACAACCAAACGTTATGTATATGTTAAAACAGTTTTGGGGCTGGCTAATACAATAACCAAAATACGTATGCACAGGATATAGATTGCTATGGTTTTGGCACTGTTTAATATAACAACCAAACTGAATTTGTATGCTAAAACATTTCAGTGGTTCCAGGGCTAGACCAAATAATGTTATATATTTCTCCGGTTAACAACCAAGCTGAAGGTATAAGCTGAAGCAGCCCAATGTATTGGTGTCTTGGAAATTTAAAGCGAAAACCAAACAGTGTTTATGGTTATTCTGGGTTGGTTATATTTGCTTATACAGCTTCCAGGTTTGTGTATGTAAGCATGAATAACATATGTCTCTGTTCTAGTGGCCCTGTGTCAAGTTTGATCATTAAATAACTAATACACATTTGTTTAACACAGAGGCCAATAGTAGCCAGGTTGTGTATATGTAGTATACAATGATCGGATAGTAGTGGCCAATTCTGGTTTAAATGCATACAGAAATACTAATGCACCTGGGGAAGAGGTTGTCCTCGAAAGCTTGTGCCACATCTCTGCTACAATAAAATGCTTTAAAGGCAGGAGCTGAAGTATGGTATGCTTCTTTCCCCCTTTTTCAAGAGATTACTGTGTTGGGCTTGAAGCAGCCTGGGATTAAATGCACCCTATAAAGTATCAAGTAAGTAGTGTTTTTGGAATACAGTTATACTATACATTTTCATAACTACAGCAGTAAAGCTGCAGATAAATATTATACAGTTGGTGTATTATAGCAGCTTGTAAGCAATCCGGCATAGACATTCATTACTTACAATCAGGGTTCTATGACCTGACTATGTGCCCGCTTATTTCTAAAATAAGCTGTACACTGAATCCTGCCATTGGTGGTGGGATACATCAGCGATCGATATTTATCAGGCTCAGTTGCCATATTATATTGATTGCTATACATGGCAGTCTGTGAAGGAAGCACACACTGTTTTTGCTGCTGTAGCTCAGGTGGAAGATCCATTTCGAGACTGACTGTCCATATATAAATTTAAAAAGTAAAACCCAAAACCTGTTTTCATCCAGGTTAATGTTTGCAGTCTGTTTTCTTGTTATTATAATTTGTTATTTCTGTGGTTGTAACCCGTATGGTTGACAATGGTTTGGCTCATGAAGCATGTATTTATGGCATGAGCTGTAGTTTCTTTCAGACTGCCATAGACCTGCATTGCTAGTTGGTGTTTGGAAACCTATGGGTTACCCTCAGTACAGGGTGCTTTACAGTTGGCCTGTGGATAATACTCTGTTTGGACCAAGGTGTTGACCTTTATGTAGGGTCCTGGTTATGGCATGACTACCTATGGTCTAGGACATTGTGATATAGGTAGTAGAGGCATTTCCCATCCAGATCAATAGTTGGATAACTATTTCCCCATGCCTAAATGCATTTCTTTACAAATGCTTGTTAAAGAATAATTTAGTGAAGCATCTGTAATTCTCCGGGCTTAAACCCAAGCATAAGGAAATAATTTCCAGTATTTCATAATCAAAGAAGAGTTGTCTCTAGCATTATTACATGGATTAGACGCCTTGACGTCAATCTTTCCACTTTATATTTGGGGGACTCTTTTTGGAGCAGGCCAAATAGATATTTGGTTCTAGGCCTAATCTACAGGCTAGAAAACTTGTTCTGACTTGGTCATATCCTTGTAGGTTCCTTGTATAAGAACTGAGTTCTGGCAAGGGGATATGCATGTCCGCATGTACTGTATTTTTGTTATGATGGTCATTGCAGATGGCATGCAGATTCTTCAGTACTATCTAAACTGGTTTGGCTGGATTGTGGGAAATAGAGGCTCCTAAGTACATAGGGCAGGCATTGTTGCTCAAAGTGGCAGCAAACGGTCTCAGCGGCACCATCTCAGATTCAGCATGTGTGTAGGAATCATTGAATCATTGATCCTGCTTAGATATTGTACTTCCTTTGTCTGTTTATAAAGTTTTATGTACCAGGTTATGTCCAGGTAGGCCCATTCATTCGGATTCTGAACTAGGTATTTACTGTGCAACAAGGGTTTCTTCTTGTGGTTGATTTAGTATTACAATGTGGTATTCTTTTTTTCAGGGGTCCTATCAGCTCCCAGCAGGAGGAGTGCGGACCAAGGAGGAAGCTTTAGGGTTCAAGTCTAAGTTTGCGGTATCTGAAAAGAGATCAGGTGTAAACGTAGTGAGGATCAGGCAAGAGTTCAAAGGCAGCAGAATAGGATCAATGTCGAGATTCAGGCAAGGTCAAAGTCCAAGAAACAGATCAGCATGACAAACAGAGCACCCAGGAATGCAGTAACTAAATCCTATAATCGGGCATTGAACCTGTGAACTAGAAGGGCTTTTATCTTTGAATATCGCGCTGGGCGCGCAAAGTCATCTCGCCCACATGGGTCATGGGCGCTGTCATCTTGGACGCGCCACCGAAGACAGGAGCGCCATCGGGAGCTTCTGACACTTGTTTAGAACCCTAAGTAGGGGAATTCTAGACTAGTGCCCCCTTTTAAGCTAGTGAGTGGTTCCTCATGATTTCTTGCATAGTGCTTGGGTTTATGGTCCAAGTATAAGTACAGAATTCTCAAGTGCTCTGTAGATTTCAGGGTCTAAGAGAAAATGATTTATAATATTTAATATAGATGTTGTACAGGCACAATGTTAACAATGTTAAGCTTATTTCTCTACTACACCAACTTTTACAGGTGCCCCACTTCTTGAGCTATTTCCAATAGTGCTATTATGGTGGGCACACAGTTGGTAGTGGAAGTGTTACTATTCTGCTCTCTTTCCATGGAGTATAGTTCTCTCACTTCAGGTGGTGTGCCATTCCGGTTTTAACACTTGGGGGGTTATTTAATAAAGTCTGAGTGCCAAAAAATCTGAATTTATTTGTGGAAAAATCAACTGAAATTTTTTTGAGATTTATAAAACCCAGAGGATGGAAAAAATCCTAATCCGAAAATCTGGCATCTCAGACCTGCCGATGTTGAATATAAGTCAACAGGAGAGGTCCCTATCCTATTTGGAAGTTTCTCTGGTCTGAACTGGAATTAGCCTGAAAATTCGATTATTTCGGGCTTTTCGGACAAAAATCCCGAAATTCTGACTTTTTGGGAAAAAAAAATCCCTGATCCAATAAAATCATAATTTTTAATAATAAATAAGGTCCAATCTTGAACTCTAGTTTGGTCGGGCTTTTTTCATTAAAATAGTCAGATAAATTCGGACTTTGATAAATAAGGCCCCAGGTCTTTGCAATAGTATCCTACTTACTGTGATTTCCCTTTCCTGGGCATTTCATGTCATAGTTTCCCATCCCTTTATCAGTAGTTTCTAGAAGCTTATCACTTATCGTGAGACACCAGATTCAGGTGGGATTGATCTTTTAAAGCTTTGGGGAGTGTCCCTCTGATGGGAGCACTGGGGCGGAGTTGCCCCGCTTGTGTGACATGGAGTATCCAGGAAAAGAAAATCATGGTAAGTATGATACAATTTTCCCTTGCGGTGACATTGTGAATGGGAATGGTGTTTCAAAAGCAAAATTTGTCCAAATTCAAAAATAACCCCAGATTTTTTACTTTTGGCACTGATGTTAAGAAATAATGTATTCTGAATCCTGTATGTGCCAAATGTCAGTTCTTTTGAATCTCTTAATAACCAAATACAAAGTTCCATTGTTCTTAGGTCTGAATCATCTTATAAGCATGAATATTGCCAAAAACATAATCAACCCCAATCCAACGCTTGAAACTTTAGCTTTGATGTGTCCAAAAGTTGTTTGTGGATTTTGGTTATAGCCAAAGGATGAAATGTAGGAAAACTCTTTACCAATGAGAATATACCGTATGCTTAAAGTTAAGTGTCATTTGTTTACATGAAGAAATGCTGAGAATTATCTCTGAGAACAGTTTATAGCAGTGCCATATTTTGTCAAATGCAGGTAAGTATCTCCTCAAAGTGATAGATGTCTAACATTTGTGGCGATAATAATTGTCTTTGCTATAACCATGGCATTTCTTACTTGATTATTTGAAACTTGTGCCTCTGCAACTTTTATTTGGGAAGTCACCATGACAAAATGCTATAGGACACAGTGCTGCAGCGAATAACATATTTGCACTAGATTTTCTAATAGTAAATATAATTCTTACTAAGAGAAGGCCCTTTGACATTAGTTTGTCCCTCTAGATTTTTCAGAATCTCAGTCTACAAGCTAAATCTCCTTTGCTGTTTGAAATCACACAATAAATCAATAGACCTTCAGCTAAGGAGCCACAGTCAACAGACAATTTGGCAGCATGAGAAAGCTCTAAAAACTGTGATTTATGGACTACATTCAGATGTAACTGAATTAATGCTGCCAATACAAAATGCAAACATAGTCTGTTGTGATGAAGAAAGTGCTACATCTGGAATCAATGTGCATGAGTCAATTGTTTTGTTAGATTAAATACTTTTTACGCTGAAAATGTGTGCTTCAAATTATAAACTTGCAATGATTCTGAGGCTTTAAAAAATGATTGTGCATTGTTTAATTTACTTGTAAATGCCTATTTTAACTTAAAGAGGAAAAATTCTCAATTTTACAGCACATTTTAAAAGCACTCAGACTCTAAATGAATTCTCTACGTTTAAGAAACAAATGCCAAATTGAAATTGCCTTATTTTTGATATTCCCGGAAAGTGAGAAATAATATCTTTAAGTTTGTACCAGTGTACAGTGCGTGATTTTAGTGATTCTATTATGTCCCTTCCATGTCAGTACAGATGGGCAGTATTTCCCCCCCGGCAAGAAGGTATGACCTATACCATAGCCAATCAAAATCAAACGTGACCTAAAAGACCACCTGACTTCCTCCTCACTACTGGACATGGAGGTCTCACCTCAATTTTTTGGTGATTCTGCATAAAAGTAAAACACAGTTTTTGTTTTTCATTTGACTTTTCATTTTATTTATTTTTTACTTCTGTGTGGACACAGAGGGATGACTCCCAGGTAATGGAGAACAATTTGCTTATTGCTTGATGCTATCTGATGATATCCATGGGTAACCTGCAAATATTTTTCCAGGCCATGACTTTCGTACGATTGTTGTCTGGCGATTATTGTCAGATTTGCTATTTTTAAGACTTTAGTCCTACAATTCCATTTGGAATGTTCACTTTAGATGCATTTTGCGACCGAAATCCGAACGTTTGTTCTAAGACAAATAAAATCTGGACATCTATGGCTACCTTTAAGCATGGACATAGAACAATGTCATTTCGCACTGACAGTCAGACATCTCACGCAGTGTTAAATTAATAGTACTCATTCCAAAAGCATCTATCAACTCTTCTTTCTCAGCATATTTACTTTTACTCCCTGTGACGCTTAACAGATATGGAAGGGCCCTTTTTTGAATAGCAGTGCAATATGCTAAGAACAAATATGTACAAAAAATGCCATGATTTTTGCCAGCAGTGTAGGATTTTCCCTAAAGTAGCAGTCATCCACAAATAGCATGCTCTACATATACAAATTAGCTTGGCTCTGTGCTGTTGTATATTTTTGATGTTTAAATGTTGTTAATCTAATAAAAGATGTATTTTCAATCATATAATAACATTTTAAATATTTTTGATGTGTTTCTTTTTTTTTGTGGGCAGTTAATGGCCTACATATTATTACAGAAATGAAGGCTGGAAAGTGAAATAACAAAAATTATAAAAACCTGCTTGGCAGTTGGTAAATGCATTTATGGAAAATTGTCTGGCAGTGTCATGTATGTGTCTTGACAGTTTACATAAGTATGTGCTTATCGGAGCATTGTTGTGTCACACTTGATCAATACCCATGCAAGGAATAGTTTTAGGGGGTGATATTTTTTAATGTCAAAGAGCTGTTTACTTTGTGGCACATACAGCAGTCCTATAACATGGAATTAAGCTACAGTTAAATTCCACAGTGCTGTAGGTAATGTTTAAAGTGCATAGGGGCATGACAAAATAAACCTAAAAATTCCCAATGGCTTCCTAGGATTCCTTCTGCTGTAGAAGACTTTCAGGGAAGTGAGCGATTCAGTAAACCTGGTTGAAAATATAAATGTTAATTTAAAGAACTCATTTATGCTTAATTCTAAAGGCCCAGTCAACAAAAATACACAAATAAACTAAACAATTCTGTTTTGTACAGCCCTGCAGAATATGTTGACTCTTTATCAATATTATTAACAATATATGTATAGATAAGCTTTTTTATTATCATTATTATTATTATTTTTATTATATTAATTAAAGTAATGGTTCATTGGTCACCAGACTAGCGTTACCAATTCACCTGAAAATTCAGGGTTCTAGCTAGAAGGGCTGTACTGGTTTGAATAGATGCAATTAATGGAAGATGCATTTATTAGTGGTGTCCCAAAACCTTACAACCCTGGCTATGATTCCTGGCATTGACACCTTGCGGCCAACTTTACTCTGCCTTAGTCAGCAAAATTAGATTTTAAGTTCTCTGGGACAGAGAATCGCTAACAGAGATTAGTTGTGCTTTAATAATGCTGGGGTTTATAGAGACTGTCAATGTGTAAAGCAATGTTCAAAAACTAGTCTGATGGATTTTGTACAGACAGCACTGAAAGGATTGTTAAAAGGAGATTGGCTGCTAAGTTTATCTCCATACATTATAATAAACCTAATGAAAGACTTCATAGCAGGGCCCTAAAATACAATATAAGGTATATAACAGACATGTTTGCTGTTTTAATGTTGCCTTAAGATATGAATCAAAGTGAAATTATTCTCTCTTGTTATTGCAGTAGGTCCTGGTGATGCCTTCAGAAAATGTAGTCTGCTTTCTTCCTTTCTCTCCATTACCTTTGCTTCCCTACTCCATGTGTATGTGTGTGTGCGGTAAATGAAGCAGCATTTTGTTCCCGAAGAACATAGTCTCATTTGACCAAGTACAGCAAAGTCCTGTAAGTAAATATTATCTTGCTTAATGTTCCTGCGCTTAGATGTGCATAACTGTGGAACCACAGAGCACTTAAGCATGGAAATGGGATAGAATTTCTGAAATGCCTGAAAAACTGAACTAAACAACAACACATTGAAATAAAAGTGGAACAGGAAATCTGCGGACTTTGGCCTGAAAAGACCACATGTGAGAAAAACACATACTGTATTCAGAGTTCATTTCAGAAGTATGCTGCAATTTGGCAATGACATGTGGTAAGCCCCTACAATGAATATAATATACAGTATAAGGGCTCATTTACTAGTGCAGTCCACCAGGTGTTATATACACACAGAATTTTCAGCATAACAGAGGATGATGCAAATTGGCATTAAGTGAAAAGGATTTTCCTTGTCCTACACAATTAGGTTTGCCCCCGCCTGGTATTTTTACGTCCTGTCCAATAAAAAACAATGCTTGACTCTTTATGCCAATGTTATTGATGGGGAAGAGAAATAAAATGATTGCTAGTGCTTTTAGAATGAACAATAAGCTGAATTTGATTGAACAGTAACACCAAAAAATGGAAGTGTTTTAAAGTAATGAAAATATAATGTATTGTTGTCTTTATCAAAGGGGACCGCTCCAAGTTTACACATCCTGTTAGCTGCTCCAATCGGGTGCTCAGTCCGCAGCGTCCCCGCTGCTGAAACTCACATAAACATCCAAAAGAAAAGGACGGCACTCCGGTGCATGGAATATACTTTTATTCCAGATTCAAACAAGGATCCAACGCCCTACGCGTTTCGGGAATCACTCCCTTAATCATAGGCCTATGATTAAGGGAGTGATTCCCGAAACGCGTAGGGCGTTGGATCCTTGTTTGAATCTGGAATAAAAGTATATTCCATGCACCGGAGTGCCGTCCTTTTCTTTTGGATGTTTATGTAATGTATTGTTGTGTTGCACTGGTACAACTGGTGTGTTTGCTTCAGGAACTCAACTATAGTTTATAAAGGAGCTGCTGTGTAGCCATGGGGGCAGCCATTTAAAGCTGAAAAAGGAGAAAAGGCACAGGATACACAGCTGATAGCAGATAAGCTCTGTTGTATACTATGGGGTTCTTTGGAACGTATCTGTTGTCTACTCTGTAGAATGGCTGCTCCCATGGCTATTCAGCAGCATATTAATATAAACTGACACAAAAACACGGGTTTTACCATTGAAGAGCACCAATACATTATATTGTCATTCCTTTAAAACATTTTCATTGTTTGATGTTATTGTTGATTTAAACTTGTATCTTGGTCATAGGGTCTCACTTTACCAGATCAGCTGAGCTAGAGGGGCTACACTGATTGCAACTGAATTTAATTGCTATCAGGGCATCCCTACAACATGCATTTATTAGAAGTGTCCTTGAATTTTCAAGCGATCTGGTACTCTTATCCTGCTTACACTACCACTTACCTAACAAACAGCCAATGGTTTGAATCAAAGACCAGAAAATGAATTGGAGCAATTCTCAAAAGAAAGCTTAACATTTAACTGTTCTAAAAGGAGCATATTTAGAAAGGTATGCAAAATATTTGTACCAAAAAAGTGATGCAAAATGAATGGTATATTTATGAGCTCTGTTGTCTGAATGAATACCTGTGAATGAATACCAGGCCATCCACTGCAAGCATTGGAATAATCCAATACAAACATTTGATTGCAATATAAATAAAAGTGTTTAGTAGTCTCATTGTTTTCACACCGCGTCAGATCTGGCATAACCCACTGAAATCAAGGGGACAATTTCATGCTGCAAAGTTCTTCCCCAAAAGAGAAGGAAAGCTAACAAGGCAGTTTATTGCCACTAGATTAACCACAATAGTGCAAGCTAGAATGCTATATTTATTCTGTAGAATGCTTTACCATACCTGAGTAAACAGCTCTAGAAACTCTCTCTCTGTTTTTTTAGGATAGCAGCTGCCATATTAGCTTGGTGCCACTTCACTTTACTGCCTGGGTTTCTCCCTTCTCACTCATAGCTCTGGGCTCAGATTGCAGCAGGGAGGGAAGGATATAGGAGGGGGAGAGGAGCAAACTGAGCATGCTCAAGCCCAAGCCCTGGAAGTTTAAGCTGAAAACAGGAAGTCTGATACAGAAGTCCATGTGTACGCAATAGAAGGACAGAAAAGCATCTTTTGACAGAGGACTCAGAGTAGCATTACTTTAAGGGTTTACTGATGTATTTATATAGACCTTTCTGATAAAGCTTACTTAGTTTTAACCTTTCCTTCTCCTTTAAAAATTGGTTTGATATGCGGCTGTGCTCAGTGTAATTGTTTACACAGCCAACATCTTCTTTTTAATAAGAATAGAATGTTCTATTTGCCCATGTATCTGCCAGTGCATATGCTTTTGGCCTATAGGCTAGAATGTTTACATGCTCCACCAAGATTTTGAACACTCCTTGGTAATATATTTAGTAGGAAAAGTGAGGGAAACGCTTTGATAACTATGGCAGGATTTTTTAAGACAGCCCCCTCATAGAGGAACATGGGGAATTAGGTATGCAATGTAAAAGCATGGAGCAAATATTTAATGATAAAATTCTAAATAACATGCAAAGACAATGTAAAAAATAATAATTTCTCAGCTCGGAATCAGCCCAAAAATTATAATGGAAAAACAATTTGACCTTCAATAAATCTGATTATTATTATCCTTTATTATCTAGTGTAATGTATATCTGCCTTCTCATTCATGTCTATAATGGTGACTGTAAGAGGTTCTAAAGTCACAGTGCATATAGTCCTATCATATTATTAAATTATAAAGCTGTATTTTGTTAGTCCGATTAATCTAATATGTCCTGTAAGACTAACAAACATATGAAAACAGCGATTAAATTGTCACATATTGGTATTGGAACTAACTACAATACCTGCTTAACCAACTGAAATCAGAAAGTATTGTAAAAAGCGTAAAATGAACGACAGAACTTTGTGTGCATCAAAACTATCTTCTTCTACATTTAAAGTGGAAAATTAAAATTTATCGGAAAAGAGCTATATACTTTAACTGAGTTCCTTGGCATTGCCGTTGGCTCCAGTTTTTTTCGAACCGTTTCAGTCTGAATTCCTCTTGCAATCCCCTATGAGTGCTATTATCATTATCTGTAAGATCATAAATACACTGTGCTTTAAGTACTCTGAGATTATCATTAGGCCTCTATAAATGCATTTGGTATTCCATCCACTTTACTGGACGTTGTCTTGACTTGCGGTTATTCATTTGCCCTTTCACTGAGTCTAACTACCTTCACCTTTGGCTCAGAGCTACAGAGCTCACCACTTTTACATAGAAAAACCACACTGAGTTTGATGTCAGTATATATGCTGGCTGAGAAATGTAAAAAAAGATATAATAAAGGAGAACAAAAAGATCACATCAGGTTGCCCCTGTCTACCCAATCTGCACAAGTCTGCACCCCAATCTGCCCCATTTTCATTAAGGGTAAGGGCACACGATAAGATTCAGGGAGATCCAGTGACAAATCACCTCTTCTTCGGGTGACTTATCTCCCCGAAAAGCCTTCCCGTTGGCTAGAATCTAAATCGCCGTTGGGATGGCACTCGGAGAGCTTAGATTTCCGAAGTCGTCTGAAGTTGTCTCACTAGGAAACTTCGGACGACTTTGGAAAACAAAGCCGTCCGAGTGGCATCCCGCCGGCGATTTCGATTCTAGTCGGCCGAAGAAGAGGCAATTTGTCGCTGGGTGACTAATCTCCCCCAAATAGCATTGTGTGCCTCTACCCTAAGGGCAGAGACACACAGGAAGATTAGGGGAGATTTATTTGCCCAGCGACAAATCGCCTCTTCTTCGGGCGGCTAATCTTCCCGAAAAGTCTTTCTGCTGGCTAGAATCTAAATTGCAGGCAGGATGGCACTAGGAGCACTTCATTTCCCAAAGTAGCCCAAAGTTTCTTCGTGAGGCAACTTCGTGCAGCTTCGGAAAACAAAGAACTCCGAGTGCCATCCCGCAAGATATTCAGATTCTAGCCAGCTGGAAGGCTTTTCGGGAGATTAGTTGCCCGAAGAAGAGACGATATGTTGCCGGGCGACTAAATCTCCCCAAATTTTAGCGTTTGCCCTTACCCTTACTGTTTAAAAGATGCAGATTAGTGCAGATGAGTTCAAGGGTGCCATATTGAACTGCTGAATGTTTTCCTGTAAGTCATGCTAATATGCATTTAAACCAATATCTAGATTAGTTTCAGCATGCACACATTTGAAGCATGCAATTGCTTTCAGGGGAACATTCAGTGGAGCAAGATGGCACCTTGGAAGAATAAAACTGGTGCAGATCAGTGGGGGAAGGGTTTGTTGTCCTCAAATGTCAACTTTTATGTGAGCCTTTCATTCTAGCTCAAAATATATTGAAAACTTTGAAAAATATCAATAAGTACATGTAGAATGGTTGTCTAGCCATAGAGCGACACTATAGTCAATTCCATTTCAGTTTTACACAAGCTTAAATAACACAGTATTCTGTCACATTAGAGGATCAGATTTAATATATTTATGCAATTAAAACATTTAGGGGATTATTTACTAAACATTTTTTTCTGGTCAGAGTTTCAAAGGGCAAAAACGCCAATTTCTCATAGAAAAAAAAAACTTGAAAAAACTTGAAACAGGAAGCATTTACTGGTCACCTGTCTAAAAGTAAACATCTTATTAGTTGCTATTGGTTACTGCTCCTGGGCAAATTTAGTACCTTTTATTATATTTAACGCTACTTTTATATTTTCCTTGATATGCTTTCTCTTTACCCATCTTTTTTTTTTTTAACAAAAGCAGAACTGCCTGAAGCAGCTCTTGCAATGCCGCCCCCACTCACTTACCTTTTCCTGCACCAGAGAGGGTCCATGGGAATCTGAGTATAAAAGTACAAACAGGGAAAACAGCTGAATGTAGTGTTAAAAATATGAATATCTCTAAAACCTCTACAAATTTTAGTTTTTTGGACAATTACTAGCGAAAAATATCGGAAAACCTTCTAAATGGCGAAATTTATTAAAAATAGCACAGTTCCCACTGACTTCTATGGGACCTTGACAGCTTTTACTTAGCTCAGTTTTGTATTAGAGTTTGTTTTTACACTGTTGATTTTTAGAGTGTTAAAGAAATACAAAAAAGCTAACATTTTTAGAGATTCGTGAAAAAAATAGAAATTCAATTGGTAGTTTATAAAAACGAAATAATGAACTTTTGTGACACATAATAATGAAACATAATCCCCATAAATCTGCAATGCCTGAGTAGTAAACAAAAAGGCATATTAAACTGCCATCAAATTCCTCCGTCAAATCAAAATGCTTGTGAGCGAGCTCAGGGGCTCCTTATGGTTATGTCTGCCCTATGAGAGAAGTCTAGGAGGTCAAGAGAAAATCAGCGTAAGTCAAATCTAGACTCTGGAAAATAAACAGCAACATCTGGCAAACCACTTCCTTTCTGATTCATAGGGAACAACGTAGTTCTCTAGTATGTGCTGCAAAGTGTTTTCTTTGGCTTTTGTACCATCCATCAAATGACAACCTCTAATAATATTAGCTTATTTTATTACTTAGATACTTATGCTGACCATATATATATTATATACAGTACTCAAAGCTCTTAAATTATATTGGTAGCAAATTCACCGTATTGAAATGCCATCTATAATATATGTTAAATCTTCTCCATCTAGAACAGGCATAGGACTATGGTCCTGCGATGTAGCTGCTAGTATGCCACCAAGTCTCCAGTTACCTATGAATGTGCTATGAGATGAACCCTCAATCACCCCTCAAGATAAAAAATATCAGAAATTTGTCTGTGATATAACATCTGTACAGTTTAACTCTGCAGACATGAAAAGGAAAACATTAACAGCCATTAAATATACAAACCGGCAGACATATCCCTACAATAATACTGCTATAACTCATTCTTTATCCCAGAGGTGAATGCTGTATAGCCAGGGAACTAAACACATGCAAAAAAATGTGCTCACTCAACCCTGTCTCTAGAGAATGAGAACAACTAGTGCAAAATGTATGAGATCTGTGAGCAATTTGAATGAACTTTT
Organism: Xenopus laevis; assembly: GCF_017654675.1. Lineage (NCBI taxonomy): Eukaryota > Metazoa > Chordata > Amphibia > Anura > Pipidae > Xenopus > Xenopus laevis. The sequence continues at coordinate 46,473,971 of NC_054372.1, forward strand.
ATATCGCTGGTTCAAATATATTGTTTTAAGGGGTTTTTGTTCTGTTAACCTGTGTAGCTTTTATATAAACAAATCACATGTACGGATTTGCACAACCATAACCTCACCTTGTTGGTTGCCAGAGGAAACCAATTGGCAGCTGTTCCAGCTTGGTCTAAATAAGAGTTAGACTTAAATATTTTAGGATGCCTGGCACAACTTAGGAAAGCATGCCTGGTACAAAGTAAGATAGCAGTATTATACATACTGTATAAAGCAAATTTTAAAGAGTAACATCTCATGCCAACTAAAATATTCATTACAAGAGAGAGTGAGATCTTTATGAACAACATTGTATATTTATTCTCTAGCAGGTCCTTCCAGGAGAAGCAAGGGCAACCATTTAGAAAAAAAAGGCAGGTTTTATCTTAAGATACAGAAAATCATTGAATTCTGTACTCAAGGCTGGTGTAAAGGCAGATACATTGGATAGAGTCATGAAAGGGTTTCCATTTTTTTAAAAAAAAATTGATGGACTTGTTGCAATGTCACAGAACCATTTCAAATCACACATAACATTCTAATCAGTCTCATAGAATTAAGACTGGGGCACAGCCTTGAAATAAAGATTAGCTTGTTTGTAATGTACCCTCTCTTTTTTTTTTAGATTTTAGATTTTAGAATCTTAAGTGTAAGTAGTGTGATAAATACAGGGAACCTCATCTTTCTGTTGACAAACAGCGTTCAGCAGTACTGAAATTTATACGTTTAGAAATATCCAAGCAAACATATCAACATCCACATACACTAAATGGTCACTGAATAAAAGTCTTTCTTTTTGGCTATATGTGAAGATACAGCCCACAACAGACCTTACTCTTAACTGGAGGGACATATAAGGGAGGGACATATAAAGGATAATTTACAACCATATTATGCAAAGTGCAATTCTGAAGGTAAATTGCTAGGTTTTTAACCTGTGTTTTCCCCATATTTGCAACACAATTAATGCAATGTACGCAGTTGTGCCTGATTCTTAAAAACACTTGCAAATCAGTGTAAGATTTGCCTAATTGCATCCCTTTCACTGTTAAACAAATGATTTTGTGTGATTCTTTGGGCACAACTTGCTGCGCTTGAAACAACCTGCTGTCTGAACCCTAGAATTACCACCATATTCAGGGTACTGGGCTTCTCAACATCAATGGGCTGCACAATTCAGCAGAAGAGCAGGATGGACACAATGGTGCAACTATATGGAGTAGTGTTTGGAAGTTAGCATCTTGTAATGTATGACATATGGTATATGGTCTATAAGTGTAATATTTATATCCATTTTTGTGCACTGCATTTGAAAAATGATCCCTACAACAGTCTGAGGACCAATCCTTACTTTAGTATCCTGCCCATTACAAATTTATTATTCAGGGCATTTAGGCTGCCTCTAATTTACACAATACGTTGCATTTTCTCCTACAAACAGTAGAAGTGTCACAAATCGACACCCAGAATCCAGAACCAATGCTGAGCTTCCTGGTCTCGGCTCTTGCTTCCGCCTTTCATCTCGGGAGGAGCCCTCGGCTAATTGGATGCCGCCAGGTCTTTTTAAGAGAGTCCCCGCCGGCCCACTAGACCACCAGGTTAAGTTGTTACAAGAAGATAGTTGTGTAACTGCATTTGAGTAAGGATTTGTTAGGACTTGACAGTGCCGGTTAGCTTAAATACTGTATGGCCATATCACTAAAAATCACATTTTCATGAATCAAGGGCAGGGATAAATTAAAGGGGTAATGTCCAAAGCGATGACCAAAACATCAATAAACAGGATAATGAATGCATAAGAGGATGGTGTCAACAGTGAAATAAGTCCAAGATCCTTGTTTTCTTTTTATTGTATTGAGACACTCTGCCAGAATACTTTCCCATGGGATGTTATTAAAATGAACTACTATGGTGCCATAAAAGGAAAGAAAATTAAATACATAATGGCTTATTTCTAAAAGTATCTTATGTATGTGCACTGCAGTTTGACATATTAAGAGGCTTTATACCCTACATAGAAGCAGGCTCATGTTACAAGATATCTGTACATAGGTCATATATTTATTATCAGAATATCTGTTTGGGGTAACTGATGCTCTACAGTATGCAACCCCCGTCAAATCACTAGATCTGCATTCTGCTTCCATAGAGACAGACCAACATATTATTTTTCTAGGGATGACAGATATGCATTAAGGGGAGCCTGATTTTACTCAGAATAAAGTTCAACGCATCAAGACATGTCTAATCTCCCATAGGCAGACACTTTCATCCCGAGAGAATTAAAGGAGAAACTCAATATTATAAGGAAGCTGATGGTTCAATAGTAATAATGGATTGTTCTGTTTACTTTAATGAGGCAACGAGTGGATATTAATACAAACTGTGCGATACCATGAGTTTGAGCGCATGCTTTCATGCTTTACTTATTTTTGGTAATGGTTTGTGGAATTGCTGATATAAGAACTTTCTAATGATGATCCAATCCATCCCACCTTCTTCCCAAAACACACAAGGGATCTGAGAATGTTAAAGGCAGACGGATAATAGCAAGGTGGAAATCTTTAAATGGTTTGTCTGGATATATTGATTTCCATTTTGCTTGTATTGCAGTCATTACCTTTGTGTTGAAAAGAGATGAGCCATTTTCTGCAAACATTGGCTCATATTACTTTAAAGACAAGTGTCATAGTTAGACGAATGACTTTCATACGGCTATTCATCATCAAAATGGTTTCACAGTTACAGCATATAACTTTTTTATGGCCTTTTGCCTTTATATGGTCATGGAACTCCTTGGTGCCTTATAATATCCTTATATTTTATAATAAGGGATGTATTTTTCACTTTCTAACTCCTGTCTGATGTCCCTGTTTCCTGCCTGTCTTAACCCTGCCATTGCTAATGGGAAGAGTGGCATCTACCTCTGTATTACTTTTTCAGGATGGCACTGAGCATATGGCAGTGTACGCTGTGCTCGGGCACATTTGAGCAAGAGTACAGAACTCCCTTTGCATGCTATACCTACTGGCACACCCACTAATACAAGTTAAATCATATGCAAATAGTGTTATTGCTCACGTAGATGTGAGAGGGCACAATTATGCTGGAATTCAGTAAGAAAGATTGTTAAGTGACTAGTACAAATTAAGCCTTAAGTCCCCCATACACGGGCCGATAAAAGCTGCAGACAGACCGAGATTATTGGCCCGTGTGTGGGGCATCCGACGGGCTTCCCTGATTGATATCTCTCGATCGGGCAGGTTAAAAAATCCCTTCGGATGGCGGACTAATCTATGCATCTATGCGGTCCCGCAATCCGGCCGCCCTTATCGTATCCCTTATGATCCGATCTTTGTGCCCTAGGGCCCACAATCAGATCAGCCCGATATCGGCCACTTCAATGTGGGCCTATTGGGGAGAGATCCGCCAAACGAGTGGATCTCTATGTCTATGGCCACCTTTAAGGCTTAATTACACAAGAGATTTTGTAGGATGATGTTGAATCAACAGAATGCATTCCCTAAGTTGGATGTAGTTGCATGGGTCAAAATATAATGCAATTTATAGAAAAATCAAATGTGTAAACTACATGGACGATTTGCCATCCGACACTGCACACCTGTCAGAAGTTAACGCTGCATTCTGCTCATCTGATGGTGTCTGAAAGACTTTTTCTCCTCATTGATATACATTGACTGCCGAATCCGATGTATATGTATGAACAAAAAACACCATTTGTTGTTATATGCTTTTGTTACAGATGTAATATATGGTGTGTACCAAATGGATTATGTTATCTTGTACTGTTGTATGGCAAGATTTTATGAGTCAGATAAAATCAGATTTTTATCTGACCTGAAGGCCAATTCCGCCTGCTTTGATGAATTGCAAACCATTGTAGTTATGGATGCATAGTTCCCAACACTGAAGAATGGAAAGAGGGACAAAAAGATCTGCCCGGTAGCTCAATTAAATTTTCTATCCCATTTTATGGTCATACCCCCTAATTATAATGTCCATTTTTCAAAATGTGGCAGGTTTTGAACGTCTGAACACATTTCTGCGAGTTTTTGGACCATGTTCTATGTGTTAGAACAGTTTTGCTAATGAAGGTGAAATTACCCTTTCAGCTGTGAGTCACGGTTCCCCCAAGAGACTTGCTGTTACAATTGTATCATTTGCTTATCTTAAATTGTTATAAATGTATCTAAGTGCAGCTGTTGAGTGTTCTGGGCTTTCTGTCAAAAAAGCCTCTTATTTTTATTAAGTTTCAGAAACATTGTATTCTTTACTGATGTTAGTGGAGGAGATCAAAGAGAAACTCTGGACTGCGGGCTGAGCTGTCAAAATCGGGACTGTCCAGCAGAAAACAGGACAGTTGGGATGTATGTGGATGCATGGGAACCATGCAATTATTGGTGGTCAGGCTGCTAATTCCCACAGTTTCATGTCTCAATCTAGGCCATATTTATTAATAGGGTGCCATAATAATAAATAAATTCTTTTGAGAACTTTTTTTAAAATCCCACCAGACTTTCCTCATAAATCAGCTTCGGGGGTGAGGGGCATAGAGGCTTCTGCTGATGGGATGTAGCCAGATGTGTGACGTCACTTCTGTACTTTGGGGCCGCTGTTAGGTCCGGTACCTAGGGTGATACTGGACCAAAACACATTGCTGGTCCCATCAGATTCAAATGTAACTGATGTTGCATGCTGGAAGTGATGCCATTAGCACACAAATGCAGTAAGAAAGATATGTGCTGCAAGTTATAAAATAGATGCTCAATTTTGCATCACTTGCAAGTTGCAACAAACAACACTTACCGTAATAGGCTTCCAGTATTCTGGGCAAAATGCTACATTATTGCTTGAAAAAAACAAAACCATATACTTTGTGTTGCTTTTCAGTATTGCCGCCCTTTCAGTGAAAGTCATTGCTGTTATCTTTGAACTAGAAAATTAAGGAGGCATTCCCTGCTGCAGCTGCTTCATTTCAGTGGTTATCCACTTCTTAAATGCTCTCGTCTAAAAGTACAATACTTTCCTAAAATGTCACCAATAGTGGAAATAACAAGGTATAATGGACAATCAGATTAAATAAAGAACATAAACAATGAATTCATAATGATCTCTCTTTTCCACAATATATCATCATAATGAGCTTCTCTTCCGTAATAGATCACTGGGAAGTAATTTGAGTGTCTGAAACTTAATTTATGGTTCCAAAAAATGGCAGAATATCATTTCTAAGAAATTTGCTCAGCTGGAATGAAGCTAAAATATTAATACACCAACTGCCATGAGGCTCTAGTTTAAAGGGAAACACCACAAACGTTCAGAAAATAGAGGTATCCTTTAGTGAAGGGCGAATAAATTTGTCAGGCACGAATTTGCGGTGAATTTCCGTGTTTTGGCGTGTGAATAAATTAGCGAAACTCCCGTAAAAATTTGCTGCCGTCAAAGCATTTTGGATGAGTGTCGGAAAAGTTGCTCACGTCAAAAACGTCACGCGTCAACACTATTCAGACGCCCATTGATTTTAACGCCAGTGTCAAAATTGACGCGAATGTCGCTTTTTGTGTTTCGCAAATTTTTCGCCTTTTCCCTAATTTTGCATATATTTTGTGAAAAATTCGCCCAAATTCGCCCATCACTAGTATCCTTATCTGGGACCCCGTTATTCAGATTCAGAATTACAGGAAGGCCATCTCCCACAAAGTCCATTATAAGCAAATACAGTTATGATTCTAATTTTTAAACAAGATTTCCTTTTTCTCTGTAATAATAAAACAGTAGCCTGCGTTGTTGAAAACTAAGCTGCACGAATCCATAGTGTTGGCAAAAAGCTGTTTGAAAGCAGTATTTGTCTCCCCTGTCTCTTTGCTGCACTGCTGGTTTTCACTCTAACCTCAAACAGAATTTGCAGTTGTTAAAAAGTTTGTTTCAGATTTGCAGTTTCATTGAATTATTGGGCATTGAAATTGATCTATAATTTTTATATCATTTTAATTCTCCTTTTTTCATCTCCTGCACGTTTATTGGGCTCATTAATAATGCCCAGCACAATGTCTTAGTTATGGCCCTGTACTGACACATGCATCCAAGTGCCGAACACAGGTGGAACGCAATATAATGTATTTTTGCACTTGACACTTTGACCACTAGGGGAATGCAGGGCGAGATGTCCATGTGTAAGGGCCCTTAATCTTTTTCTATAGATTCATGCTTCATGCTATTTGAAGATACAGGTATTTGTATTCAAGTATCTAATGTAATCCAGCCTAGGACTTATAAATTTTGGCAGTAGATTCTGCTAAAATCATTGGAAAATGGCAATGCTGCTATGGTACAAGAACCCAAACGAACCACCCCTTTAGAATTTATATGATGAACCTCTGTTGTCTGTTATTGGCTTTAAGTGAAACCTCCTTTCACCACCAGTTAAAACTTGTGACATGCTACTGAAGCAGATACATATTGTATTATTTGCATAGTGCTAAAGACAATTGGGCGAGGGGTCCTACCAGTCTTACTGACAGTATAAAAGGGAAGCACAACATAAGGTGGGGGTGATGTCTGGCTGTAAAGGTCCTGTCAGTCTAGATATTGACCGAAAGTGTGTAGTTAAAATCATTAATAGCAGCCTTTTCGGTAATTGTTTATAATAATGCAGTCTGCTAAACTCACACAGTACTCAGACAGGAAATATGGATTCATTTCTGGGTTGTGTTTCCTCTCCTTTTTAAGTTATGTTGGCAAATTCGCTTTATGTTTTTTCCCTATAGTTCTGCAAACACAAGAACAAGTTGGTATCACTGAGAAATAATTGATAGAAAATATTTGGGGAAAACAAAAGTGATAGGGGGCAATGTTCCTTCTACTTTCTGTACAGAAAAAAAAATTTGTGCGCACTTTTTAAACTTGTGCGTGCATTTTTAAAAACTGGCCTCAAAATTTGTGTGCTATTTGTATGTTATGTGAAATAACATAAACAAGGAATTCATAATCATCTCTCTTTCCACAATATATCATCATAATAAACTTCCGTAACAGATTGACTGGGAAGTCAATTTAGGGTCTGAAATCAACAATAATTTATGGTTCCAAAGAATGGCAGAATATCATTTCTAAGAAATTTGCTCAGCTGGAATGAAGATAAAATATTAAAGTTCCCTCTACTTCCTTCTCGGTCATCTGCGCAAAAAAGATTTATTTTAAACTTGTGTGCGCATTTTTAAAAACTCTGTGCGCTGGCCTCAAAATTTGTGTGCGTGCAAACGAGTGCACAGCTTAGAGATAGGGGGTATCCAAAAGTCTATTTTGCATTCTATTATACTGTATTTAAAGGATTTGGGGGAACAAGTCAATTTAAAACATCCTTCTGGCTGACAGATACTCAGTAACCAGAGATTAAAGCCAATGAAATTTGAGTTAATGTAAAAATTGTTCAATGGGCCTTGGGAACCTTTCTGTATAGCCAAAAATACTGGCTGCCCCATTTTCCAGAGCTTGGTGCACTAGGATTTGATACTGTTACACGAGTGACTGCCTTGTCATCCTGCTACGCCTCTCCTCCCCCTGCACTACCTGTTCCAGCTCAGTCCTGTTCAGTGAGCAAGAGAGAAACCATCTGATTTCTCCAATTTTTTAGAAAACCCTAAAAAAACAAAAAACAAACATGAATTAGAAATAAATAAAAACCCTTTAAAGTCCTTGTTTTGGGCCCCTCTTGTTTCCAGACCACATAAATAATGACGCGGTAATACAAAATACATTTTAACGGTGCAGACAGCTTTTGTACTCGCCTTATTTCTTAAAACTTATTTATGTGACAAGTTTATTTGTGAAAGGAAAAGTGAATCTCAGCATCTACAGTATAAAAAGGCAATGAATCACTGAACTACAAATACATCATGGAGCAACTTTCAGACCTCAGCTAAATGCCGCCTTTCTGAGAAAACCCTTTTTATAACCCTTAGGTATTTGTAGGTTTCTTTACAGATGGCCTAAGAAGTATGTGTTGTGTTAAGCATTTAGTACACTTCATGAAAAACATTAAAGGCGAAAATCTGGGTGCAGGCTTTGCACAGACATGCTTTTATTTTCAGGTTAGGGCCAAGGTGAACCCACCAACTCAAGACTGACCATTATACTGTTAGGTAGATACAGTATATACTGTACATTATGCAGACACATGACAAGAACAGAGAACCTTCTGTCACACATATGTCATATCATGGCATAGCATCTTCTTCACAAGTTGAAACTTTTACACCTGTTATGATATACAAGCATTGGGCAAATCTGTCATATAGGTGTATTATCCAAAACTTTCTAGGCCACCATACAGAACTGATTGCTAAACTGTTGCTTAGCCTGTTTCCTAAGGCAATTCATCCTTCTGTCCCTCCATCTTTTTCCTGGAATCCTACCCTCTATGTTTCACATCTCTAGGGCGTATGGATGCAAAGGGATGCAAGGGTTTTCATAAGGGTTACACCAAATCATCTAATTCCTACTCAAAGGGAAATAAAAATGTAATATTAGCTTCAGCATACTGAAATAAGAAATTTTCTAAATACAATCAATCAAAAATTCTGCATAGCTTCTGAAGTAATCAAGTTGATCTTCACCATCCCTCTCTCAGCATCTGTTTTCTTTTCATTCTGTCTTCATGCAGGAGTTGGGTGTCAGATATTCATTGACAGTTAGATCCAATATATCTTATAGGGGGGCTCCTTTTGCCTAGAAGATTTATTACAGCTCACTCTATTAAAATCACCAGACATCGTGTCTCTCTACATGTAGGATTTGTGTAAAAGGCAGTTATTTTGTTAGATTTTGTTTGTACTGTAATCGGTTATTTGAGTGAGCTCTAATTCATCTGCTAGGAAAGGAAGCCCCCCCTATAAGATATATTGGATCTAACTGTCAATGACTATCTGACACCCAACTCCTGCATGAAGAGAGAATGAAGAGAAACAGATGCTGAGAGAGGAATAGTTTCAGAAACAAAGCAGAATATTTAATTCATTGTATTTAGAAAGTTTCCTATTTCAGTATGCTGAAGCTTATATTAAAATTTCATTTTCGCTATAGTTCCCCTTTAATGAACCAAACCAAATCCAAACCCCCAGGTGCTCCTGAAAAAACAGGTGTTAAATTGGTGATGCACACAAAATGTGGCCACAATGTTACAATTCTTGTTTTATATAGGGTTTGGATTTGGTTCACTCTTCGATTCACTGGAATCCTGCTTAAAATGGCTCCTAAACTGCGCACATGCGCTGTTGCGGCAGGAAGAAAGCAAGAAGCACAGGGTGCGGATCTGGGCCAGTGGGGCCCACAAGAGCCAGGGGCCCACTGGGTTTTTTCCTGGTGTCCTGCCAGCCCAGTCCGACCCTGCAGAGGACTCATTCAAGTGTTTTGTTGGGGATGTATAGCTGGAGAAGATAAATGTAGGCTTAAATGGAGGTTACATTTTATTCAGAATGTGACAGACGAGGTTTGATTTAGTTGAAAAAAAGGAAATTCAAATAGGAAGCTAAATGAATATCTCCATTCATATACCCTGCTCCTTTCCCAGTCAAAGATAAATGATACATACTGTACCTCCCTATGCTTAAGTATTAGGAAGGGAGTGTCACATCCTTTATATCAATTAAGCCACAGACTTTTACTACTTTCACGTACTGGGCTGATAAGTACTGCCACATGGTTTACTGCAGATCTCCTTTTGATTGCTTCTTCTGTTCTTTTACGATAGTTCTGCATTAAGGCATTGCACAGAGCCTCTTTGAACAGCAAAAAAAAACAAAACAGCTGGTTCCATGACTAATGGGGAAATTGCTTTACCTTTGATGTACCTAAGCATATGAAATAAACATCCAGCCTCAGCACAAAGTCATTTACCCCCACTAGCATAAAAGGTTCGCTTTTAGTATACAGCCTATTTAATGAAAGAAATGAAGTAATGAATATACACACTTTCATTTTCTTCCTGTGCGTGACATACACAGATTATTGCTTGTTCTTAAATGAATATACAAGATGTAAAGCACTGATATAAATAAGCAAAAGCTGAATATGGCTGTGCTTAAAAACAAAGAAGTAAAGAATTTCTATGAAAGGTTCTTCCACTAAATATTGTCTCAAATCATAGAATAAACTGTCTGCATAAAAGGCAGTATAACATATGCCTTTCTTATTATTTCTGTGGGGTAATACCTTTGAACTCTAGGCTCAAGGTGTCACATCAATTGTTAAGAAAAACAGATTTCCTCATTGACAGCCGGGGAGTTTTCATTAGCTAAAGGGAAACTGATTGTGTAAGGATTTTGTAAATTGATTCATTCTAGGTTTGCTCTTTGATTCAATTCAAACCACATTGGTCAAATTTTTACAATTTTTGAGACTTTTGGTGCCTTTCTGGATGAGCACCTGTCTTAATCCCTTTCTGTGTTTAACTTTAACATGGATTGAGTTACCAAGAAGAGTCAAATACAATCAAAACAAACTCTGAGCCAGATTCAGTTTGATGAGAAATTCTTATCTACTTGTTCCGTTCAGGATTTCCCTATAAGTCTCAATGAAGATCTCGTGATAAACAATGAGTTTGGTGATCTTTTTTATTATCAGATTGAATGGAGCCCTAAATGTGAAATGGACCTCCATACAAAACATGGTACACATTAAATTATTTGCAAATAATAATGTTTGGACCACCTACATATTAAAAAATGCACAAGCAATAATGAAAAAACTAGGGCTTTTAAAGCCATAAAGACATAAGCTCCATCGGGGCAGGTATTTATGTGAATGTTGACTAATCTCTGTAAAGTGCTGCAGAATATGTGTCTGCACTATATAAATGCCAGGCAATAAATATATAGCAAATAAAATATAAAGAAACACCAGACAGTGTTTGCATTCAAATTTTAACAAACAAGTAAAATCCAACCATATTATTTAAAATAGTGATGAATAACTCATATGCAGAGTAAAAGGGGAAACTTGCAAATGCCAAACATTTACCCTAAAGGATTCTCCCTCAATACTGAAGCAGCATTGAAAAAAAGACCCAGTGAGAGCCTTGCAGTGACAAGTTTAAGTGCAGTTATTTGGCATTATTTGTATAAATGACATTTGTGTAAATACATTCTAAAACCACATTGATGCTGCAGAAAAAAGCACGCTGTATTTTAGGCAATGTTTTGTTCTCTCCTACATGAGAAGCTATCAAGAAAATAATCTGTTCATTCTAAAAGTGCACCCGTGGATGGAAGTAATGGAACAGAAAGAACAGAGACAGAATGCTGCCATTAATCTACTGTATAAAAGGCTGCTCAGTCTGTGTCACATAGAGAACCCTGCACAATGCTGCATTTGAACCCATTTGCCAGATTATTATTATTATATACACAGCATCTCAACATTAGTTTCTCATATAAATCTGCAGTGCCCATTTTCTGAGCTATCCAATATATATAAAACAAACAAGGGAAAGTTGTGCTCACCACAAATTTTTAAAACCATTAGGCGGGGGTGCAATGAGACTGTGACCACAAAATACGTATAGTCAACTACAAGAGGTCCTCTGCACTCAACCCATTATCAATATATTTAAGACAGAGACATTTGTGCATACTGCTACTGAAAAATGCCCTACCCTTTAAACAAAACAGGGATTGTTTGTCCATATATTGCAATATATTTAAGATGGCCAACTACGTCATAGTCATCCCATATCTGGTCAGTCCTACGCTCAATTTTATCTGATTCATTAAGAATTATTTTGCTTCATTATACATTTTACAAAGGGACTACGTTTTATCTGCAACTTACTAGCTGCTTTCAAAGTAAAACTCCCAAACTTGGCTGCCCTTTTATTAGACACCAGTGGGATCACCTGACTATAGTTGGGAAGGGTGGGAGCTACAACATGGAGCTGGTCACTGCTCCTGTATAACTATAACAAACTAGAGAGGTACATTTCCTGAAGAAAATGTGAGTGGTGCTTGCCGTGGCAAAACTCAGGCCCAAATCTGATTGGCTGTTGTTGCCCCGCCCCTTTTTTCCCTAATTGTGAACCACAGTCACTCAGTGACTAACATACCAAAGTTTGGGAATGCTGTCATTTAATGTGTAAAAATGGCAGCATTTCTATTTTTTTCTATTGAAAATCAATGAATGAAATTTGATTGGTTGTTGGTGGCTCCGCCCACTTTTTCTAAACTTGAAGTGGAAACCCCCAGCGACCAAATTTGTGATATTCAAGGTCCCTGACATCAATACTGAGAGAATGGCAGCCTTCTTAATTTTTCCCATTAAAACCAATCAAAGAAATCTGATTGGTTGGTTTTGGCTCCACCCACTTTTCTTAATTTTAATCCCAGTCCCCCAGTGACCAACTGTGCCAACTTTGAGGAGGCTGCCATTAACCGTCTAAGAGCGGCAGCAGTTTAAAATTTTCCTATTTAATTGAATGGCTGAAATTTGATTGGCTGTTGTAGACTCCGCCCACTTTTTGTAAATTTTGGCTGCAGTCACCCAGTGACCCACGGTGCCAAGTTTGGGAGCTCTGGCTTTATTACTGTGAGAATTACAGCTGTTTACATTTTCTCATTGAAGTCAATAGGGAAAATCTGATTGGTTGTTTGCGGCTCCGCTCACTTTTTTGGGTCCCCAAAATAGGACAGAAAAGTCACAACACCCCATTCCCGAATAAGCTGAACGGTTTGACACCTCATTCATGGGTCTGCGACAAACTAATTATTCGATAAATTCCCCATTATAAGTCAATGGGGCAAATTTGGGGACCTCTCCTGCCCCGGGGGTAAAACTTATACCCTCGTGCGGGGTATCATCTGACACAGGTCGCAAACCTCTTCAAATGTGGTAAATTTAACGTTTCTACAAGATTCCCTCTCTGCGTTAGAATCCGTCAAAAGTTGGCCTCAATGTTAATCTATGGGACTTTTCGGGGTGGTTAATTGCCCCCGCAAGGGGCAATTAACCACCCACCCCTTAGAAAAGTCATACCACCCCATTCCCGATTAAGCCGCACGATTTGACACCCCATTCATGGGTCTAGGACAAACGGTGCGGGACTAGTTACGCGCCAAACTTTCATACGGAAGAAGAATAAAAATAAGTTTGCAAGATAACAGTAGTGATGCTTTGCTTCGCAAGCACCACTAAAAATAAGTTTGCAAGATAACAGTAGTGATGCTTTGCTTCGCAAGCACCACTAATAAGTTTGCAAGATAACAGTAGTGATGCTTTGCTTCGCAAGCACCACTAACAAGATAACAGTAGTGATGCTTTGCTTCGCAAGCACCACTAAAAAATAAGTTTGCAAGATAACAGTAGTGATGCTTTGCTTCGCAAGCACCACTAATAAGTTTGCAAGATAACAGTAGTGATGCTTTGCTTCGCAAGCACCACTAAAAAATAAGTTTGCAAGATAACAGTAGTGATGCTTTGCTTCGCAAGCACCACTAACAAGATAACAGTAGTGATGCTTTGCTTCGCAAGCACCACTAAAAATAAGTTTGCAAGATAACAGTAGTGATGCTTTGCTTCGCAAGCACCACTAAAAATAAGTTTGCAAGATAACAGTAGTGATGCTTTGCTTCGCAAGCACCACTAAAAAAATAAGTTTGCAAGATAACAGTAGTGATGCTTTGCTTCGCAAGCACCACTAATAACAGTAGTGATGCTTTGCTTCGCAAGCACCACTAACAAGGGAAAGTTGTGCTCACCACTAATTTTTAAAACCATAAGGCGGGGGTGCAATGAGGCTGTGACCACAAAATACATATAGACAAATACAAGAGTCCTCTGCACTCAACCCATTATCAATGTATTTAAGACAGAGACATTTTGTGCATCTCTGTCTTATATATATATATATATATATATATATATATATATATATATATATATATATATATATATATATATATATATATATATATATATATATATATATATATATACAATGAAGATGGGCCTGGTGCACACAGAACACTGGTCACTGCCCTGGTGCTGGAACAAACAATTGTACAGTCAAGTAAAGGAAAAGTCCGCACTCATGGGTCTTGTGTAAAAAGCAAAAAATGAGTGTTTATTTCGACGTTTCGGCTTCCTATACGTGAGCCGTTCTTCCCGAGGACGGCTCGCGTATAGGAGCTGAAACGTCGAAATATATATATATATAATCAAAAAGAAAACCGCTCAACTGCTGGAGCCGTCTTCAGGAACTAAAAAGCTGTGTTAAGAAACGTTGAGTTAGGCTTTTCTGTGGGGATTAATATATATTGATTTAGGTGCATGAGTATATTTATAGTTTAGAGCGCCCCCTATGACTTGCCCTTTAGGCACTCAAATCTCCCCACCACCACCACATGCAATGTGGAATGCTCAATGATTTACAGTGCCTTTATCTGAGGTGTTTCAGTAAGCAGCACTTTAAATGAGATATGAGCATTAATATTTCTACCTATTTGCTACTGCAGAAACACAAAATGAATTAAGCATCTGGAATTACTTTACTTGTTCCACCTTGTAACCCAGCTCGCTGCCATGCACAATCACCTTAAAAACAATGCAGATGAGAGCCAGGCTTTGTTAATGTACCAGGGGCTATTATAAATATAAGAGGGGCACTCCTTCTGCATTTGCCAACTGTCCTGGTTTAAGTTAAACAGTCAAGATTGAACAGTTGTGATTGGTTCCTTGTGCTGGTCAGGTATATGGAAAGGTATATGGGCCAGGGATACCCCTATATTAATTGTTCCTATAAACAACTGTGTAAACAGAGGAACAGAGTTTCCTATACAGTTATGGGATCCCTTATTCGGAAACTTGTTATCCAGAAAGCTCAGAATTACAGGAAGGCCTTCTCCCATAGACTCCATTTTAAACAAACAACATTTTTAAAAAAAATAAATGATTACTTTTTTCTCTGTAATAATAAAACAGTAACTTGTACTTGATCCCAACTAAGATATAATTAATCCTTATTGGAGGCAAAACAATCCTATTGGGTTTCATTAATATATATATGATATATTTTATTAGACTTAATGTAATCAAATTACAGAAAGATCCGCTATCTGGAAACCCCCAGGTCCCAAGCATTCTGGACAACAGGTCCCATACCTGTAATTGTAAACAAAGAAACCTATATTCATAGGTTAAGCACAAAGGGCACTGTTGGCATTTTGATCACTGCTACATATGTGACATGGCCCTAAGCATAATGGCACACAGGGTGTTTAAATCATTTTGGTCATATTGGGGTCACAATGCCTTACCCTACTTGGCAGCTGCTTTCCATTCAACTAAATGGTGCTACAGCCAAATGGCAGCATGTTTTCCAACAGAATGGAATTTAGTTTCCAGCTGAGTATTTTCTCCCCCCTTTGCCTTCTGTGCTTTTCTGCTGCCCCACCCTTCTCTCCCCAATTTTTTAAGCCTCCCCCATTTTGCTCTTAAAATTTAAATTCTTCTTCATTTTGATTCTTCTATGTTAAACTCTCTCTTTTGCTATTTCTGTTTAGAAATTGTATAGAATGTGTATAGTCTGAAACAATTGTTCCACACATACATATATATCATATTTTAATGTTATTGTCTTATTTATTGATTTTGACTTCACAAGGTATTATCATTGCAACATCATCATTAACCTAACAGCTAAGATTCACATATTAATCTAGAGCATCAACTATGATTCTGACATCATCAGCCTAGAAGCTGTAAAATATAAAGGTTAATATAGGTCATTTTGTGCTTAGAGGTTACTGTAGTTTAATTACTGGTTTTAACACACTAGGGAATGACGATTATGACATCATCAGCCTGGAACCTATAAAATTACTACACATCAACCTACAGCACCAGGTGTGATCATTGTGACATCATCAGCTTAGAAGCTATGGAACAATGAGCCTGAAACACAGATCATTATGACATCATCAGTTTAAAAAACTGTTAAACAGTAAGCCTGACACACAGGTCATTTCGTGTTTAGAGATTTATGGTGCAACACACAACTTAGTTGTCTGTAGATACACCATGTTTCTAAACATTAATCACAAAACTGTGAGTATAAGAATTGTATATACTGTAAATATAGCTGTATATATACTGATTTAATGCCCCATTTTCATTTTGGCATCATGTTATTTTAGCCAGTGACATGCTAATGTATCCTTAATATGTTTCTAACCCAAGTTTTTTGTGTCTTTGTGCAGAAGAAACACTCAATCATCATGATCATCTTTATCATCATAACTGGATTGTTTTTACATTCAACGTCAGGTAAATAGAGGATTCTGTTTATTTTTCCACTGGCTGTCCCTTTAGAACCATATGAAATCCTCTTGCACAAATGCTGAGAGGGTTTCAGCAGTGGTATAACTAGATGTTACTGGGCCCCACAGCAAATTAATTTTAGGCCCCCCAACATATCCAGAGGTTGTCCTGTTTTACCAATATTTATTGAAATGTATATGAATTAGAGCCTCATGGGGCCCTATGCCTCCTGGGCCCCCTGCAGCCCCAGGGTCTGCTTCCTCTGTAGTTACACCCTATGGTTTCAGGCCCCTATAGGAATAAGTTGTCTGCTAGATATTGTACTGTAACCTTCAAAAATCTAATGTTTCTCCCCTCTTTCAGCTGTTAAGGTGCAATATTTAACTCTGTTCAAACCCAAAATGACGCTGCAGCTCGGCACCAGGAATATAATACCCTGTTCATTCCACACAAAGCGTCTGCTCAACCCTCTCAAAGTAGAGCTTGAGTGGGGCAAAATCCCAGTGGGTAAGGACAAGTACGTCCCTCTAATACGCCTAAAAGAAAACAAAGTGTCAACGCCCTCACCTGATCTACTGGATCTGTACGACCTTTTCGTGTCTGAGATTTCAAGAGGGAACTGTTCTTTGGTCATCCGCCACACCAAAACCCAAGACAGCGGCACATACATGGTCCGCCTGAAGGTCAAAGGAAAGCTGTTTGAGCCGGTTCCATCGATCAAAATCAGACTGATGAATCTGCAAACAAGTATGTTAAATGGGGAAAAATCTATTTAGTGGGGGATATAAATTGTAATATTGATTCACTTTGCTACCCATTGTATATGAGAAAAACTCTGTGATGTAAATTGTATGTTACAATATTGATGTAGGTGGAAAGCACAGGTAATAAAAGTCAGGAACAGAATCCCAGGGAGCCTAGATCTGCATGACACACAGTTAGAGATTCATTTTCTCCGTTTTGTTTTGGCAGGGACATCACAGGCTACATCACATAATAGAGGGAATGATGCTAGAAACCTGAAAGGAAAGAAAGAAGAGCCAACAGCAACCACTACTCAAATCACTACGACACTTCCAACGACAATAACATATTTAAATGAAAGTGATTTTATCAGCTGGTACATCCTCCCTAAACTGAAAGGCAATGAGACTGCAGTCCTTATTGTAGTGCTGGTTGTTGGATCTATACTTTTTGCATTCTCTGTGCTGGGAGTCGTTGGATGGTAAGTCTTTTTTTGTTATTTATTTAGAAAGAAAGGTATAAACCAGACCTAGTTAGGGCAACTTTGCCCACAGCTTTCTAAAAGTTCTCCCCAGATGCCTCTCATCAGAAATCTCATGATCCCCTCTGAAAAATGAGAGATAGGGAAATGTGCGACTTGAATCCGTGTAACTGTTCTTTATCTTTTCAGGGTTCTTTATTTTAAACTTCGGAAGAAAGTGCCACTTGGTGATGTAGAAAACCCAGTAGAAACAACTCCAATAGCAATCTCTAATGGGTATGTATGCTTGAATTAAATGCTGTAAGTTTGCTAAACCCACATCTTTCATATATTCCCATGTAATTGGTATACAATTCAGTACATGCAAGGACTGGCTTGACCATTTAACAAGTGGGACTTCAACAGGTGTGACGGGAAAGGGATGCACAGTATCCTCCACAAAAGATTCGGCCAACCCCTAATTGCATCTGGTGTAAAGTGAGACTTGTGTGAAGTCACATTCAGGCAAATGCTGGATCCAGGGCATCCCTAGTTACTAGAACTGTAACATTTCATACGCAGGCTATAGATAGCATGATATGGAGATAGATTTCTAAACCATTCCATAGTTCCACATTACAACAGATAACACAAGAAGTTGTTTGCACCAAATTAAAAAAACATATTTTGGATTTTGGCATATATAACCTGTAACTTTATTATCAGGCTCCTATGACCCAGTTTATTACCAAGCGTTGATTTAAGAAACTTTAAAAACCTGTGTCCTTGTTATGTCTGTGCAGAAAGAACAAGGAATTAACTGGTAAGGAAGCTGAGAAAGAGAAAGCTCCTTCTGAGAAAGCAGAGAATGAAGAGGAATCAGATGGGGAGGAAGAAGTTGAGGAAGAAGAAGTGGAGGAAGAAGAAGTTGAGGAAGGAGAAGTGGGGGAAGAAGAAGTTGAGGAAGAGGAAGTTGAGGAAGAAGAAGTTGAGGAGCAGTAAAAAGGGGCATTGTATTCTGATGGAGAGACATCAGAGGCATTATCATATAAGGAAGATGAAAAAGAAGGGTCGACTGAACAAATCGACATTCAGGGGCGATCCTGGCCCCTCCGCCGACTGAGGCAGCAGCTGTTGCTCCTGCCCCCCCTCCCCCAGAAATTCGCTCTTAAAGTACCAGGAGCAGGATTTTTGCTGCCCCTGGTACCTAGTGGGGAGCTTCCGTCTGAGGCGACAGCCTCAACTTGCCTCATTGGCGAAGCACCCCTGTCGACAGTCTTTCATCTGTGAGATTCTCCCTGTCTGTACTATATCAATAAATAAGTTTAAACCTAATACAGTGTGTTTTCTGTTCTATTCATTGATACAGTATAAGGATGATCAATGTCATTTTAAGTGGTTTTTACATTACTCCACTTAAGTGCTAAAATTGTTATGTAAACAGAAAGTTACATAAATATAATTTATGGCAAAGGGATTCAGTATTTTATTTAGGCAGACCTGTACCAATGATTGGCCCTAAATAGGCAGTTTATATCCAATTTTAACATAACCTTCATTAACTTATATTAAAGGGGTTGTTTAACTTTAAATTACATTTTAGTAGGATGTAGTGATATTCTGAGACAATTTGCAATTGGTTTTCATTTTTTATTATTTGTGGTCTTTAGCTTTTTATTCGACAGCTTTCCAAATTGCTATTTCAGCAATGTGGTTGCTGGGATCCAAATTCCCCTAGCAACAATGCACTAATTTGACTAAGAGACTGGAATATAAATAGGAGAGGCCTGAATATAAAGATGAGTAATAAAAAGAAGCAATAACAATACATTTGTAGATTTACAGAGCATTTGTGTTTTTTAGATGGGGTCAGTGACCCCCATTTGAAAGCTGAAAAGAATCAGAAGAAAAAGGCAAATAATTAAAAAATTATAAAAATAATGAAGACAAACTGAAAAGTTGCTTCAAATTGGCCACTCTATAACATCCTAAAAGTAACATGAAAGGCAAAAAACCTCTTAAGGGTCAGGCCACACAAGTAGATTCGGGGAGATTATTGGCCCCAGCGACAAATCTCCTCTTCTTCAGGGTGACAATCTCCCCGAATGCCTTCCCCCTGCCCTCCGCCCGGCTAAAATGAAAATCGCCTGGCGCATTGCAAGCGCGGCACTTTGTTTTCCGAAGTAACCCAAAGTTTCCTCGTGAGGCAACTTCGTAAAATGAAGCGCCGCATGTGCATTCCCCCAGGCGATTTTCATTTTAGCCGGCGGAGGGCAGTTCGGGGAGATTGTTGCCCCGAAGAAGAGGAGTTTTGATGCTGGGGCATTGTCTCTGCCTAAATGGCAAAACATGGCAGATATCAGCAAAAAATTTGATATTTTGTATTAAGCACAGAAGTGGGCAGTGTCTGCCTGCACCAGAGCGGAGGCAATGTTTCCAGGTACAGGAACTGTTAAACGAAAAACTGTTATCCAGAAAGCGCCGAATTATGGAAAGGCAGTCTCCCATAGACTTTTAAACAAAATGGAACACCAGTACCTTGTTGTGCTTCAAACGGGGTAATCCCAACTTTTATTGCAAGGTACTTCAGACACTCGATCAAACATTTCGGGACCCAAACGGCCCTTCCTCAGTGCAAGGGCCATTTGGGTCCCCAAACTCTGTTCAATCAAGTCTCCCATAGACTCCATTTTATCCAAATAATTAAATTTAAAAATGATTTCCTTTTTCTCTGTAATAATAAAACAGTACATTGTACTTGAGCCCAACTAAGATTTAATTAATCCTTATTGGAGGCAAACCCAGCCTATTGGGTTTATTTAATGTTTACATTATTTACTAGTAGACTTAAGATATGAAGATCCAAATTACGGAAAGATCCATTATCCTTGAGTATTATTAGAGAAGTGTAACAGGTTACAGCCTCTTGCATGAAAGTCATTATTTCAAAAGTTTTAAAAATGACCAGTATATGAGCACTAAAGTACATTAATTATGTGATGTTTTTGCTCACTGAGAATAGCCAGATAATTGAGAAACTAGACCCTTGATTGGGTTGAGATATGAGGCCACTTCTTTCAGCACCAACACAGTTGGACTATACCGTATGCCTTTCACAAGTTATTAAGACACACCACCGAGCAGAACCTTTTTAGGGTTCCCCAAAACTTTACAAAGATATACTAAAACTGCACTGTAATTTGCGCTCCACTGTAGCTGCAGCACTTGTAGCATGTGCAGGTACAGGTACACAAACTGCACTGAGATAAAAAGGACAGTGGGGAAATGTGGGGTCTCCCTGGTTGTTGACAAGACAGAGAGTGACCATATTATTAAACATTTGGGCTTTCTTAGAATAAAACAGAGGCGTAACAATAGAGGAAGCAGACCCCACAGGGTACAAGTGTGCCTATTCATGTTCAGACCTCTTTAAAGGGATACTGTCATGGGAAAAAAAAATTTTTCCAAAATGAATCAGTTAATAGTGCTGCTCCAGCAGAATTCTGCACTGAAATCCATTTCTCAAAATTTTGAAATCTGACATGGGGCTAGACATTTTGTCAATTTCCCAGCTGCCCCAAGTCATGTGACTTGTGCTCTGATAAACTTCAATCACTCTTTACTGCTGTACTGCAAGTTGGAGTGATATCACCCCCCTCCCTATTCCCCCCAGCAGCCAAACAAAAGAACAATGGGAAGGTAACCAGATAGCAGCTCCCTAACACAAGATAACAGCTGCCTGGTAGATCTAAGAACAACACTCAATAGTAAAAACCCATGTCTCACTGAGACACATTCAGTTACATTGAGAAAAGTGCAGGCACAAGTCACATGACCAAGGGAAGCTGGATTTTAGTGCAGAATTTATGCTGGAGTAGCACTATTAACTGATGCGTTTTGAAAAAAACATGTTTTCCAATGACAGGATCCCTTTAATTACTGCAACCCTGGATCTGAGGGTAATTCCAAGGTTGCCAAAGTGAGATTTGTCAATAGGCCCTGTACACTTATGCAAAGTGATTTACACTTTAATGCTATTTTTGAGAAAGCAAATGTTGATGCTCAGGCCAAAAATTCTCCAAATCAGCCTCCAATCTCATTGGTTCGTGTTTAACAGAAGACACAGCTAATAATGATGTCAGCATTTTTTAACCTGGCAAAACAGTGCGCATGGAGTTGAATTGCGGAATAGGTTTGCTGCTGGTAAAACCACAAATTTTGCTGTGAGGCAACAAAGTTTACTCATCCCTAATGAATAGGAATGCTGTTGGGATCAGCAGCGGCGTAACTACAGCTAACCGGGCCCCCCTGCAAAAAAATCTTTAGGGGCCCCGGCTTAGCTGCACGCACGCAGTTACCTGCATGCGCATACACGCATCCGCTTCAGCGCTCGCACATCTCCTGTCCTCTCCTCCGATCCGCCCCGCCGCTCTGCTGTTAAATTACTTGTGGCGGTCGCCGCACACAGTGTTAAAGGAATTTCCGTTCAGCAGACCCCTTGGTCCGGGCCCCTCTGTCCCCTGGGCCCCCCCGCAACCGCGGAGTCTGCTGTATTATAGTTACGCCACTGGGGATCAGCATTCTTTTAAAAACAAACTGAAAAAGTTTGGTAGTTTGCATTAGGCTAAAGGTGCCACAGAAGGTCATATGTGAATGTCAGTCAAAATTTTGAATACACAAAGGGGGTCATGACTTCTTCCCCAGGTTTGGCTGTGCACTGTATCTTGTGCCAGATTGAAAAATCAGGCATCACGTGTAGGAATAAATTTGCAGATGGCAAAGTGTGGAATTTTACCACAAATCTGTGCCTGGCGAAAAAATGAGCTCATCACTACTCATAATACCAATAGCATGTGTTGACTGGGCAATGCTACAACTTATATACTATTTCTGCCATAAACATTATTGAATTAGAAGGCGGCGGCGCTTTACTCTTTAGTTGATCATCATTTCCATAAAAGGCCAAAATTTTCTCTATTATCCCAGTTATCCCTGCTGCAATGCTCTGTGGAATGAACACGCAACTTGAAACATACTTTATTTATTAGCTAATAAAAACAAATTACTATTTTTTTTTTTTTAAAATATAGAATTTGTATATTTGTGAATCACTGCGGGAGAGTCTTTCCTAATTAGCAAGAAGGTAAATAAAACCTGCAATGGAAAGACAAAACATTAACCCAAAAGCATATTTTACTGCACAACAATGCAAGTTTTGCAAACAGTGAAACTACAGCTAAACAAATTCAATCACCTGGTCTTACTTAAACCAACTTTTATGTTTATGTATACAGTAAGAGATGATTTAAAGGCATAAATCACATTTTCAGAAAACATGTATTTACCTATTTCCATATTTTATCAGTTCTTTATACCTTGCCACTCTCAAAACATGGCCATTTTTCCTGTAATCCCAGTTGTGTATGTCAGCGTCTTGGCGAGGGCACACATTTGAAATCCGTCTGCTTTCCATGGGGGAGGTGCCCAGATACTCTGGATAGCAGAGGGACTTTAAGTTCCAGAATCCATCACTTCAACATGAAAATTTGAGTGAGGGACTAAATAACTCAGGGTGCTGTGGAAATTGTCCCTTTGCATCAAAGGCACACTCATAGGGGGTTTACTAAAATCTGAATATTTCTCGCTATATTCTTAAAATCACTTTCACCAAACTTCTGTGCACATTTTTACCATATTTCAATACATTTACTCGAAAAAAATCTGGTGCGGGAAAAGGCTCGATTTGTATTTGACGCCCGAAAACTGATTATCGCCTGAAAACCACCAAATTTTCAGATTATTATACAAAACCCAGAGCAGATCATGATATCTTTCAATTGTAAAAGGGACATCTGCCATTGACTTCTACATGATCTCGGCAGGTTTAACATGGAGTACTTTTTTATTCTGACTTTTAGCAGCATCTGGGTTTAATAAATTAAAAAATATTTTTTTTTTTCTATGGGAAAATTGTGTTTTTCCTCTTTAAATCTCTGACCAGAAAAAAAAAGGAGTTTAGTAAATAACCCCCTAATAATGTTCACTCAGTCTGAGAAATCATAACTGTCTGTGCAAAATAATATAAGCCAGCTGGGTTTATTAAGGGGCCCATTCACTAAGCTCGAGTGAAGGAATAGAGGAAAATAGAGGGAAAAAAAATGTTTTTTTTGGCTACTTCGACCATCGAATTGGCTACTTCGACCTTCGACTACAACCTTCGACTTCGAATTGCACGATTCAAACTACAAATCGTTCGATAAGGCTTCCTAACAATTTCTCCTTCGATCGATGGATTAAAATCCTTCGAATCGTTCGATTCGAAGGTTTAATCGTTCGATCGAACCATTATTCCTTCGATCGTTCTATATTCGAAGTCGAAGGATTTTAATTCGGCAGTCGAATATCGAGGGTTGATACATCTGCCCCTTAATGTTTAAAAGATTGATCATACTTCAGGTAAGATGATCCAAATTATACAAATACCCCTTATTTGGAAAAACCCTGGAGAATAGATCCAGCAAATTAAAAAAATGACAACTGATTACAAATAGTTTTAGAATACTACTATCTACATGACACCAAAGGGGTTATTCATCAAACTTCAAAATTTCTCATTATTTTCTTAAAACCACTTAAAATTCCTGCTGCCTTTTTTTTTTACGTATTTATCAATACATTTTCACAAAAAAATCTGGTGTGGGAAAAGACTAAATTGTGTGATTTTTTTGAATTTGGTGCCTGAAAACAACAAATTATTTGGATTATTGTAGGAAACCCAGCACAGATCATGAAATCTTCCAATTGTAAAAGGGGCATCTACCATTGACTTCTACATGACCTCGGAAGGTTTGAGTAATTTTTTATTCGAACTTTCAACAGCATTGGAGTTTAATATATTAAAACAAATATAATGAATTAATAAAAAATGGCAAATGCTAAGCAACTTTTCAACTGGTTTTGATTATTTTTTTTTTATAGTTTAATAGTTATTTGTCTTTTTCTTCTGACTCTGTGCAGCTTTCAAATGGGCGTCGCTGACTCCCTTCTAAAAAGCAAATGCTCTGTAAGGCTACAAATGTGTTATTATTGTTACTTGATATTCCTGATCTTTCTATTCAGGCCTCTCCTATTCATATTCCAGTCTCTTCTTAAAATCAGTGCATGTTGCTAGGGGAATTTGCACCCTAGCAACCAAATTGCTTAAAATGCAAAATGAAGAGCTGCTGAATAAAAAGCTAAATAACTCAAAAACCACAAATAATAAAAAAATTAAAACCAATTGCAAATTGTCTAAGAATATCACTCTCTACATCATACTAAAAGTTATCTCAAAGGTGAACCACCCTTTTAACATGAACTTATGGTTTATTGAAGTACTTCCTTGGTACACTTAATGGGTGATGTAAGTAGTACAGTGACAGACAGATGCAATGTACTCACAAACCCAGATGGATTTACGAAGAAACAGGATTGAAGTGTAGTTGCACCAACAAGAAGTACGGTGAAATAAATTATTTTGCTTCCACGCTTACAGTTAGAGTTGTAGTATTTCTGGTCAGGTGATCTCTGAGGCAGCACAGATAGAGTCACAAAATGGTGGTTCAAGGCAAGAGATGTAAAAGGGCAATATTTACTTAAATATATATTCCAGTTTGATAAGATTATTTAATATACCACTTAATTTGATATAATCTGTTACTCAAGTATTAATTTTGGGGGTTACTCAAGTATTAATTTTGGGGGTTATAGTTTAAAGGTACCAAACACATATGAGCTAATACATTTTATAAAAAACAAAATGTCCAACATAACATATAGAAAACATCAGAACATGCATGGTACCCTGATGTCCCAGCTAAATGTATAAATAACAATAACATATCAGTGGACCTTAATGAAGTAGCTTAAAAAAACTCGTCTATTGAAGAAAGGAAGCCGCAAGACTGCGAAGATCTGTAAAAACTAAGTTTATTGGCATTTCTTTAAAAACATTGCCACACAACTAAGCCAACTGCCTGCTGTGTCTTGGGTGCATGCTTCCTTATGTGAAGTAGGCTTATGACAATGCCATGACAGCGTATGTTTGTCCCCAACTTGCTAAGCTTTTTCAAGACCCCATCACAAACACATCAAGCAACCATAGACAGTGGAAAAAAATGCATTTAATAAAACATTGAAAAAGTTGTTATATTTGCAGCAAAAATATATATGGTACCTTCAAGCAGTTCTTAACAATGTGCTATTAGCTAAACTTTGCTTCTAATGAAGCAGGAATGAGAAATTGCTTTTAGTCTTAATTTATGCAAATATCTTCAGTTTTTTACACTTAAGCTTCTTAAGATAACAGCCAACTTCAACAGGGTCAAAAAAAACATGAAAAATGCTCTTATAGTGAAATAATGGTCATTCAGCTTGTTACAAAATAGCACAGTTTCAATGTTACACATCTATAGAGATGCAGGATAATTTGACAGCCATGCAATGTTATTACATGCTTTGCTCGCCCTTAGTTAATCCCACCCTATGGCTATATGGTTGGTAAACACAACATGGAATAAAAGTTTTTTTATCTGCTGTCAGCTAGTATTTTTCTGTGTTTCAATCAGGAAGTAAAGAATGAGTAGAGAGAAGAAAGCAGTGCAGGTATGATCTTTGATTGCTAAGAATGTGTCAGCAGAGGTTGTTTGCCTAAGGCTTTAGGGCAGATGTAGGATTTCAATGTAACCAAGAAGCACACAGCAAAAGGAAGTGCTTTAATTCATTCAATATTTAGTTAGGAATCTTTCTTAAAATAAACCTTCAAGGTATTCAAATCTGTCTCACAATTTCAAATAATCAACCTTTCTTTCACCCAGATCTGTTTCTTAATAAAGAACGTTCAGAGGATTTGGATTTCTTGCTTGCTGTTGTGTTTTGCATTTTTTTGTATTTCTAACAATATTGGAATTTTCAAGTAAGGAGGGATTACATATGTATTGCTGCCTATGTACAGTATATAATAGGGAAGTGTCTGCTGCTGTTAAGTAGGCACAATATAGTATGGTTGTTCAAAGCATTATCGGAGTCTGGCTTGTTAGTATCAAATAAATGGCTTTATTGAGCACTTTAACATAGCTGAGGAGGGGGATTCACATCTAACGCGTTTCGTGTCAGTAAACCTGACACTTCATCAGATTCGTCAGGTTTACTGACACGAAACGCGTTAGATGTGAATCCCCCTCCTCAGCTATGTTAAAGCGCTCAATAAAGCCATTTATTTGATACTAACAAGCCAGACTCCGATAATGCTTTGAACAGCGCTATACAGCGATGACAGAGAGTGTGTGAGTAGAAGCCGGCTGGAAGGAGCCGATTCATCGCGAGAGCAGCAGTTCAGCAGGAGCTGGCGTGCAAGGGCAGAGCTCCGCCATTAATCACATCGTATTTCTTCGTTTGTACAATATAGTATGGAGAGACATATATTAGTTATGCAAACAGACAGATGTGGCCTCTTGACACTCTAGGAAATCCACAGGGCAAGAGATATTGAAGTAAAAATATATATATTGGAAAAAATATAGACATCTCCAAATGCCCTATGCATTTCATGCCCAGTAGGCACTTAGTTATGAGCCCATGACTAAATGCCTGCCTGGCATAAAACGCATAGGGCCTTTAGATTTCCTAGAGTGCTGAGCTTCCCATGCGGGGCTGCCCACATTTGCATAGCTACATGTTTTCTGCTCCCCTAGCAAAGGGTTTGTGGCTGGTGCACCTGGACCACTGATTATACTTGAATCTACTTGAATTCTACTTGGTGAACTATCTGGTTATTTGTGGCACTCATTTCTTCTTTTGTGAGACATACTGTATACTAGGCCAAACACACACATTGTAAAAAGTAATTGGCCAGTGGTTTTTATTCTTATTCCAAAGTGCTTTGTTTATGAATTGTAGTGTAATTAGGTTTGAATGGCGTCACTTAATAAAGGCATTGGCAGCTGATTCACTTGGTGCAAATCAGCTGTGAAATAACTGGCTGGCCCACCTCGTTTTTCCCTGGTGTCCATTTGGGATTACATTCTGTACAGTATAGAACTGAATAACTTTCTTGGAACTACAGCAGGGCAACAGTTATGACAATTTGTTCATATATTTCCATGGTTATGAAGTGATCACATGATGTACCATAAAAGGGTGTAGAAGTCTGAAAAGTGCTGCTTTAAACGATTGAAATAATTCATGTGAAGCTGCTTAACATTTACAGTGCGCTGCCTTTATATTCTGAATGTAAACATGGTGATATCATCTGTTTTTACTCTGCTTTGGCTGTCTGGGGGGAAACCCATTCAAAGCTACACTTTGACCTCCCAGACTTTACCAGGATGCAGTTTGCCTGAAACTGATCAGCATGAAAACAATCCTGACATCTTTCCTTTCACATGTTTTTTGTTTAAACATTTTTGAGTGCTGCTGAGATAACGTATGTGTTATTTACTAGAAAGTCATTTAAGTCCAAGGTTGTTCTTTTTGTTTACTTTTGCTTACTTTGATTGCAATGCCAGGTAGAGTACCGGAATGGTATTCCAAAGTTTTATTATCTTGATTTTTAGGTACCACAGAATATTCAACAGTGGCTCCAAAAAGTACCATTGAGGTGCATTCTACTTGAAAAGGGGCCATGGGGAAAATCCTCAGGGGGGGCTGTGCAATTGATTCTTGGACCAGATTGTCCTAGGATCATCCCAAAAAGCAGGGGCATGAAAATTATGTATCTGCTGTTTGCCCTCTTCCTGGTTGCCCCTGCCAGTCACTGCCCCCATGAATTCCTACTTCATGATTTCTGCAAGCCTTCTGCAGATGTGTCCCTCCAGCTGCAAGTGATCCTCCAAGTAAAACATATAAAAATTTACACACATAATACAAATTTTTAGAGCAGAGACACATGGTCAGTTTCAGGGAGATTAGTCGACCAGCGTCAAATCTCCTCTTCAGTGCGACTAATCTCCCCGAACTGCCTTCCCGTCGGCTAAAATGCAAATCGCCGGCGAGCGATTCGTTTTCCGAAGTCACCCGAAGTTGCCTCACGAGTCTGACCGTGTGTCTCTGCCCTTAAACTTTTTTTTTTGCACACTTATTCACACTTTTGCACATATTTACATACTCACATACACTTAAGCTCCCCATAGATGCAACGATTATTCTTGCCGAAACGACCTATTTTAGGAAATTATCGTGCGGTTAGTGGGATTCGAACGATCATACATCTTACGATTTTTCGGCCGACATCTGTCGGGAAATTGATCAGCCAGGTCAAAAAATCTTTGTTGGTCCCAGTGCAATGTATCTATGTTTTGCAGGGCTAAGCAGGCAGCTCCCCTTTGTTTTCCTGGCAAATTGGTCTTTTTAGTTGATTGTAAATTCGTACGATCGTACGACCGGTCTGAGAAGATCGTGGTCTCACGATCAGGATCTGATCTTTTAAAAATCTCAACATCTATGACGAGCTTTACACAGACTTTTTTTATTTTATTATACATATGTTATTCTTGCCCCAAAAACTGTTTTATTTTTTGCAGTGTAGATAGTGGATCAAGTATTTTGACCACTAATCAAACTGCCAGAGACAATATTTTATTGATCTGAATATTTTTTTTATCTATACTTATTTTATTGCATTTTCAGTTCTGCATTATTGTTCATTACTTGTGTCTGTAAACCTTTTCTGTCTAATAGCAGTAACATATTCAGGTCCAGTGCTGCCCTAGTGCTCCTCTGTGTGTGACGTCACAGTGCAACCGCATGCACGTGATGTCACTTCCACCACGCGCCACAAGAGGGACCCATACACCCCACCTCTTCTGCCAGATTTGATAGGAAAGCATCCAGCAGTAGGGTAATGTTTTTGTTTTGCAGAAAGTTTTTTTTTTACCATATAGGCATCCAAGGGCCGCTCCCTTAAAACTTCTTACCTAGGCACAGGCCCTTGAGAGCCTATATGGTAAATATTCCCCTGTTTGGTAGTTTGAGATAGAAAGACTTATTTACCCATTGGGGAGTATGTACCTCCCAAAATGTATGTTTTTTAGGGTTTTATGACATATACGTGGTATGAAAAACTATTTGCCCCCTTCCTGATTTCTTATTCTTTTGCATGTTTGTCAAACTTAAATGTTTCTGCTCATCAAAAACGTTAACTATTAGTCAAAGATAACATAATTGAACACAAAATGCAGTTTTTAAATGAAGGTTTACGTTATTAAGGGAGAAAAAAACTCCAAATCTACATGGGCCTGTGTGAAAAAGTGATTGCCCCCCTTGTTAAAAAATAACTTAACTGTGGTTTATCACACCTGAGTTCAATTTCGAAGGTTATAAAGCCATTTCTAAAGCTTTGGGACTCCAGCGAACCACAGTGAGAGCCATTATCCACAAATGGCAAAAACATGGAACAGTGGTGAACCTTCCCAGGAGTGGCCGCCGACCAAAATTACCCCAAGAGCGCAGAGACAACTCATCCGAGAGGCCACAAAAGGCCCCAGGACAACATCTAAAGAACTGCAGGCCTCACTTGCCTCAATTAAGGTCAGTGTTCACGACTCCACCATAAGAAAGAGACTGGGCAAAAACGGCCAGCCTGGCAGATTTCCAAGGCGCAAACCACTTTTAAGCAAAAAGAACATTAAGGCTCGTCTCAATTTTGCTAAAAAACATCTCAATGATTGCCAAGACTTTTGGGAAAATACCTTGTGGACCGACGAGACAAAAGTTGAAGTTTTTGGAAGGTGCGCATCTGGCGTAAAAGTAACACAGCATTTCAGAAAAAGAACGTCATACCAACAGTAAAATATGGTGGTGGTAGTGTGATGGTCTGGGGTTGTTTTGCTGCTTCAGGACCTGGAAGACTTGCTGTGATAGATGGAACCATGAATTCTACTGTCTACCAAAAAATCCTGAAGGAGAATGTCCGGCCATCTGTTCGTCAACTCAAACTGAAGCGATCTTGGGTGCTGCAGCAGGACAATGACCCAAAACACACCAGCAAATCCACCTCTGAATGGCTGAAGAAAAACAAAATGAAGACTTTGGAGTGGCCTAGTCAAAGTCCTGACCTGAATCCTATTGAGATGTTGTGGCATGACCTTAAAAAGGCGGTTCATGCTAGAAAACCCTCAAATAAAGCTGAATTACAACAATTCTGTAAAGATGAGTGGGCCAAAATTCCTCCAGAGCGCTGTAAAAGACTCGTTGCAAGTTATCGCAAACGCTTGATTGCAGTTATTGCTGCTAAGGGTGGCCCAACCAGTTATTAGGTTCAGGGGGCAATTACTTTTTCACACATGAAAATGTAGATTTGGATTTCTTTTCTCCCTAAATAATAAAAACCCTCATTTAAAAACTGCATTTTGTGTTTACTTGTGTTATCTTTGACTAATAGTTAAATGTGTTTGATGATCAGAAACATTTTGTGTGACAAACATGCAAAAGAATAAGAAATCAGGAAGGGGGCAAATAGTTTTTCATACCACTGTATACAGGGTACTTATTTGGCAACAGCTAGAGTGTTCACAATAGAAATTCATATGCACTATTTTCATTATGGAGTCCGTACATGCCATATACTCTGGTAAACTTACAGAATGTATATAAATTGTTCAGGAGCCCCTTGGCTCCCATATTTAGTGTGTTTCATCTTGGAACTTAATGATACTGTATGTGGAAGATAAGTCAGAGTCGCAACAGTCTCCTGATAGATATCTGGCTAATAATTGCCAGAAATATCTATCTTAAGAGTTGGAGAGCATTTTGTCAGCTCGTTTAGCTTCATTTGTGGTATATGTTGGCCCTTGGGGTTTTCAAAGTTGTCATTAGCTCTCTGTGATCATCTGCTGCTTAGGGTCATTTCAGGCAATCAGCTCATCTATACATTTTAGAGCTTATTAACTTCATCTTCATTCACAGGAAAAGAAAGAACTAAAATAGCTATACTTAGGTGTCCTTTTGTCTATTAATGTTAAGTATATGCTGGATATTGTATTACATACCTTTGCTGAGTGATG
Source organism: Xenopus laevis (assembly GCF_017654675.1). Lineage (NCBI taxonomy): Eukaryota > Metazoa > Chordata > Amphibia > Anura > Pipidae > Xenopus > Xenopus laevis. The sequence continues at coordinate 46,505,561 of NC_054372.1, forward strand.
GACTTAAAACAGAAAGGTCATTCCACTAAGCTTACAAAGTGTTTTTCCTTTGTGTGGTCACCAAATAAATATCTCACTTCATCACAGAGCATTTGTTCCTTGAAGATCACTTAAGAGATTAGTTTCCATGATTTTTTTTCATGGCATGCAAAGGTCCTCACCTTTACCTTTACTGAGAGGATATACAACCACCAACTGACTTTAAATTCAGTTTCACATTTCTACATAAAATTGATCATCCATGTGATAGAAACACTGTATGGATGTTACTTTGGTAGAATGGCAAAATAAAACACACAGGTGAAAATGAGAGTGCTGGTAATCTTTGCACCTCTTGAATAAGGATCCAGGAAGGGACACAAGAGGATACACATGTCTCATAGCGTGATTAATATGTGGCTAAGATATTAAATTAAATTAGACAAAGTGAGGAGGATGCATTTAATAAAACAGGAAGATAGGTTAGATGGGGGGAAGTGTTGGATAGCTGTATAGTGTTAGCAAAGATAATAGGGAGAAACTGAAGTCAGAGCCTAAGGGTAAGGACACACTGGACGTTTTGTCGCCAACGTTTTAAAAAAGTAAATCGCGGCGACAAGACGATCGTCTTTTTTGAACAGACGATTCACAGCGACTATTGGCACAGAGCGATTTGTATCCCATTACTCTGTGCGGTACGTGCTCCACCCAAACCGGAAACGGTTTGTGCTTCCCGCTGTAAACCTAGGATGGTTCTATCTCACCAGTAATATGTAGGGGCCTGGGGCCTGGGTGCTCATGTCCCAGACCTACAGCTCAAGGTGGAGGTATCCAACCAAACAAGAAAATGGCAGGCACTCACATATCCTACAAACAGGCTTGTAAAACAACTGAGAACTGCATTTAGGCCACAAAATATATACATACAGTACATATCCTTACACGTTTCGTGCCAGTAGGCACTTAATCTTAGGCTGTACAAAAAAACTCACAGGTATACCAAATATATACCCCAAAACCACCAATCACCAAAATACATTAATTAACCAATAGAGTAAAAAGGGGAGGAACATTAAAAACAATATACAAATAAGAGGACAAGCATCGAAAGCCATCCAAGGGAAAATATTCATAGTAAATAATTTCTGATTAACAATTTACAACAAAGATGTAATGATAGTAAAAAATGAATATATACATAAGTATACACAATGGAGGAAACTAATTTGCATACATACATGATATTCCAACAATTAATTTAAGTCAATAATTTATTTACTTTGTATTCATCAGAACTGTGTACAGTTATAGATTTAAATGAATCTCTGTTGAAGGCTTAAACCAAGATTAAAATATTTTACATGGCAAAATATACAAATGTACGCAAACTGGAAGCATTATACATCTGAACAGAACATCAAGGGAGTGATTTATAGCAAGCCTTGGGTTATTGTTACACTGAACCATTTACTATACATTCGCAAATGTTTATGTCAATTCAAGGTAAATGCCAATATAAACACCAATCAATGGATGGAAAACAAAATAAAATCAAATCATACTCATCATACTTTACACCACCATCATTCATTTAGCCTCCAAAAAGGAAAATTATATCTTAGTTGGGAGTAAGTACAAGTTATTGTGTTTAAAAAATAAACACATTTTTGAAAATTAAATTTGATTAAAATTGAGTCTATGGGAGATGGCCATCTCATGATTTAGAGCTTTTTTGGATAATGGATCCCATACCTGTACCAATAAAAACAGTTTGTGGAAAAAGGGACATGCCAATGGGAGAAGCAAGACTATTGTGCTAAAGGCTATTCCTTCGTAATGAGTAATAAAGTTGGACTACAATAGAAGAACAAGAATGAGTGTTGCAGGGACTATCCCATAAGTCTTGTGGGTTCAGGTACTAATAATATGTTACCTCTATAGTTTAGGGTGGGTGGTCAGCTAAGCCGCATGAAAGGTAATGTACAGTATGTATAACTTTATTTATAAAGCACTACAACGATACACAGCACTGTACAATCATACACTGTACAAAGTACACATAGGGAGAACAAGTACAGGTATGGGACCTGTTATCCAGAATGCTCGGGTCCTTGGGTTTTCAGGATAACGGATCTTTCCGTAATTTGGGTCTTCATGCCTTATGTCTACTAGAAATTCATGTAAACATTAAATAAACCCAATAGGCTGGTTTTGCTTCCAATAAGGATTAATTATATCTTAGTTGGGATAAAGAACAAGCTACTGTTTTATTATTACAGAGAAAAAGGAAATCATTTTTAAAAATTTGGATTATTTGGATAAAATGGGGTCTATGGGAGACCATTCCATAATTTGGAGCTTTCTGGATATCGGGTTTCCGGATAAGGGATCCTTTACCTGAACTATAATAAATACAATAAATATAAAACGTATAAATATACAAGATTAAGTGCCATGTTGTATGAAACACAGTAGGAAGGCTGTCCCTGTCCCGTAGAGCTTACAGTATCTTGTAGTAATATCTCTTGTGGAATACAAATTCATTCAATTTTGTGCAAACTCCTTGGATTCACCCCTTGTTTAAGGTATCTCTGAATAAAGCCACTCTGCACCAATCAGCTCCAGTTAGTCTTCTTCCAAGCTGTTTTCTAGACCTCTGTCAACCCTGGACTTTTTCATGAATCTAAGTCATTTTCTGCCCACCCTCCTCAAGATCCACCTTGTGGTTCTTGTTATAGTTCTGATCTTAGTCCTTTTGCTTCATTTCCCTGCTTTTTCGTTTTCTCGTCTTGTTTCTGCAATGGTACTCTTCCATATTCTGAACCTTCCACTCTGATTTGTTTGGCATTGCTCCATATTCTGAACCTTCCACTCTGATTTGTTTGGCATTGCTTTGTTTTTGGACTCTTGGCCTAATCGACCCTTGTTGATCTCCATCACCACCTGATGTTCTGAACTCCAGCATTTTGTAGCTATCTATGTGTTCTTGTATGCTGTTGTGGATCCTCAAGACCTGGTGGCAGAGTACCTCCTGTGCGTTTCCTGAAGGCAGAGGGGATGGTTAAAAGACAAGCATGAGCTTAAGCTTGGATGCCCATCAGGCTTATGTTGCTTTAACATGACAAGGATAAATCTTTACACAAAATGTTTTCCCTTCAGTACGTTCTGATAAACAGAAGTTAACACATAAATAAAAATGACTTGCACTACCCTACACACATGCTCCTTTCCCTGAAAATAATGCCCCTTATATTTCATGTGTCCAAACTTGTATACAGTATATATTTTTTTGCTTTATATATCCTGAACTGCAATTCTCTAATATATATAGGTATATGCAGTATATATCATGAACTGCAGTCTCTAATTTGTATTTAAAAATAAGATGACAATTTCAGGGTATTGCTAAGGCAGAGTGATATAATAACTTAGTAATGCCTCGCCAACTAAAAACATCTGCTTTTCTGTATTCTACCATATGTCAGGCATGGAAAATGTTTTCCAGCATCTGTTATCGCTTGACAATTATATTTGTCCATGTCAGGCCTTGTAAATCAACAGTATTTATGTCTCGATGTAATATTTTGGTGCTATACACATGTATTGAATTTGGAAGGCGACATTTCACTTCAATAAATTTCAGAATGAAAAAAAGTTCAGTTTCCTCAGGACAATACACTAGTTGTATGTTGTGAATTCTGTTTGTTTCCTTCATGAACAGTCTGTAAATTAATTGTTCATTTCAAGTTTCAGTCTGGTGCCTGGCAAATCTGAATTGCAAATAACAAAACAACAGCTCAAAGGTCCCCGGCTGGACACCCCTTTTGTAAATGTTTACACATGGATTCTTTTCTCTTGGAACAGTGTTTACTTCTATATTATGGTTTATTATTCATGATTATGAGGCAATTTAGTGAGACTTAGTGCTGATTAAATTATATTAGATTTTTGACGTATTTAGGGTGTCCTTAGTTGAAAAGTATTTTGGGTGTATTGTGGATCTGTGTAACCCTAAGCAGTCTCAGTCAGTGACTACCAGAGCAAATAAAGTGCTATCTTGTATATAAAGTGGTATTAATTTGAGGGATGAAAGGGATAAATTGGCCCTTACACTGAAAACCCAAGGAAAGGCCGTTCCATGAACTCACCTTGAGTATGCAGTGCAGTTTTGGGTCCAAATTGTTAAAATAGATATTAATAAGCTGGAGAGAGTGCAGAGACATGCAACTAAACTGGCAAAAGGCATGGACTAATTAATCTATGAAAGGAAAGACTGTCAAGTTTCGTATTGTTAGACCAATGCACCAGAGGTCAACCCTTTAGACTAGAGGAAAATAACATAAATTGTTCTTCACAATGAGGTTGTGAAATGTCTTGCAGGATGATATTATGATGGCAGACTCTATTAATGCCTTTAAGAGTGGCTTGTATAATTATTGGACAAACATAATATTCAAGGCAATATTGACATCATATACAGTAGTTTAGTAATATAGGTATGGGTATGGGTATATATTTTTATATATGTACTATAAGTGTATTGATAGGTCTGTATACTGTAAGTATTTGTTACAACAAAAGGTAAAAACTATAATACTATTTCTAATAGGTAAATGGGGTTATAAAAAGGGTGAACATAATATTACAGGTATGATACCTGTTATCCAGAATGCTTGGGACCTGGTGGATCTTTCCGTAATTTGGATCTTCATACCTTAAGTTTACTAGAAAATCACGTTGACATTAAGGGGCACATTTACTATGGGTTGAATTTCGTAGTGCTAAAACGTCGAAATTCGACCATCGAATTGAAAAAATTCGATAGTCAAAGGTTTTTTTTTGTTTGAATTTAGCTGTTTTCAATTGAATTAAATTCATTCGATCGATAATATAAAATCTTTCGTATCGAACGATTTAATCTATCGATCGAACGATTTTCAAAAAAAAAACTTTGACTTCTAAAAACAAATTACAAATATTGGCTATAAGTTCTAGGAGGTCCCCATAGGCTAACATAGCAATTCGGCAGGTTTAAGGTGGCGAAGTGTCGAATTCTAAGTTTTTTAAAGAGACAGTACTTCGATTTTCAAATGGTCGAATATTCAAGTTTTTTCAATTGGAATCGAATTTTGGCCTATTTGATGGTCGAAGTACCCAAAAATTACTTTGAAATTCGAAGTTTTTGAATTCGAAAATTCACTTCAAATTCACTTCGACCCTTAGTAAATGTGCCCCTAAATAAACCCACTACGCTGGTTTTGCTTCCAGTAAGGATTAATTATATCTTAGTTTGGATCAAGTGCAAGGTACTGATTATTTGGATAAAATGGAGTCTATGGGAGATGGTCTAGTAACTCTGAGCTTTCTGGATAAGGGATCCCATTAATAATGAAACTATATTACATCAGTTCTTTTGGTATGTATGCAATGCAACAGCTGCCTTCTATTATTTATTTTGATGATTTAATCATGATTATAGATATTTTGATATAGTCATGGTCTAAGAACTCTTCTTGGCCAAAACAATAATACAACATGTTCTGTTGTTTGTGATCCACATAAGATTAACAAAAGAGAACCTAAACAGATTCAGGAGGCCTTAATGGCAAATTTCATTCAAAGTGCAGATAAAACGTAATTTTTCCAATGCAAATAATAGTATTCCTGTGTGACGCATTGCACCATGTTGAGCCATAACGTACCATTTATCCTTCGTATGCCACGGATATGAGCAACAAACTGTCACACTGCTGCTTCTGTGTCAGTACTATTGATTCAATAATATGCAGCATTTACAGGTTTATATTCTACTCCATATAAATAAAAAAAGAAATATTATTTGCACTTGCTGCTTGCAAATAAGGAATTAATACCTTAATTAAACACCTTGATCCAAATAATGTGGGCACTAACTTAGAACCCCCTAGATGTTCTACCATTAAAGCCAAACACGTTGGTTTAATAAATTTAGGGGTCTGCACACATATTGCAAGGAAATTAGACTCAACAAACAAATGGCAACAGACTGGATATAAACTGCAGAAACATCTCCTCTTGCAGCATTTACTTTAATATTTAGTTAGATTAACCAGAACAGGAATGAATTCCATTAATCACAACCTCTAGAAAAGAAGGTATGGAGATACAGTATATAAATCAACCAATAGAACTGATCTAGGACAAGTAAGATACCACCCTTGGTACAAAGGTACAGAATGCAGGTTGGTTTATTCAACTTGATGGCCTTTTGTCCATAAATGTTTACCTTCTAAAAGCTCTCTCTATCTTCATGGTTTCTTCAAAGAAGTGATTATGAATGTGAACCAGAGGATTGAACATTCTGAGGACAGAAATAATTAATTCCAATGACCTCTGCCAACTTTCCTCCATTTTAACTGAACTTGGCCCTAATGCAAAACATTGCTTATAACCCTTTATCCTAAAAAGAGAGATAAAGAAGTGAAACTTGAAAAATGTGTCAAGGAAAACATTTTTTTCTTATGTATTTTTATATAGCTTGGTCACATACAGATTGAGGCTAACCGATTCTCCAAGGCCCCCAAGAGTTGTCACCAGCAATCCATCCCAAGGATCTTTTACTCAGTATCTATCACCATGACAGCATCAAAGATGGATAAAACTGTGCATAACTGAGACTATATTTATTTTGGCTGCCTCTGATGCAAATCAATGTAAAGCATTTAAGAAATAACAGCGCAGTTTATTTGCATGATAAGGTGGGGTCTTCTCTGTTAATGATGCTCTGTTAATGAGTATTTATTTTTGAATATTTGATTCCTGGTGCCCTTCATTGGCAGGACATTGCTGTGGGAATTCATTCTTGGCAGTAGCTAATGGATGGTGTGTTGGAACCGGATCAAAGGAAGTAATAATCTCTCTCTTTGTTTCTGTGTTGTTTTTGGCCAATGAGAAGTCTTTCAGATGTGTGCTCAATAGCAGTTTCTTTTACATGGAAAAGGGATAAAAGATATCATTCAGATACCCATCCAAAACGAAAAGATATTGGCAAATCAAGACCATATTAAATAAAGAAATATATTTTTGTAAGTTATTATATAGAAGGTGTATGTATATACTACGTTGTCTACATTGCCCAGGTTCCCATGGGTTACATTTTATGTTAGTCCCTTTTTATTACAGGCCTGCCTGGCACAAATTCATAGAAAAACCAGTTGGAGACTGATCAAAAGAATGTTACTGTATCCAATGAGATATTTATTTATCAGATAATTAGGGTGATGTAACATGTTTCCAGCTTTGCAACTGTAATTAATTAGTATCTGAGCCCATAAATACACATTGTAGTGGGTCTGTCTGAAACATGCATATTGTATCATTCTTACAGTCAATGTTTAGTGATGGGCGAATTGATTCGCCAGGCGCGAATTCGCGGCGAATTTGCGCGATTCGCCGCCAGCGAATAAATTCGCGAAACTCCCCCGAAAATTCGCTGCAAAAATTTGCCGGCGTCAAAAAAATATTTTCCGAAAAAACAGACGCTGGTGTCAAAAACGGGCGCCGGCGTAAAAAAAAACGGGCGCCGGCGTCAAAAACGGGCGCCAGAGTCAAAAACTAGACGCCGGCGCTGTTTCGCAAATTTTTCGCCATTTCGCGAATTTCGTGAATTTTTTGGCGAAGCGAAACGGCGCAAATTCGCCCATCACTATCAATGTTCACTTGTGGTTCTGCATTAGCACACAGTAAAAATATAGCAATTGTTAAAAACCTGCATTCTATTGAGCTCAATTCTGTATACGGGGATACCCTTATTTTTAGATGATTATGGTGCAAACGTTTAACCTGTGCTCCATGTTACCTGGGCATCACAATCTGTAGCTTGTACTTTCCCCTTTAGGTGGATGACTGTTATGACTGCAATTGTACTTTGGGCAAAATTATGTGTATAATGTATAATAAATTTCCATTTGCTTTGTTTCTCCTAGCATCTGTGAATAATGCCCAGTTTGAAGCTCCTTTCGGGCTTTCCATAGCCATCCTTCCACCTTTAATGTGAATATGGTTTAAGAGTTCTTGTGATAACATGGACATGTTTTAAATTGGATATGGTTTAAAAATTGGGAGTGGTCAACACTGGCTTCCATTATCGGGCCTCCACCATGTAAGCCAGAAAAATTTCAGCCCTTAGAACCAAAGAAGTTGGACAGCGTTAGATGATATCAGTTTTAGCGGTTGCGAAAGAAAAATACTGTATGTTGGACAGTTGTAAAATGCAACATCAATGCCTGCTGCACCCACATACAGAAGTGCTTGGTTAGCCTAATTTAGCCTGCCACTCCTGCGTAAAAGCTTGCTCCATGTGCCTGACGTGACGTGTATCTAGTGAACTAAAGAAAGGGGAACAATGCATAGTAGCAATGCACAATTGGTATTCCTGTGAGATCTTCTATCACAACCTAAGAAAATAAGCATGGATGGCTGGACTTTGGGAACATATTTAAACTGGCCAACTACATCAAAATCATCCCTGGTCTGGCCAGTCCTATACTCAACTTTCATCTGATCTACTGCTTCATTTTACATTTTACACAAGGACTGTTACCTGCTACTTACTTGCTTCCAAGGTTAAAACTCCCAAATATGGTTGCCCTTTTATTGGCCACCACTGGGATCACCTGACTATAGCTGGAAATGGTGAGGGCTACAACATGGAGCTGGCCACTGCTCCTGTATAAACTATAACAAACAAGGGAAAGTTGTGCTCACCACTAGTTTTTAAAACCATTCAATAAGTCCTCTGCACGCAACCCATTATCAATATATTTAAGACATTGAGACATTTTGGGGTAAATGTAATAAAATTTGCAAAGAGCAAAACTTTGCAAATAAAAATTCACATGTCACAATATGTAATAATCTTCATTAGGCCTTCATTGCATTGCAAATCTTAATTGCACATTGCGAACCTTTTCGTTTCGTTAAACATTTTGTCTAAAAAAAAATGGTTTACGATGTTATTACATACACTACGAACGATTGCAAAAACAATTTTGTTAAAACTTTTTAAAAAAAAAAAAAAAAAAAAAAAAAACAATTTTGTCACGAACTTTGCAAGGATGTTGTTGAGGTCTTTAATCAGTCAAAAATGGCACAAACATGGTCGCTAACATTCATAAAGGTCTATGCAAACATTTGTTGTGCTAACAAAATATATTGCATTCCCCCATTTGTGCCTTAAGCTACCAAAACATGCCCTCCCTGAAAGCAAGTTAGCCCTTGTGTAAACTGAATACTGAAGCAGTTGACATTGTTATTGCTTCACTTTTTATGATTTTATGTTTTTATTGAAAAAAAAGGTTCAAGTGGGCTTGAGAAAGGCTGATGTGGAGAAATGGCCAAGTTGGAGGTGAACCATTTTGTTATATACATGTATTCCACCTCCTCCACCGAGTGTAATTATGTAAATCTCTAGCCAAATAAAAATACTCTTAGTTAGGGGCTTATTTTTTATTTTCAATCACATTGGGGCCCATTTACTTAGCTCGAGTGAAGGAATAGAATAAAAAAACGTAGATTTTCGAATAATTTTTTTGGCTACTTCGACCATCGACTACAACTTCGACTTCGAATCGAACGTTTCGAACTAAAAATCGTTTGAATATTCGACCATTCGATAATCGAAGTACTGTCTCTTTAAAAAAAAAACCCCTACTTTGCCACCTAATATCTACCGAGGTGCAATGTTAGCCTATGGGGAGGGTCCCCATAGGCTTTCTAACAAAAAAAAATCGTTCGATCGATGGATTAAAATCCTTTGATTCGAAGGATTTAATTGTTCGATCAAACTATTTGCGGTAAAACCTTCGACTTCGATATTCGAAGTCGAAGGATTTACATTCGGCAGTCGAATATCGAGGGTTAATTAACCCTCGATATTCAACCCTATGTAAATCTGCTCCTTAATCTTGAGCCCGTGTTATCCGTCGTTTTAACATAAGTCCAATTAAATGTGCTTATGTTAAAAAAGTTAATTACCCTTAAAAACACCCCACTTTCTTGAACAGGAATCTAGGGTTCCATCTATATGTCATCTAATGGTCATAACCTCCCAACCTTTCTGACACTGCCCTCTCCTGGTTTCCCTCCTACCTCTGGATTTCTAGTGCTCATTAATGATGGGCGAATTTGTCCCCAAAAATTTGCGAAACACATTGAAGTCAATGGGTGTCAAAATTATTTTGACGAGCGTCAGTTATTTTGCTACAGTGGAATACTGCACTGGGGCTCTCCTGGATGTGTTAACCTTGAGTGGGTGCTGATGGCTACTGAACTGTTGGAAATAATGTACATTTTACTACATAACTTTAAACCTTTTTTTATAAATACATCATATAAAAAGGAAAGATTGACTCAATGAGGCAGATTTGTCTCATTAATGTCATTCTTTTCATAAAATATTTACACAGTTACTGAATAATATGCCATGTAACGTGGCCATGCTTGTTCTAATTGCCATTTTAAAAAAGGCCCCAGGTCTTGCTGCAATTGTCAAAAACAAATGAACTTTCCTCTAATGGATTACATACAGTGTACTCTATTTCCAGTGCAGTGTTTTTTATACGATTGCTGATTCTGATTTGTCATTGGTGTAAATATTATTTTGGATATTAACAGGACTTCAGGTCTAGGAACCTATAGCAACTTAAAGCAATGAGATGTTTGTATTTAAATAGCCCCCCACTGAAGTTAAAATATTACAAAGTTATTTATGCAACTTCTACAAAATATGAAAGTGTGGGGATGGCATACTAATAAACAGCATATTTATATTTGTTAAGATTTGTACAGGTATGGGATCCGTTATCCAGAAACCTGTTATCCAAAAAGCTCACTACTTAATGGTCATTTACCATTGACTCTATTTTATCCAACTAATCCAAATTTAAATTATTTCCTTTTTCTCTGTAATAATAAAACTGCACATTGTAATGGATCCAAACTAAGATATAATTAATCCTTATTGGAAGCAACACAATCCTATCAGGTTTATGAAATGTTTACATGATTTTCTAGTAGATTTGAGGGATCCACATAGTGGAGTATAGTTCTATGTTGGCCATAAGTGAATATAATATGGTATGCGGAAAAGTGTCTTTTTGACCTTTCTGTTCTTTCAGGATATATTTAAGAATCCCTTTTTTATAGTTTCTCACATACTCCTGTAATACCTAAAGTATCTGTTCTTTTTCAAACTGAAGCATTAAATGAAGCACAAATATGTACGAATATGAAGAATGTATAATAAGAAATGAAGTATCATTTATCATCCTGAAACACTTCTATAATTTCTTGGCAAGACAGAATTTATGGTTTAACAATGTTCACATTTGCATGTGTTGGTCCATACTTGCTTTATTAGAAGGTTTCTATAAAAGGCAATACAGCTCTTGGTGGTTGGACACACTTTTTTGTTTAAGTGCAAATAACAGGGACCCTTGACATTTGCAAGTAATAGAGCTGGGGAGGCCAGTGAGAATTGGGTAGAATGTCTGTTTGCTCATTTATATATATATATATATATATATATATATATATATATATATATATATATATATATATATATATATATATATATATATATATATATATATATATAAAATCATGAAGCCCAGCTTGAATGATATATATATATATATATATATAAAATCATGAAGCCCAGCTTGAATGATAATAAGGGTGACATTTTAGTTCACAATACATTTGCTACATATTCTTGGAACAAGAACTGTTTTCAGTAATATGTTGTTGTACTGATCATTGGCTACCTCAGATCATTTCTTAATATTTCTCAGAATTTAAACTATGTAGGACTATTTCAAGATAAGTATTCCCTGGGGGATGGGTCCTGCCAACTATGTAACATGGGCCTCAATTTAAAATAATTTAAAATTCCTTAACAGATCATCTCCCCATCCACACCCAGTACGTTCCTATCTACATGCAATATAAACAACTTCTGCCTGAAATTTCTGTACAAGCAATTTTATATATTTTTTTTAAATATTTTCTCATTTTATCTGCTGCTAAGGCTTTTTCTCCAGGGAGGTACACATTTGGGGATAATAGCTACTCGATTAGGCATAGACCATTTCTTAATTGCCTGCCATATAATATTGACGTTCTAGTGTTTTCTAACGAATGATTTGGGGGCAATCATTGTTCTCCTTCAAAAAATAAAAATTGCCGGTCAGCTGAGAAAAATACGTGCCTCCCCCGACTCTCCTGCCCCCAAAAAAATGTTTGTACAGAATCTGATAGGATTGTGTTTTCTGAAAATACAGTGTACAGTACAAACAGGTGGGCCAGCTCAAAATTAGGCATAGAATTAAGCAGTGGGGGCCCATTGATCATGGAGTTAAATTAGCAGGTATGGTTTACAAAAACTCTGTTGTACTTTACAGGCTTGTGAAGTTCATGGACTGGGCTACACATGGTTAGTGGGAGTACTGCGAGTTGTTCCTTCAGCTGTGGCAGAGGCTTGAGCAGGAGGAAATTCTTAAGGAGCATAAACTTGGCAAACTTCTGATGAGGACTAAGTAAAAAAATGAAGCAATGAATTTCTATTGTATAGCTTGAAGCCAGCCATCCAGTAAGACCAATTAGCCATTTGTATACACAATAATAATAATAATGAGCACTCAGGAGCAAATAAACCTACTGCTAAATTTAATAAAACAGAAGGGTGTAAAATGTGAGAATTCCAAGGGCAAAATGGTGTAAAATGTGAGAATTCCAAGGATAGAATGGTGTAAAATGTGAGAATTCCAAGGACAGCAACTATGTACATAGGTGAGGATTCCACACAAAATAATAGCAAAAGATTGTAGAATCATCATCATCATCATCATCATTTATTTATAAAGCGCTGTCAAGATACGCAGTGCTTTTAGAATAAACAAAATCACATAAGTATGAGAACATAATGAGAAACAGTGACTGTGATGGATAGTAAGGGACAGGCCAGGGGTCAGAATAGCACTGCAAGCAAATAGATCTCAAAGTTAAGGAAGAAACAGGGATGGACATAGGGATGAGAAACAGTGGACAAGTAAATGGGTTTATAGCTGCACCTGGGGAAATTGACTCACAGAGGGAACAGAAATGCAAGCCATAGTACTTCGATTTTCACTTAAGCGCTGATCAACAAGTCCGAGGGGCACATTTACCTAGGGTCGAATATCGAGGGTTAATTAACCCTCGATATTCGACCGTCGAAGTAAAATCCTTCGACTTTGAATATCAAAGGATTTAGCGATATTCCTACGATCGAACGATTAAATGATCGAACAATTCGAAGGATTTTAATACATCGATCGAAGGATATTCCTTCGATCAGAAAATTGTTAGGAAGCCTATGGGGACCTTTTGGCCTCGGTAGGTTTTAGGTGGCGAACTAGGGGGTCGAAGAATTTTTTAAAGAGACAGTACTTCGACTATAGAATGCTCAATAGTCGAATGATTTTTAGTTAGAATTGTTCGATTCAAAGTCAAAGGTCGTAGTCGAAGGTCGAAGTAGCCAATTCGATGGTCAAAGTAGCCAGATTCGACCATTCGAAATTCGAAGTATTTTTTCCTCTATTCCTTCACTTAGGGGCAGATTTACTAAGGGTCGAATATCGAGGGTTAATTAACCCTCGATATTCGACTAGGAACTAAAATCGTTCGACTTCGAATATCGAAGTCGAACGATTTAGCGCTAATCCTACGATCGAACGATTAAATCCTTCGAATCGAACGATTCGAAGGATTTTAATCCAACGATCGAAGGAATATCCTTCGATCAAAAAAACACAGGCAAGCCTATGGGGACCTTCCCCATAGGCTAACATTGAGTTCGGTAGCTTTTAGCTGCCGAACTAGGGGGTCGAAGTTTTTCTTAAAGAGACAGTACTTCGACTATCGAATGGTCGAATAGTAGAACGATTTTTAGTTCGAATCGTTCGATTCGTAGTCGAAGTCGTAGTCGAAGGTCGAAGTAGCCCATTCGATGGTCGAAGTAGCCAAAAAAACACTTCGAAATTCGAAGTTTTTTTAATTCGAATCCTTCACTCGAGCTTTGTAAATGTGCCCCTTAAACTAAGTAAATGGGCCCTCTAATGTACGGTAAATGAACTTTGAATATAATGAGCTGCAGCTAAAACTCTTTAGAGGTCCACAGAAAGGAAAACCAAGACAGAAATGAAAACTTTCTGGTTGAGGAAAAGCAGTGCATTTAAATCCGATTGAGCAATGAATATAGTTACAAGCAAGAACTGTGCCGAGGACATTTACAGAATGAAACAATGGTGTCTAAGCTGCCTGAATGACAAGGTTGGGATTTGGTGTAAATACTTATCAATAATTAGTGTCCTTGATATTCCTGGCAGGAAGGTACATCCAAACGTTTCTTTACAAAAGGGGTGCTTTAGCCCTAATAGTATGAAAACTGTGTGTTCCAGCACATTAAATGTGCCTCCTACAAAGCAAGTTTTCATAGACCTTCAGTACTGTTTGTGGCTCATAAGCTCCCCCTTAACTAAAATGTTGTGACTAACAAGGGAGAAGTATAAAAGAGACATGTCATATTCTACCTTCTCTAATGAAACATTGATATAAGCTGATAATTAGTTACTGGTTAGTGGAATTTGTTTCTGTTTTGAAAAATGCATGTCACTCACACACTATAACATTGATGAGAATTAAGGGGGTTGTTCACCTTTCAGAAATTCGAGTTCAGTTGGATTTTTGTTTTTGTTAAATTACTTTCCATACCTTATTTTTTATCCTTTTTCCAAAACGAAAGTTCAACGATCCTGTCCCTAGTATTTCAGTCTGGCAGCTCAGTGATCCTGGTGCACATTCTTAACTGTTACAGTTTGCTTCATTAGTTGATACATTTCTCAGCAGCATCTGTGGACTATTAGCAACTATCGTATCGATTCTAACAGCTGCCTTTGATGAAAAAAAAGTCTTTATTTCTGGTCACTGTGTCACCTGAACTGAAAAAAGTTTGGAAGGTGAACAACACCTTTAAAAGAACTCCTTTTAGGTTTAGTCCTTCGTTTGTGTCATCCTTGCTTTTCATTTCAAGCTCTCATTATGGAGACTGGGTTATAGCACAGGCCTGTGTGCTCTTTTATGATAGAGTACAAAATCACAATAATGGTTTGTGACAGGTAACATAACACTATAAATGATTAGCTTCAATGCTAAGAACATTACAATGACAAAGAAGATCAAAAAAGATCAATGAGACCCATAAATGTTAATGCTAGCACATAATTAGCTTTCTGTACATTCTTAAAGGGATGCTGTCATGGGACAACTTGTTTTTTAGTTAATAATGCTGCTCCAGCAGAATTCTGCACTGAAATCTGTTTCTCAAAAGACCAAACAGATTTTTTTACATTTAATTTTGAAATCTGACACGGGGCTAGACATATTGTCTGTTTCCCAGCTGTCCCCAGTCATGTGACTTGATAACAGCTCCCTGGTAGAACTAAGAACAGCACTCAATGGTAAAAAGCCAAGTCCCACTGAGACACATTCAGTTACACTGAGTTGGAGAAACAACAGCCTGCCAGAAAGTAGTTCCATCCTAAAGTGCTGGCTCTTTCTGAAAGCACATGACCAGGCAAAATGACCTGAGATGGCTGCCTTCACACCAATATTATAAATTGAAAAAAAATACACTTGCTGGTTCAGGAATTCAATTTTATATTGCAGAGTAAATTATTTGTAATGTAAACAGCGTAAATTAGAAATAAAAACTACACCATAAAAATCATGACAGAATTCCTTTGAGTACCCTGACTGTCACATGGTGATTTAACCCTAGCACACCATCATTCCAAACTTACACTAAGCTTACATTCTAGAAAAAAAGTATTTTTTAAGCTATTAAAAAAAAGAAAACACCTACAGAAGAAGTATAATGTGCCGGAATTAGGATGCTATGCTCAGTGTCGGACTGGCCCACAGGGATACCGGGAAAAATCCTGGTGGGCCAAGGTGTCAGTGGACCCTCATGCTGCTAAACATTTAGCCTATTTCTATGAGAACAAAAAGGCTAAATAGATGGAATAATAGATTTTAGTATTATAGTATGTAAAGAAAAGAGACTAGGAGAATAGAGTTTGAGTAAGGAGAGGAAGAATAATAATACAGAGAATGGGTCGATGATCTAAGATTAATTGGTGGGCCCCAAGTCAAAGGTTATTGGGTGGGCCCCTGGTGTCCAAGTCCAACACTGGCTAGGCTACAGACACTGTCTATTTGAAACAACATCAACCGAAGGATCAGGTTTGTGCAGCATCATATTACAAAACGAAACCACAGCTATAATGGTCAGATTAATCCTAATAGCATAGAATATAATATAATTGAGTTTAAAACTCTGTATAAGGTCAATGTGAGGTATATGGTTTCCAGAGTGGGAACAGACCTAATAGACCATTACAACTGAATGGAAAAGGTCAGGCTTACTTGTGATGAAGAGCTTAAAAACAGGACTGGTTATAATGCATGTGTCATTCTATATACTTGTATTTGGCTAATATGGGGCTTCAGTCTAGATACACTGAGACTGCCATGATAATACTGTTCCCAGTCAAATATTACTTGGTCCTCTGCGAAAAGCATTGCTATTTAAAAATAAAATAAGATGCATTACTGTTTCTTTAGAAGTCAAGTGCTCCACATATTCTCTTTCTAAAAAAACAGCACTAGATACTCAAGAGTGACTGGTTAGTGGCCATTGCCATATATATATAAATTTATATATATATATATATATATATATATATATATATATATATATATATATATATATATATATATATATATATATATATAAATATCTATATATATATCACCAATAAGAAATCGCATCACCAGGACTTGGTGAAAAAAGTGAAAAATTAATTTAATCGAATAAATTTCTTTCACTTTTTTCACCAAGTCCTGGTGGTGCGGTTTCTTATTGGCTATAAATATGATTGTTTTTTAACCAGCACACAGGCATTGCAGATACAGTCTACCGAGTGCACCATACCGTTTTTTTGTGAATATATATATTTGGAGTAAATATATATAGTGAACTATATAGTTATATTTGTACTAACTGGTGTCAGATAGTAGCAAATATACAAATATACAGGTAAATATTAGTGATAAAATTGAGCCATCTAGATGAAAATCCTGCAATTTCATAATACAGTATCATATTATTTAACACATACCATAACCACCAGAATCTGCATGCTGTTCATAGGTGTGTAAGAGTACAGGTATGGGATCTGTTATTCAGAATGCTCAGGACCTGGGGTTTTCCGGATACAGAATCTTTATGTAATTTGGATCTTCGTACTTTAAGTCTTCTAGAAAATCATGTAAACATTAAATACTTTCTCTTTTCAAAAAATACCCTCTAGTTTTTAACATTATAGACTGAAAAAACATGTGTGCAACCAAATATTCTGTTCTCAGAAGGAGGTATGTAGAGTTCTGTAAACAAAGGTCAGATGTTGTTCTCTGCTGAGCACGCAACCCCATCATGAAAATATATTATGAGAAATATTAGTTCTGCTCCAGCAAAATAATGTAACAATTATGGATGGTAGTAAATAACATCTGGTTGTATGGCCAACTTTTCTATTACTATTACTGTTATATTTACCAAAAAGTGAAATTCGCTGTAAATATTTTTTGATTTTCTGTAAAATTGCCTGCATATTGGAGGTGGTATTTATCAACAATCTGATCAAGTATTTGGTACCATATTGCCTCCATAATCACCACGATAGGGAAAAAGATGCAAGAACTATTTCATTCATATTAATATTTAAAAATAGTGAAAGAAACAATTATTGTGTGTGAAAGCTGGTCATACAACAGCAAATTTTTTAATTATTCATCATTGCTAAAGCTGTCAAATACCCCCTAGGGCACAGCAGTGATGTAGTCTGATCATGGGCTATATTATTGACATTAATATATACTGAATGTGGCAATGATGCACCAATTCTTTATTTTGGAATGTTTCTAGTTTTGGCTTTCTGTGTCTGTTGCTTTTGCTCATCCCCTAGGGCAGGGATCCCCAACCCTTTGAACCCGTGACCAACATTCAGAAGTAAAAAGGAGTTGGGGAGCGACGCTAGCATGAAAAATGTTCCTGGGATGCCAAATATGGGCTGTGATTGGCTATTTAGTAGCTCCTATGTGGATTGTCAACATACATTGAGCCTCTGTTTGGCAGTACACCTGGTTTTTATGCAACCAAAACTTACCTCCAAGCCTGGAATTCAAAAATAAGCACCTGCTTTGAGGCCACTGAGAGCAACATCCAAGGGGTTGGAGAGCAACATGTTGCTCACAAGCTACTGGTTGGGGATCACTGCCCTAGGGCACAGCAGAGAGGCATTGTGAGTTATAGTACATTGGCAAAAGATTGTGGGCTATATTATTGACTTAAGAAGAGATTACTCAATTATAGTATGTAGCAATGATGCACCCATTTCTTATTTTGGAATGTTTCCAGTTTTGGCTTTCTGCGTCTAATGCTTTTGCTGAACCCCTGGGGCAAATCAGTGAGATTGTCTAAGGCATTGTAGGCTATATTATTGACATAAAGATAAAATGTCTAAATTTATGGAGGTTGTCTACAACATTGTGGGTTATATTATTGACATATAGAAGGGATTACTACATTTATGTAGGTTGTCTAAGGTATTGTGTGAGTTTTATATTGTTGACATTATTAGAGGTTACTCATTTTTTAGCAATTATGCAACCATTTCTTATTTTAAAATATTCCTTGTTTTGGCTGTATTTATTGTTTTTTTCTCTTTCCTTAAAGTGGCCATACACTTAGAGATCCACTCATTTGGCCATCTGTGGAGCTCTATCTGCATAAAATGATGTGGCTAATGTTAGCTAAATAAGGAAGGGAAGTTTAGGAGTGAAAAAGCTTAAAAATATATAGCTGAAACTGGGCTTACTGTACATCAACCATCCTTTGGTCAGAATGCAGATTACATTGCTGATTCTAGACACTAAAAGTGAACTGTTCCCACTGAAAAGCATTCCCGTGTACGTGATGACAGTCAATGCATGTAATGACTAGAAATTATATGGTCTTCAAATTTATGGTGGCTATTTAGAAATACGTTTTTCCCTTATTTACATTGTTTTTTATTTTGAGAAAGAAAAGAGCATTTATTACTATTGCCCAATGTGGAAGCCAAATCTAAGAAATATGGATCCCGAGACTGCACGTTATGAGATGTCATCACCCCTTGTAAATACAGAACATCCCTTTTGGTAATTTACAGACATTATTTTGCAAAAGAATTGCTCAAGGTTAATGTCCTTTAATCTAAACCATGTGTAACAGGCAGCAATAGTGCAAGACAGGGAACGTTTATAAAAGCAGAGAAATTGATGGTGAGTGTGCTAAGTTTATTGCAATGTACAATAGGAATGCAGAACTAATGAAAGGAATAAATTATACAGTGTTAAAAAATAAACTTGTCTAAGGCCCAAAACGGAGACCCCCCTTCTCCCAGTAACATTCAGGGTTTGGATTTCTGTTGTAGCAGTAAAAAGAAGCAGTAAAGGTAACACAGGCATAAGGGAACCATATGCCTTAAAATGCTTTGTTTGTCCGTTTATAGAAAGAGGGGAAAATATAAGTATATTGTGTACAACTAACCCTTGTGACAACAATGGGGCTGGAATTCTGAATGAAAACACAGCATTATTGGGTAAAAAAGGCTATTGAGCTGTAAATTCTAAACATTTTTTAAATATTTTACTGAAAAAAGAAAGGATCCATATGACGGCTTATAGTACTAAAAGTGTCAGGAACTGGTCTACAGAAAAGGTGTAGAGAAGATAGTGGGTAATTGGGTGACCAAGTAAGGGATTCTACATTTTCCTGCGTTCCATTTTAGTCCATTCAACAGCAGGGGAGCGCAGGTCCAGACGCAGGCAGTTCTTCATTATGGGCCTGTCCTTATGATGATTCATGTAAGCACCGAACACGGTAACATGCATAAACATACATAGAGTACTTCCTTGTTATGGAGCATCTGTGACACAATCACACAGTGACCAATGCAAATAAGCATTATTTCCATGCAAAAAGAAGGAGAAATATTGCCAGCGCACGGTTTGCTTTTAAAAATAATTATTACCAAAAATAAAGTGTTAGTACCATACTTTGTCCTCTGCACTTAACCCATTATCAATATATTTACGACATTGAGACGATTTGTGCATACAGCTACTGAAGAATGCCTTACCCTTTAAACAAAACAGGGATTTTTTTATTCCTGTGTTGTTTAAAGGGGAAGGCATTTTTTAGTAGATGTATGCACAAATTGTCTCAATGTCTTAAATATATTGATAATGGGTTGAGTGCAGAGGACTCTTGTATTTGTCTATGTGTATTTTGTGGTCACAGCCTCATTCCACCCCCGCCTAATGGTTTTAAAAATTAATGGCGAGCACAACTTTCCCATGTTTGTTATAGAACCACACTTTGACCAGAATATGTAAACTCCTGTGCCACGTCAAGGCCCCTTGAGACCTAAACTATTTGTGAGCACTCTAAGTATGTAGTGCATTTAAAATCAAGTCCCCCAGCAACCAATGTGACTGAGTAGTGAGACCACAATGCACTTACTCTTAACTCAGAATAGGGTTGAAACCTTTCCGTAGCCCACGATCCGGACAAGGGGCAGAGCCATGATGTCAAAGGGGTGGGCCAATGATGTTGCGGGTGCAGCAAGTGCCATCACAGGGGCGGGGCTAGGATGCAGCAATCAACTATTGGCTGATTGCCAGGTCAATCAAGGGAGATCCTACCCAGTTTTCCTTATTTGGAAAACTGACTTTCTTGACCCAGGCAGGCCTACTGGAAAAAGGGCTGTTCAGGTAAAATCCGGACAGGTGACAACCCTAACTCAGAATCCCTAGTGAGAATACAGGAAGCTTTAAGGGTAGAACTCCACAAATGTTTTTCGTTGGATCGACGCCCGTCGACAAAATGCACTCGACAAGTTGGATGGAGACACAGGCATCAAGATTCTAATTGGCCTGAATGTAGCGTCTTCGTCAGACAGTTGGGCCTTGTAGTTGTTACCTCTGACTTTTCATTCAGTCTAATTATATCTTGACGCATGCGACTCCAATGCTTGTGGAGTTCTACCCTTAAGCCCCAGCCAACTAACATACACCTGTGAATAATTCCCTTCATCCACTATCTATTAGCATTCTAATAGTGCATTTAAAATCAAGTCCTCCAGTAAACAGTGTGATTGAGTAGTAAGACCAACAGTGCACTTACCCTTAACTCAGAAGCTATAGTGAAAAAGCAGGGAGCTTTTAAGCCCCTGACATACATTTATAAATAATTCCCTGTTTTAAAATCTGGATGAAAGCTTTTTTTGAGTACAAATATTGTTTTTTATCGTTTATAACAGCTGGTCAACTCCAGAATGTGGGTCAGACTAAGCACTGGCACATGGGTGTTTCTAGCAGCTGGTCAATGCTACATTGTGAGTTAGACTGAGTGCTGGCAATTTTTTTCTGTTTTGCGTAAAAAAAGTAGCCAAATATTGCCTATAGTTGCCATCCAGCCTTTGAAACAGGGAATGATTTATAGATGTATGTTAATGGTCAGGGGCTTAAAAGCTCTTTGCTTTTTAACAGGCAAGTTTAGCAAAGAAAGCCACAGTTAGATCAGTCCTGCCTTTTATTGACTTTAGTAGTAGTATTTATACAGTTCAGCTATGGACTTTATGCAACTGGTATCCAATTCTACGTATTCTACGTCATGTCATCAAAGGGCCATATGCTGCCCAGCCGCATGAGAAATTTACTTGAATTCAGAGCACTGGGGATGAGGCACTAGTTCTCTGTTGAGGAACATGTGTGCAATCCTGTGGGAGGGAGGGGGTGATGGAGGATGCCGGCCTCCAGGTTCTCTCAAGTGTTTTCTGGCCATGGAGGTATTAGTTTGCCTGGTATATGTTCTGATTTCCCTCTTTTTTAGTGTAAATTGGAAAAAATCATATTTTTCCATTTCATTCCTAAAAATTGTCTCAGATTTAGGCTAGTTTAGACTAGCTGTGAGTGTTGAAAAGCTGCTAAATACAGATCTAGAACTACAGTACAGGTATGGGATCTGTTATCTAGAAACCCGTTATCCAGAAAGCTCCGACCTACGTAAAGGCTGTCTCCCATAGACTCAATTTTAACCAAAAAATCGGAATTTGTAAAAATGATTTCCTTTTTCTATGTAAAAAAAAAACAGTACCTTGTACTTGATCCAGACTAAGATATAATTAATCCTTATTGGAAGCAAAACCAGCCTATTGGGTTTATTTGATATTTATATACGAAGAAGAAATCTGGAGAGCCTTCCAGTGTGAATAAATGTAGTTATTTATTGAAGCACTTCAATAAATAACTACATGTATCTTCGTATATGATTCTGCTGTAGCGATGGCTACTCTACTAACCTGTTGATGAGCCTGACCAAGTCATTTGGAGGATCATTTCGGAGATTGCTGAATATATTATTTGATATTTACACGATTTTCTAGTAGATTTAAGGTATGAAGATAAAAATTACGGAAAGATCTGTTGTCCGGAAAACCTCAGGTCCCGAGCATTCTGGATAACAGGTTCCATATCTGTTTTTTGAGTCCATTGAGTTAATGTCTTAACATGACCACCTCTGTACTGTGCAGAAACATGTTTTACAACTAGGAATATCAAGCCCTCATGGCTCTTGCATTAACACTCCAAAAAAATTGTATGGCACACACTGTTCCTCACTGCTTTTCCTTATGTTCATATGTCTTTTCCAGTATGAGGTTCACATGGCCAGTTGGCATGAACAGACTACGCTATACAGTAAAAAACAGCTCTGCAATTAAAAAAGCATGGGTATATGTCTTGGGTGTCATAAAGGAACACGTCATCTTTTGGACAGACATTGGCAATGCCACAAATATAAGTCTAGAGCCTCCCTCCCAAAAGGAACTAACAAAATGTGTTTGGTACATTTGAAACAGACCTCTAGCTTATTTCTGAAAGAAGGGGCTAACACTGTCTAGATGTTCATAATATGGATGGGGAATGCATTGTGTCTGGTAATTTGTCTAACAGAACCATCCTTATGCCTGGGCTTCTGCTGCAGCAGTGGATTTCTAGGAACTGTAGTTCCATATAGCAAAATGAAAACATATTTGATATCCAGGGCTAAATTTCAGTAAGTAATTCTGTAAATGTATTGAATTAGGTAATTCATCCAGTATGCTCTTTTCAGAATATTTATAAAAACATATTAATAATCCACATTTGGAAAATGTATTGGTCAATAAAAATCTAGTGATCTGGACCACTTACAGACGTGGAGTCCCACACTCAAAAAACATTATGAAGTGTCCAAATGATTGCATTTAAAATCCAAGGCTTCCTGTTTGCACTGGATCAGGGCCAAAGAAGCCTGATTTAGGTGGCAGAATAGCCTGGATCATGGTATTATGAATGTTAGGAAGTATGAAAAGAAGGCAGACAATTTATGGGTGCAGCACCTACATATGTTATCCCCCTTCAGTCTCACCATAGAACAAATATAAACCCTGTACTTTTCTCTTATATGATGTAATAATCCTTAAAAATATAACTTAGATAGAGAGAATGTGAACCAATCAGATATATGGAACTGTGCCAGAAATTAAATTTAGGCTATTTTACTAACGTTTACTAAAGGTCATGATAATATTTCTACTGCTATCTCCTTGCTGTCTGTTTTGCACATTGTTTTTTTTGGCAGTTCATTTTTACAAGTCCTCATTCATTATGTGAATTTAATTGTCTGTGATTTTGTTTTTAAGTATATCATGTATTCTATTTTTATCTGTGTACAATGGCAATACCTGCTCTTTTGTTAACACTGTAGGAGAATATTTAGGCATTTAGAAATGGAAATGTGGGGCAAGGTAATTGTTCCTTCATTTATATAAATGCACAGGAATGCTCATACTTGTTTTCATTAAGAAAATTCTACAGAAATATTTCTGTTTATTGTTTTATAACCGTTTCACTGACATAAATGACATGATTTTTTTTATTTAACTATGTAATTAACAAGTTCTTGGCTATAGTGGAGGAATTTAAGCGCAATACCTTATGAGCTACAACATTAATATATGCTTTTGTCCCATAAATGTACAAGAGGAAACCAACTTAAGGTGGACATACATTGACCAATAATCCTTTGTATCTGTTCACTCAGCCGAAGGGCCTGATGGAGAGATACCATAACAAGTTATCATATGCATATGAAGGGAAGAGAAACTGTGGCTTCACATCAGTTATGGTGTGTCAGCAGATAAAATATTCCGATTGACAAAAAAATGATGTCCATGATCTAAAGATATCAGTTTTTTGCTCCAGGATACACATACTATAAAACAGCAGACCACAATGTATTGTGGCGGGGCCTGGGGTTGAGGTCTGCTGAAGTTTAACCCACCTGCACACTATTTGATCTTCGCCTAACGCAAGTAATGGAGCAGCAGGGGCAGAGCCGAGGTTTTCCGAAGGGGTGGGAGTGGAGGAGAGGTTAGTGCGGATAAGTTGGACCCCCTGAAGATTTTTTTTGTCAGGTTAGCTGTAGTTACGCCACTCCCAAAAACCATACAAATTTCAAACAATTCTGCCAATATGTGCAGCTTTACATTTTCCCTTTGTAAAATAGTTCTTAATCAAAAGAAGGTGATGACATTGAAAAATAAGAATTTCCCATCAAAGATTTATTAGCACTGGGCAAGTTAAATATCCTTCTGAACAAATCAAATCTATATCTCAGGATAATAGGACAAGTATCAGTGGTATAACATAACCCTCCACAGCCTGCCCACATCTGCCTAATCTCCGTCCCACAATGGAGTTTCCTGCCTTCCTACATCGCCTTCCCCTGAGAGGAGAGTGGCTGCAGGGGTCATTCTTTTCAGCTTTTCAGCTATTGAAGAAGCCGACCTTTCAGCATTTAGATCTGCTTTAAAGCCCTCCATTTTAATTGCTGTTTATAGCAGTAATAAGGCTTGATGTGAATAATAACATACACTTAGGAGCCTATTTATTATACTGTATACAAAAAAGGCAACCAAATACACCACATATGAGCAGGCACCGTTGCATAAAAATTAGGGATGCACCGAATCCACTATTTTGGATTTGGCGAACCCCCAAATCCTTTGCAAAAGATTTGGCCGAATACAGAACCGAATCCGGATCCTAATTTGCATATGCAAATTAGGGATGGGAAGGGGAATATATTTTTTAATTCCTTGTTTTGTGACAAAAAGTCACACGATTTCCCTCCTCGGCCCTTATTTGCATTTGCAAATTAGAATTCGATTTGGTTCGGCCTGGCAGAAGGATTCGGCCGAATCCGAGTCTTGCTGAAAAAGGCCGAATCCTGGCTGAATACCAAACCGAATCCTGGATCTGGTGCATCCGTAATAAAAATATTGAAGTATTGATTTTCAGTGAATGCTTACCTCTGTGAACAAAATCCAGCATTAAAGTAAGCAGCTGCTTGTAAATGCTATGGGAATATATGGCATTCATCCTTTGTGTTTTTTCCAGTTTTTTTACTTTTGACTTCAGCTGGAACTTTAATTTTTTCCATTGGCTCTAAGGGATTACACAAAGTCTGAAGTGGTGTAATATAATGGCATCAAACATAGCGTTCGGGGTGCTTCAAAATAAAACACACACCTTCATAAATTTGGCATTTATTTTATACAGCTTTTTGCGCTGTTTTTTTCTGCGTTAATTATTTTTCACCGTGTGATTTATAGGCCCCTTGTAGCGCTCTAATGTTTATGGCAAATAACTTGAGATCATTTGAATTCTGGAAATGATTTATAAAGTCCTTTAATTCCCTGATACTTTTCTAATGAGTCCCTTTTCAGTTTGGGAAGAAAGCAAGGTACTTAATAATACAGCCATAGGAGTCACCTGGAAAAACAGCGAGCACTGCTTGGCTCTGCAAAATAAGCCATCTGGGAACTAGCATGAAAATGTATGCATTCATAAAAAATAACTAAAGAAAGACCAAGGACAATTGATTATTTGAGGCAATTTGCATCACTATAAAAAATTTTGGTATCCAGTATATGTTTCCTTATGACTTTCAGGCATGATTGTCTCATTCTTATTTGTGCAGCTGCTTTCCAGGTATAAATGTGGTTGTCAGGCTTCCCATTGTTCCTGCACACAGGCATTTTTCTGCATATGTGTCATGTTATCGAATACAGACACCCAGCTGATTCTGCTCTGTTCTTTCTCTCTAGAGATACATATATCTTTTTAGATAACCATTAATTGGTTCTCCACAGAAAATGTATTTCAGAAGGATCATTGCATAATAATCATAAAAATTCTAATTTTCCTGTAATAAATACAACACTGAAAGCAAATTTATTTGCTGTGGATTTTTTGTTTTTAGGCTAACACCATTTTAATTCTAAAAAACCAAAGCATAAATAGAGTCTGGCACGTTATCTTTCTCCAGCCTGGCTTTCAATGCCTTCAGATGAATTCAAAACCTTGGAGACACCGTATTAATATTTATAAAATACAGGTCCCTAACTCCGAACACATATTCCATGCCCAGACTTGAAGTATATCATTCTGTTCTTTTTCCTAACATAACAGTACTTTGTTTGGTTTGGGATGGGCAGGATATTTTCAGTGAGTCATAAACTTCTGAACTCAGTCAATCTACAGTAAATTTATATTTGGCTTTAATGTTATATGCTTAATTAATGTCTGTCTTATCAGGAATTGCTGACAGAACAGCCGAAGTGTCAGATGGCAGCTTTGGTTTATACGATACACAGAATGTTGACCAGATTGGCTAAACATAGCAGTCCTTATCACTGTACTAGCATTTGGGAGTGTGGCGTTCGAGTTACAGGAAGGCAGTACTATACAACTCATACAGACTATTCATCACTTTCTAGAAGCTGCAGCAGTACTAACCATAATAACTTGTAAACAAAGATCAGCTCTGTCAGGATGGTAAAAATAATTTTTATTGTTCCTGAGAAAGCCAAAACGGAAAAGTAGCAAAAGAAATTGCATTACCCCATTTGGGTATAAATCTAGCAGTGTGTTACCATCCACAGTTCAGTTCTGCCACTTGAGAGCCCCAGCACCCCAGAACACAGCACAACCGTAGAAAATAATTATACTTGCATTGAGTCAGATTTGACTGTAAGCATAAGGCCATGAAGGTAACCCTAGAATTACAGCCAGGTAGAAGCTTCATCTAATTCCAGGACTCCATTGCAACCAAGCATGTAATTGCACAAAATTTAATAGAGCATTTTGAAAGGGTGCAATGGCACTTGCTGCAGGTTAATAATGAGTATTCATGGATCGAGTTACGTTTGTGAAGCATTTCAATGTGCTCTAAATTTTACACCTATTTTATTTATTTGTATAGGTATGGGACCTGTTATCTAGAATGCTAGGGACCTGGGGCTTTCCGGACATTGTATCTTTCCGTAAGTTGGATCTTCACACTTAAGTCTGCTAGAAAATCATGTAAACATTAAATAAACCCAATAGGCTGGTTCTGCTTCCAATAAGGATTACACATACATAGAATACATTATGTAGAAAAAGGAAATAGTGCTTCAAAATTGGATTATTTGGATAAAATGGAGTTCATGCCATAATTCGGAGCTTTCTGGATAACAGGTTTCCGGATATCAGATCCCATACCTGTGCAAATCTTAATAAAATTAAATATGCTGTTTATTAGTATGCCATCCCCACACTTTCATATTTTGTAGAAGTTGCATAAATAACTTTGTAATATTTTAGCTTCAGTGGGGGGCTATTTAAATAATATGTATGGCACTTTAAACACCTTAGGGGCTAACAAACCCCCAGAACAAACCCCTACCAGGCTCACATCCCAAAGGTAGTGTAGGGCAGGCAGAGTATAGCACACCCAGGGAGCATAGGGCAGGCAGAGTATGGCACACACAGGGAGCATAGGGCAGGCAGAGTACGGCACACACAGACATACATAGGGCAGGCAGAGTATGGCACACACAGGCAGCATAGGGAAGGCAGAGTATGGCACACACAGGGAGCAGAGGGCAAGCAGAGTATGGCACACGCATGGGAGAATAGTGCAGAGTCTGAGGTGTGAACAGTACAAGGCTTCAGGGGAGTGAACAATAGAGGTGTTATAACAAAACAGGGGGAAGTACATAAGTGAACAATACAGGAAATTAATAATGTTTGAATTTGAGGTGTAAACAATGCAGGGGCCAGTTAATCTCAGTACTGAAACCTTTTAAAGTTTATACAAAGTAAACCGTCACAACAGGCAGGCTTTCATGTGGGGGGCCAAAAAAAGGGGGGGAGGCACCAGTTGAACAACACTGCTGTAAATCAGGGGTATCTAACCCACGGCCGAGGGCCGCATGCAGCCCAGGCTGGATATGAATGCGGCCCAGTTTGATCTTCTGCCAATCTAGGAAATATCATGTTGCCAGAAACAGAAATAGAGGGGGGCGGGCCCTGGCGCAGGACGCGCAGCCGGGCCCCCCTCCGTACACCCGGGAATATGTGACGCGCAGGCTGCCGGGGGGCCCTGAGGGGGTGCGGGCTATGGCCCGCTTGCACCCTCTGCTCCACAGGTAGTTCGGCCCCTGCATGTTGCTATGTCGCACACAGAAAGCGTATGTACGCGGTCGCTAATTGTGTGCATGTGTGGTTTAAACTTTACATGGGGTGTGTGGCTTCCTAGAGCAGGAAAAGCAGTTAACAAGTGAGTGTTTGGTTACTCACAAAGGCAGGTAAGCATTCTTCAGCTGCATCGCACACTATGCTAGGGATATATGCAGCGCCTACATTTGTGAGCAACAGATTTATCGAGGGTAGAAGTGAAAATTCGGAGTAAAAAAATTCAAATTTCAAGCTATTTTTGTGTGCTTCGACTATTGAATAGGCCAAAATTTGATTAGAACTTGAATATCGAAATTTATCATGTACTGTCTCTTTAAAACTTCGACTTCGAGCATTTGCCATCTTAAACCTGCCGAATTGCTGTTTAAGCCTATGGGGGACTTCCTAGAACCTATTTGGAGTCATTTGGTGGACTTTAAAAAAATCAAAGTTTTTTGGGGCAAATACTTTGATTTGAATGAATCGAATACAGCCTATTCACCCGAAGTTAAAACTTTGATTTTTTAAATAAAGTTTTATTTTTTTATTCAAATTTTGAAGTTATGAGAGTTCAAAAAAACTCCCATTATTTCGAAATTCGACCCTTGATAAAGCTGCCCCTAAGAATTGCAACTACTTCCATTGAACCAGATATTGATACATTAGTTTCTCAAACACAATGTCAGAAATCCCACTAGGTTTATGATGCCCTTTTTTCTTTTACTTTTACAATAAAATAAATCAAAAGCTAGCGTTAGTGTTTGTGAGAATTTCGAGTGTGGCCCCAGAAAATTTTTCTTCTTCCAATGTGGCCCAGGGAAGCCAAAAGTTGGGACACCCCTGCTTTAGAGACTATACATCATTCACCTCACTCTCCAGTGGCGCTTACAATCTATGGTCCCTATTACATTTACACTATAGTTAATTAATCTGCCTGTTTGACTTTGGAGTGTCGGAGTAAGCCAAAGTACCCAGAGGAAACCAACACAGAATTTGGAAAAATTAATGTAAACAAAGTCACCTTGCTCTTTAAATATAAAGGCGGCTTTATCCATTGTTTCAATCTTTCTTATAGTTAGAGTAATATTTAAGGAAAAAAAATAATTTAAATCAATCCCAAATATCTCAGTTGTCTTTATAGTCCTTCATTCAGAAGAGTATTAGATAAAGAACCAAAAACATTCACATCTCAGTTTTATCCACATCAATTTTCTATCCTGAGATAGAGCTGAAATTGATCATTTGGAAAGCTGTCCGGGTGAAACTTTCCTGTCCGGATTTCCAAATTAGGAAATCCGGACAGGACATTGAAAATAATGGCATGGCAATCAGCCAATCACTGATCACCATGTCACAAGTCCCGCCCCTACATAACCAGTCCCGCCACCAATGTCACTTGCCCCACCTCTGCCCTACCTCCAACATTATCCACCCCCTGCCCGTTTTCCAGCCCCAGAAAAGGTAGCAACCCTAGATTCAAATATAAATATTTAATGAAATGATAGTATAGCCATATAATATTAATTAATTCCAAACAGCTAAAGAGATTAACTCTAATTATATTAGAGCCTTATAAGTATTAGTAACAGTACAAAGGATCTTTTGCCATAATTTATTACATTTAGTGGCCCTAATGTTTTTAATTCCATAATCTTTGCCTTTCTTTGGTATTAGACATCTCGTTGGAACATCATTTTCTAGCAGCCAATAAGATATCATTAAAGGAATTGTTCAGTGTAAAAATAAAAACTGTGTAAATAGATAAGCTATGCAAAATAAAAAATGTTTCTAATATAGTTAGTTAGCCAAAAATGTAATATATAAAGACTGGAGTGATTTGAGGTATAACATGTCAGTCAGATCACTACTTCCTGCTTTTCAGCTCTCTTGGTTTACACTGACTGGTTACCCTGGTTACCAAACAGTAACCAATCAGAGACTTGAGGGGGGCACATGGGTCATATCTGTTGCTTTTGAATCTGAGCTGAATGCTGAGGGTCAATTACAAACTCACTGAACAGAAATGTACCATGTGGCCCCCCTTCAAGTCGCTGACTAACTCAGAGTTATAGAGCTGAAAAGCAGGAAGTTGGATTCTGGCTGTTTTATTAGATATCTGTTCACTCCAGCCTTTATACATTACATTTTTGGCTAACTAACTATATTAGAAACATTTTTTATTTTGCACAGTCTATCTATTTACCCAGTTTTTATTTTCACACTGAACTGTTCCTTTAAACAAATTAGTCAGATAATGAATATTTTTTTATTCATAATTTTAAATAAAAAGTAGGGGATCAGCCACCCAGACTTCCAGCTTTATTATTTTAAGTTAATTGTAATGATAACATGGTTTACGTTTAGGTCCTTCAACTGATCCAATAAAAACTTAGACATCTTAATTTTAAATGCATTGTTTATGTAGAGTACTCCGCTTAAAACCAATTGTAACAAACTGTTTAAACCAAGACAACCAACTAACCAACCAAATCTACTTGTACAATAATATAGTTATATAGCTGCACAGTGAATAACTATGAAAGTTTCCTTTTTTCATACCACACTATTTTAATAGATATTCAAATGCAAAATTTTATGTTTTAGGGAAGCACTCCTACATAAAAATGCAAGGACAATTTTATTACCAAGGCATATAGTGTAAGGAGCATATACTTAATTTTATCACCGTTTTGCAATATGACAGTGTGTAATAGGCAACTTTTTCATTTCTATTTTATTTTTCAACAAAACATCATTAAAGACAAATAAGAGGACTGAGTCTTTACTCTTCTGGCTGCGTGCCTAGTTTATACATCCCATCTTTTGTCCTCAGCATGGTATTTTACACGTCTGTGCAGACGGACATGGCTTTAACACAGAAGCCAATTTGAAGGATTATTTAGATTTATAGCTAAAATAAAACATGTTTAGTGCAGCACGAACTTAGTAGGCTCTAAAAGGCTCTAAAAGTCTGTAAATTTATTAACATACTTTGGTGAGAATTTTGCATTTGTTTATGGTTCTTTATTCAAGATGAGACCAGTTGTTTATGCTTGTGTAAGGCTATAGTAAAATGAGCTGCACCATTACTCTGACTAATAGCTTTACCCCAATATTTACTCTGGATAAGACATGGGGTATATTAATCAAAGAGTGAAGTTAGAGATCGGCACAGTCTTCTAGAGTGAAATTCGGACACTCTACATTCATTTCTATGGCATTTTGAATGTGCATTTATCAAAGGATGAACTTTCACTTTCACCCATTGATAAATATTTTTTTTAAAAATCCCATAGATGAATGGAGAGTGGCAGAATTTCACTCTAGAAGACTGTAGCGATCTCTAATTTCACTTTTTAATATATTTACCTCCTTGTATTCTCAGGGGGTGAGCCCTTGCAACCTAACCATAGAACTGATTTAATGAAGAACAACACAATCTGTGCGGGAGTTTAGAAAAAGAACCAAACACAGTTATAAATTAGTCACAACAGTGACCAACAGCAGAATCTTCCCTCTGAGAGGGGAAGATCAGTCCACCCAGAGTTTCTCTTATTTCCTCTGGGGACACTTCTTCAGGAACCCAGGTCTAAGAGTCTAACCAGTCCCTATAACTGGTTCCCGAACTAGGCTACAATGCCCTTGGGAATCTTCTAAACTCCTCGGTGGAGCCCAAAGCTGCTCAATATAAGAGTCCGTATATCTAGCTGGCTCTCCTAGAGAGACTATAACAGGATCTAGCTACCTCTTATTAGTTCTGCCTAAAGTTGGCCATAGACACATAGAAGTGTTGTACAATATTAGGTGCATATATAGCTGGGAAATGAGTCGGCTGATGTTGGCAGAAGGCAAGAATATCAGTCGGCTCGTCCATTGGGCAGGTTGGAAAGTTTTGAAAGGTGCCCGAACATCTGGCTTCTGAACCGCTGAAACCGCAGGTAGAATTGTATTGTTTCTACCTGTATATCTGACAATTCAGTTCTAGACATCTGTATTAAAAATCAACAATCTTTCCTGCGAGAAGATATTGATTGTTGCACCTATGGCCACCTTAAGTATAGCTCCATGGTTGACTCTATCCCCATAGGAGAGTCCTTGGGAGAAGCATCTGACAAAAAAACCCCCAGAACCACACGGCTGTCCCTTTTATATTAGAGCATATTGTCATCTAGTGGCTAAACCTGGGAAAGCTAGGGGTCATAATATGGGGAATTGGGGAATTATTTCCTTCCATAGGCTAAGGATCCCCTTGGTGACCAATCCTTAGGGGATTGCAATATAAAGGGGGAATGCATTTATCAGTCCCCTACACTTGATAATGCCTGGATTGGTCCAGAGAACTCATGAAGTTTAGGTTGATGGTCATGATTTTGATTAACATTGTGTGCTTTCCTGGTTCTGTCAATCAGTTTGCCTTCATGGGGTGCTAAGTAACTGTTCCAAAAACTACAGGGAGTGCAGTGATTATAGATGATATGAGATAACTGGAAAATTATCAGACAGTAAATATTTAGGAAGAAATGTATCTGGGCATAGCTGACTGCTGGCTGTGCAGAAAGGCACACTGGATATTCCCAAGTATGAGGGTTGATGGAAGGGATCTTCCATCCAACATTAGAAGTCTTATAGAGAATGATTTTGACAACTAGGGAATGAGTATTAGCATCCTGGGAAAGGAGATAAACTGTGCTGACAAAATAACTTGGCAAGTATTTTTTTTTTTTAAAAAAGCAATGTTTAGCATTGCCGCCCTGATGTGCTAGGCTAGGGTTCCATAACGACATTATTTAGTGTATTGTCTTCTTGCTCCTGCATGATTTTCTTCCTGTTTTCTTCCCACACTCCAAAAACCTACAGGCAGGTTAATTAATTCTTAATAGAACTTGCAAAAGTAAGTATGAATGTAAAATATATTCCATTGGTGTAGGGACTGGGGTCATTCATGAATAGTTTCAGTAAAGCACTGCAGAATACATATAAATATAGGGCACACGCATAACATTAAATGTAAGTGTTAAAGGCTCTTCCACACTATGGAATATGTTAGCGCTATATAAATAAAGCATAATAATATAAACAGCTGGCTGGAAAAACAGCAGGTTAGGTGTTCAGAGAATGGAAACAATAGTGCATAGGGTTCTAACTGAATCTAAGTTTAGCTTCCTTCCAGATCACAAAAAGAAAATGAATATAACATCGCTAAGTAATAAATCATGTGCGCTGTTTTCCTTTACCCTTGTCAAAGTTTTCATGCAGATATAAAGAGATATACTTAAAAGTCAAGTGCTAGAAATTCCCTGGAATTCCATAAAGCATCAGTAATCTGGTTTCTAATACTGTATCCCATGATATAAACCTTTTCTAAAATTCTGTATGGAAAGTGCAAAGAGAACAGATAACAAATCACAAGGAAGCCAGAACAATGAAATTAAGTTCAACACTTTCTTATCTTTCATCTCTACGTCCCTTTGTCTGAATCCTTTTTTATATTTTTACATTTACCACTAAAGGCAGTTACACATCTGTATCTGTTGTGAACCATCTGAACCGTGGGCCGTATAGAAAGATAACACATGAGGGGCATAAGTTGTTATGGCCACCTTACTATTGTTCCGATTGTTTGGGCAGACAGAATGATAAAAAACAGGATTTGAAAAGGAGCAATGACTCTTCCTCACGTTTTAATTTGCCGGTGAGCAAATAGAAGTAGATATGGTTCATTGGCAGATAGGATTTGCAAACCAGGATTTATTCCCAAGCTTAGTAAATATTCATTGTACATTTATATGAAATCAAGCAAATTTCTTGTGCAGCTGGGCAGCATGCCACCCCTTAATCTATGCCTATATAGGCCAGGGCCTTTGTAGCCCTGCCACAAATCTGGGCCTGGGTCTGGTCTGATATATAAAATAGGCCCTGGTATTTCAAGCACACAGAGGCCCAGACAGCCCCCCCACAGGCGCAATAAATAGTGACTGTCTATGGCAGTGATGCCCAACCAGAGTCTTACGAGGAACATGTTGCTTACCAATCACTTGAATGTTGCTTCCAGGGGCCTCAAAGCAAGTGCTTATTTCTGAATTCCTTGTTTGGAGGCAAGTTTTTGTTACATAAAAACTGGTCTACTGCCAAACAGAGTCTCCCGTAGGCTGCCAAATTATAGTCTTTTCTTTCCCCCAGGAACATTTTTCATGCTTGTGTTTCTCCCCAACTTTTTTTTACATTTGAGGCTCACAGGTTGGGTGTTAATGGTCTATGACGCCTTGCTCCAGCCCCTCTGGCATCTACAGATTGCCACTCCAGGCTTGGTCTATGGTCAGCTTTTTTTGTTTTTCAGCAATTCTAAACAGGGCCAGATTTGTGGCAAGGCCACAAAGGCCCTAGCCTAGGGCAGTACAAAGTAAGAGGCAGCATGCCGCCCACCCACATAACTATGTGAGACCAAGTCCACATTGTGAGAGGCTGCCATGCTATGAATGCCACTGCATGCAACACAATCAATTACTGCAATTGTATCCAGAGCTCACCAGTTAGGGGCCACTGCTCCCAGTAAAAGCCAATGTAAAGAAGATAGCCTAGGGCACTTCAGCTTTTTTTTAAGAACAAATTCATTCCATTATTGATAGTTACATAGTTACATAGTTAAATTGGGTTGAAAAAAGACGAAGTCCATCAAGTTCAACCCCTCCAAATGAAAACCCAGCATCCATACACATACCCCTCCCTACTTTTAATTAAATTCTATATACCCATACCTATACTAACTATAGATCTTAGTATCACAATAGCCTTTGATATTATGTCTGTCCAAAAAATCCTCCAAGCCATTCTTAAAGGCATTAACTGAATCAGCCATCACAACATCACCCGGCAGTGCATTCCACAACCTCACTGTCCTGACTGTGAAGAACCTCCTACGTTGCTTCAAATGAAAGTTCTTTTCTTCTAGTCTGAAGGGGTGGCCTCTGGTACGGTGATCCACTTTATGGGTAAAAAGGTCCCCTGCCATTTGTCTATAATGTCCTCGAATGTACTTGTAAAGTGTAATCATGTCCCCTCGCAAGCGCCTTTTTTCCAGAGAAAACAACCCAAACCTTGACAGTCTACCCTCATAATTTAAGTCTTCCATCCCTCTAACCAATTTAGTTGCACTTAGTCTCTGCACTCTCTCCAGCTCATTTATATCCCTCTTAAGGACTGGAGTCCAAAACTGCACTGAATACTCCAGATGAGGCCTTACCAGGGACCTATAAAGAGGCATAATTATGTTTTCATCCCTTAAGTTAATGCCCTTTTTATGCAAGACAGAATTTTATTTGCTTTAGTAGCCACAGAATGACACTGTCCAGAATTAGACAACTTGTTATCTACAAAAACCCCTAGATCCTTCTCATTTAAGGAAACTCCCAACACACTGCCATTTAGTGTATAACTTGCATTTATATTATTTTTGCCAAAGTGCATAACCTTGCATTTATCAACATTGAACCTCATTTTCCAGTTTGCTGCCCAGATCTCCAACTTAGACAAATCACTCTGCAAAGTGGCAGCATCCTGCATGGAACCTATAGTTCTGCATAAATTAGTATCATCTGCAAAAATAGAAACAGTACT
Organism: Xenopus laevis; assembly: GCF_017654675.1. Classification (NCBI taxonomy): domain Eukaryota; kingdom Metazoa; phylum Chordata; class Amphibia; order Anura; family Pipidae; genus Xenopus; species Xenopus laevis. Next base: position 46,541,945 of record NC_054372.1, read on the forward strand.
ATCAATGCCCAACTCCAGGTCATTAATAAACAAGTTGAACAGCAAGGGACCTAGTACAGAGCCCTGCGGTACTCAATTAACAAAACTGGTCCAATTAGAAAATGTTTCATTTACCACCACTCTTTGTAGTCTATCTTTTCGCCAGTTCTCTATCCAGATGCAAATACTATGAACCAGGCTAACATTCCTTAATTTAACCAGTAACCTTTTGTGTGACACTGTATCAAATGCTTTAGCAAAGTCTAAGTAAATCACATCCACTGCCATCCCAGAATTGAGGTCTCTACTTACCTTCTCATAAAAAGAAATTAAGTTGGCAAGATCTATTACACATAAAACCATGTTGGCACAAACTCATAGTATTATGATTTGCTATGAAGTCCAGTATCTTATCCTTTATAAATCCTTCGAAAAGCTTTCCTACCACTGACGTCAGACTAACTGGCCTATAGTTTTGAGGCTGAGAACGGCTGAGTCTCTCGGCACTATGCCAGCTCTCAATGAATCCTGAAAAATTAAGTAAAGAGGTTTGGCAATCACTCGCTAAGTACCCTTGGATGATTACCATCTGGCCCCGGACCTTTGTTAATCGTAACATGTTCTAGTCTCTTTTGAATTTCCCCATGTGTGAATTATGCATCATTAGTTGTATTACTAGAATTGGGACTATTAAGAAGGAAACCTTTACTTACTGGTTCCTCATTTGTGTAGACAGATGAAAAATATGAGTTCAGAATCTTTGCTTTTATTTTGTTTTCATCACCCAGCTGAACCCCCTCTGATAGTAAGGGTCCCACCCCTTCCTGCCTCATTTTTTTACTATTAACATATTTAAAAAAGAATTTTGGATTTTTTTTACTGCTTGCTGCAATATCCTTTTCTATATCAATTTTAGCTTGCCTTATAGCTTTTTTGCATGATTTATTGGCCTCCTTGTACCTTATAAATGATTCGGCTGTCCCAGCTAACTTGAAAGCCTTAAAAGCACGTCTTTTGAATTCAACCTTATTAATCCAAAAAGGTTTTGCTTTGCAACGACGTTCCTTGCTTACAAGTGGAATATACTGACAAGTATATTTATTAAGCAGCATTTTAAAGACTTCCCATTTTTGTTCTGTGTTTAACCCTGTGAAAAGCATTTCCCACTTAATATGTTGCAGAGATGCCCTTATACTGTCAAAATTTGCATGTTCAGTGCAGTGCAGAGCTTCTTTCTTAAAGTCGAACCACTTGTATGCAATATCCCTACAGATCCAAAAAGCAGCTGCCATTTTAATCTCCTTCATGTAGTAAACTCCTTAAAGCATTGGCATATGTGCATAGATTTTTTTTTTACTCATTTAAAACTATTTTTTTACATATTATTACAGTTTATGCCAAAACAATGCTTCATTAATACAAGCACAGCAAGAGGCCGTGGGCTGTTACCAAAATATTATTTTGCCATATTGATCTAGTTTAGAGAGTAGTCTGAATAGGGAAATGCTGCCAAAATAAGTTGTTTAAAATTCTACTTCTAATGGTTTCCATTAATGGTAAAAAGTGGGATTCATATTTTCCTCCCACATATTCTGAGCACAGTGAGTGTACATTATTAATCTGCTATATTTTGAGCACTATTTTATGGGAAAATATATTTAGCAAAATTCTGCATTGTTTAAGAAAAGCTGATTGGATACAGAGCATGTGTCCATAAGGATTTAATCATGGTATTAAACATTCCCAGACAAGCATTGTTCTTTTATTTGCAGTACAGTCTCATTTACAAACGAAAAAAAAAACCAGAGGATATGGTCTAATAAGTTTTATGAAACCCCCTTGCAATCCTATAGATATAACATCTTTATTTAGTCATTTATAGAAGGCTTCACGGATATGTGGCACCTTAATGAGTAATGCCAATCATATGGATACATTTTCATGTCTACCCATGTTTGCATTTCACTGGGAAGTTATTAGTAAAAATTTACTATGGTTCAACACCTGTTATACTTCTTATGCAATGGCCTCAGAGTTTAAGGCCCAGCTTGAAGGGTAGGAGGGATGAAATGTAGATAGAATGTCTAATGACTCTCCTCAATATTCTTGGAAGTCCAACTTAGGTCGGGATTTAGGGTAGGCACCAGTATGCATACTTGATAAATATTTGTAAATTTCAATGACTTAACTATGCCCGGCAGCTGGGCTCTCCACCCCATGCTCTCTGGACGCAATTTTAGGGTCCAGAAGGCCCCAAGAGGGTGCAGACCTGTGTGCGATCCCCCACACCCCTGATAGTTTTGCCACTGGTGAATTTATTAAATCAGAAAGTACAAAAACCACTGCCCTAAAGGGAGATGGATTCTTGCACACATAAACAGCCCTCTGCCTCATTAGAGAGTACTGAAGGCATAAGTAAACATGGAAAAAAGATATGCATAAAACAAATTGACTCACCACAACTTCTGAATTCAATGTGTTGTTTTAACATTAAAATTCAAGTAGGTTTCTGCACAGGTTCATTGGCAGCTCTGTATACATTTAGACACATGGAATCATTTAGGAAGAATTAAAACTGTTAAATTATTTCAGCAAAGGGAGACCAAACCAGTGTCTGTATTTTTTATTGTAATGCATAAGTGATACTCATCCAAGTGGAGCAGACTGTGCTTAACTAATTCAAAACATACCAACAAAAAAATCCAGCAAAATAATTAGACAAATACAAAAGGCAAACAGGCCCCATCTGAGCTTATTAAGCACACCGTGTTTTCTTCTGTCTTGTTAAAGCTTCACAAAGGGCATTTTGTAAGTATTTCCTCCAATCATAACCAATATTTCAAGATCGAGATCAATATCAAGAGCAGTTTCTACTCTAAATCTGCATAGGCGTATCTGCATTTTCATGATGTATTGATATTGAACTGCAAAATGTTTGTTGATGGAAATTGCTGGCTGGGAAGGATTTACATTTGCAATCAAGATTACAAGATCAGTGTTTTAGTATTTGCAGAAAGAACTGTTTGCCTTTTATAGTATGTCTGAGAGGTGGCACGCTAAAATGCTATTGCTTGATAGGACAAGAATTCAGATGTTTATGAGTTCTAAAAAGTTTAACTTAACTGAATTATGGCAGATCCAGTAAATACAACTTTATGCAAATATGTGGATAAAAAAGGTGTGAAATGACCAATGTCCAAATGTCTTACTGAGCTACAGTAAATCAGAGTGGCTTTGCTTCCCGTGAAAACAGTAGACCGTAAGTAGGTTTTTTTCCGTTTTTTCTTTACTTAGGGGAAATGATGGTTACCAAGCATTGCAGTTTCAAACATTTGTTCCACTGCAGAAAAAAATTACTAAATTCTTTACCCAGCTTGACTAAAGCGTTAATCATGAAAAACTCAGGAAAGTGCTGATGAACGGGGGAAATTCCCACAACCTGCTGGGAATGTTTCTGGACTCCCTAGTTCAATATTTGATAAATGTTCTAAAACTTAAGCTATGACTTAAAAAATGAGCTGTGTCAATGATGTCCTGATCCAAGGCCATAGCCCATTCTATCATCCCTCTCACTGCTAATCCTAACCTATCCATAGTCCTGCCTTGGCTAACAGACTTCAGAAGAGTGATAATGATTATTCTGTCTGAGAAGGAACTGCTATCTGCTTAGCATTATCTTTTATTTATATAGCGCTGACATGTTACACAGTGCTGTACTGAAATTGATCATCATTCACCCCAGACCCTGCTCCTTTGGCCTGATTTTTGGTTAATGAGGAAAGAAAATAGAGGAACCACTAAACTGTAGTATGTTAAATAATTTGTTTCTCAAATGTTCTTTGTAATATCATTTAGATCCTTTATCTGACATGGTTTTCCTGCGACAAGGAAAGCATAAATGTTGGGGAAAAAGGTTCTGCTGGATGAAATAATATGCAGAGTGCAAACTAGCTTTACCTTGAACAAACATTTTTATTTAGCTTTAATTATGGCCGTGCTTTTTAACTTTATTGTATGTGACTGCATTACTTATCCACTTTATTGTTGTTCAAAGATTGTTTTTTAAAATAAAGAATCAGACTAGGAATTCTATATTTTAGACAAAGTTCCAAGATATATTTGGATTTCAAGAGGTGATTATTTTTAATATCCCAAACAGATTTGGGATGTGGCAGATTACTTAATAGGTGCTTGTTATTAAGGTACAATCTAAAAAAAGGAACTGTGGATAAAAACATGTGACATGTGGGGGCAGATTTACATATGGTCGAATATCGAGGGTTAATTAACCTTCGTTATTCGAATATCGAAGTCAAAGGATTTATCGCAAATAGTTTGATCAAACGATCAAACGAAAAATCGAATTAAATCCTTCGAATCGTTGGATTGGTCGATTTTTCTTCGACTAAAAAATTGTTAGAAAGCCTATGGAGACCTCGGTAGGTTTTAGGTGGCAAAGTAGGGGGTCAAAGTTTTTTTAAAGAGACAGTACTTCAACTATCGAATGGCCGAATAGTCGAACGATTTTTAGTTCGAATCGTTCGATTCGAAGTTGTAGTCGAAGGTCGAATTAGCCAATTCGATGGTCAAAGTAGCCAAAAAAAACATTCAAAATTCGTTTTTTTTTATTCTATTCCTTCACTCGAGCAAAGTAAATGTGTCCTGTGATGTTAGGATTTAGCACTTTGCTCTTGCAGTTAAATGAGTCCTATTATAGGGCAAAACATCCCAATCAGTGAAGGTTCTTGAGCTAAAAGTTACTTCTAGCTCTTCCAGTTAGTTGTGCTAGGCACCAGATTCAGGATATATAGGGAAGAACCTTTAAATAAGTTATGGAAGGGCCTCTAACTTGGGATATATGTTAATACACAGTCATTTTGGCTATAAAGATCATTGGCAATTATAGCTGCATACCATAGCCCGTTTATTAAAGAATCACAGGTAATTAAAGGTAGATTTGGAAAAAGACTTAACATCAAACTATTTTTAATTCCAATTCAGAGGGCGTCATATATTTGATAGAGTACCTCTGTAAGACTAAACAAAAATTTTAGGAGCGTGTCTTGGAACACATACAGAGAATTATGAGGGTGGGAGCAGATGCCAAAGCTGGGAAGGAATGAACATCAGTGTCACACCATTTTCTAGAATCACATGACGGGAACCAAGTCAATGGGTTTATCAGGGATGGGAATATGTGTATAGCAATATATGGGGGAAGGGGGAGCAATATAAATCAATTCTGCTAAGACATGAATGTGAATGGATATTCACACTGAATACCTTTGTCCCCTTAATGCTCAATGAAAGTATGACACTTAGTTAATTTTAGCAATTACAGGTACAGAAGTTTTCCTTTATTGCCTTTCTCTCTGTTCATTTTCACTCAAACAATCTAGCTACCAATAGTCCCCTATATGTAGTTGTTTCTGATGTTTGACGGCAGACAATTCCCCCCCCCATATGGCTTCTGTGCTCTGATTGACTGGCAATAAACAGCACCCAGAGGCGGGCCAGGTGCCCTAGGCAGCCCAGCCAACCAGCTCGCCCCCTCCCATTCCCCGTCATGCACGGTAAAGCAGTCGCACATGCATGTGCAGTAACGCTATTTGTGCCCGCATGCACGGAAACGTGCAGTAACGTGACTCGCAAAGTGTGCAAGATGAATTACAGACGAGTCTGGTTTAGGGGCAGGCCAAAGAGGTTCCTGCCCAGCGCCCCCCAATTGTTGCGCCCTAGGCAGCTGCCTCGTCTGCCTACCCCTAGTTCAGGCCCTGACAGCACCGCTCATTCATGTTAAGATCAAGCACACTGGGCTGTAAATACCTGGGGAAGATAGACAAATGATCTAGCAAAGTGCAACATTAACATTTTCTGTATGTTATCTAGCTTGCCACTGACATGCAAAATATACAGTACCTTATACCCAGGGTTTATTTTTTTTACCTTTTTTACACTAATGCACAACAGCTATAGATGGAGTATGAAAAAGATTTGGTCCAAGCATGACATTATACCACAGAAAAATAATCTTAATCACACTTCTAACTCCAGTGAGCTGATTTGGGATGAACTTAATTGCACTGAAAGGTAAAGGTTAAATGGCCAACTAATGCAGATCCTGTGTGGACATTGCTAAAGCAGTGATTGAACTTTTAGACAAATAACAGGTCTCTCTCTACTTAATAGAATACCAAGGGGCAGATTTACGAAAGGGCTAAGTGGCTAACGCTAGCATAAATTCGCTAGAATTACCGCCTGTAGGGACATTGCTGATTTATTAATGAGCGCAGACACCAATTTCCTTATCGAAAGAGACTGGCGGTATCGGTCATTTGCACTCTATCGCCTGGCGACTTTTCGCTCTGGCGAATGCTCGTTACTCCGCAAATTCACTAAAGTGTGGATTTCACTGAACGTTATCTCTTTCGCCACAGTTTCCTTCACCACCTCAGACCAGGCGAAGTGCATTAAAGTAGCTAGATCTTCCTCAATCTTCTTACATTATATTCTGTGAGCCGAAAATGCATCAAAGATGCTGGCGTCTTTTCCTTTTTTTCAGCCTGATTGCCTGCAAAAGACCCAACTTGAACTTTTTTGAGGAACCGGTTTTCCCCATTCATTTGCAAACATATGGAACATTGATTTTACAGTGGGCACATGTGTAGGACATTATAATAACTCTATTGTCTTTATTAAGGTTCTCTGGACATGTGTTTTAAAAAAGTGTAATTTGTAAGTAAATGCACCAATGTTTAACATAAAGACGTCCATACAACTTTAAAGGGCATGTAAACGCAAAAAAATAAAATCCCATTTTTACTTTCTTTAATGAAAAAGAAACCTATCTCCAATATACTTTAATTAAAAAATGTGTACCATTTTTATAAGAAACCTGACTGTATGCAGTGAAATTCTCCCCTCATTTACTGCTGTGGATAGGAATTGTCAGATGGTCCCTAACTGCTGAGCAGGGAAACAATCATACTTATGAACAGCAGGGGGAGCCCCCGCCTTACTTCCCAGCCATGCAGAACTCAAGCAGCTTTGTTTATGATGATCCCTAAGCAGCCCAGACCACACTGAGCATGTGCACAGTCTTAGTCTTGCAAAGATGTTTAACAAAGTTACAATGGTGACCAACTGTAGCCAACTTTGAAAGCATAAATTATTTGTTTGATTAGGCTTGTGGTGCATTAAGTTCATGTTTATATTTAGTATACAAAATACCGCATTTCTAGCCTTATTCTATTTTAGACTTTACATGCCCTTTAAATTTCCCGCCTATGCAAATTGACCTGAACGCAAGATCCCTAGCGAAGTTTCGCTAGGCAGAAATGAACGCTAGCGCAACCTCTCTATCAAATGCTTGCATTGCTGAAGTAATGCTAGCGAAAAGTCGCCAGCATTCAGCACTCACGACAAAACACCGTATTTTAGTGAATTAGCATATTCTGGTAACATTTGTGCCCTAGCTATGGGTGCGGAGAGGTTGCTGGCGACAATTTGCCCTTTAGTGAATTTTCCCCAAGAGTTTGTTCTCCTGAGATCACTGCAAATGGTGGCTGCTCCAAGATTTAGAAAATATTTGAGAAACTAAATGTATTTCAATTCCTTAAATTTCTGCTTTGTAAACTGAAATAATTTGAAATGACAAGTGTTCAAAAATGTTGGTTTTAGAGACTCAGTATATAGATGTCATAATGAAATCTAATTTACAAATTGATTACATCATGATTTTATCTTAATGTCACCAACATAATACAATGTGTAGTCTACACAGCTTTACGTTTGTATCTCCTAGAAAGGAAAATTCTTGCAAGAAATAAAAATTTCATTCAAGTCTCATCAAATACCCAACCCCAACTCTAGGCAGTGTAGGGGATCAGAACATACTAGAAGACCAATCAAAAGTTACTGATCGGATGTCTCAGCTTACTGAAGGAAAAATGACTGAAATCAAATTGCACCTGACCCAGGATGAGAAAACATTTTAACTATTTATACTTGCTACCTGATTATTTAGGCAATACTGTGCAGAAAGACCCTGGTGCAACAAGAACAACTAGAACACATATGGCATCTGATCTGGAAACCCATTATGCAGAAATCTCTGAAATACTTCTATTACTTTTGCTACAGTGTCCTACTTCAACAAAAAAAAGATTCATTTTTGCAGATTTCTTCTTTACAAAACCCAGGTCTCAAGCATTTCAAGTATAAAAGATCCCATCCCTGTATAAACCAATTGATGTATTAAAGCAAAAGTCTGCATACCTGAGTACCTCTCTAGTTATACATTATTTGTGAATGTTCTGTTAAAATCCACTGTGTCTTTGCTCCTGTCTTTCTCCTGACAGCACGTCAAGCAAACCAGCTGGGACATTTCCCAGTAAACGAGACTTTGTCAGAACAAATCTTGATATCCCACAGTTATATTTAGCTTTGAAAGGTTTAGGAAAAACAATTACCATGGGACAAGTACAGTATATACTGCAGCAGTTTAGAAATAGGCATCGATTTGTTCAAGGCCGGGTTGCGAACAACAGAGATACAACAAAATTTAACAAGTGAGAATGTTGCTATTTGTATATCATTCTCAGTTTAAACTCTGATGTAATCTCTGAATTTTTTTTTACTGAAGAGGGAAAATACTATGGAAATTTATTAGGACCCATAGCCAAAAAGAAAAGAAAAGCAATTAAATCATCACCTTATGTGGAATAAGGTTTAAATCAGCATTGAAACTATACTGCAACCCCCCCCCCACACACACAAATATCTTCAGGGGGGACTGGCACACTCTTCAGCCCAATACCCAATACTCACTTGCAGTTAGGAGAAGCAGCTGGGGAAGGGTGAGGGCTTTCTCAGGGTCAGACTAGGCCATGAGACACAGCGAAAAAGCCCGGTGGACCCCTTCGACCCAGACCCGATCCTGCCCTGCCAGATAACTTCATCACTGCTCCCCTGCCACCCTCCCTCCATGAGCACAGCAAAACTAATTGGGGGGAGGGCTGGTGATAGGTGGGTGAGCAGGCAGGCAGCAGGGTGCCCTAGAGGGGGTGTTAGGGCCCCTAAGATAGCAGATTGACTCTGGGTTTTCTTCACAGCTTAAGAGGAAGCAGTCCCCAAAGTCCAGGCCCCTTGTCCCCCTTCAATACTTTGGAGGACTTATCTGACACCCCGTGCTGGGCTACCGGCCCGAGGTCATTCCAACGACCACCACGGAGTGATTGTCTTCCGTCTTATTCTTTCTTTTCTTTCAAAACCCAGGGCAGACGCATGTACAGTAGAATGATATAGCTGATTTTTTTGTTAAAGTTCAGCTTTCCCCTCTACTGCGCATGCGCAGCCGCTAGAAGAAAGAAGAAGCCGGAAGACCATCGCTCCATGGTGCTCACTGGTATAACCCCAGGCCGGTGCAGATTTCTGCTCATAGAAGCACCGGTCCAGGGTGTCAGGTAAGTAAATAGAATCACTTTGGGGTGCCTAACTTTTAACACCCCCAAGTAGAATCACAATCACTGAACAAATGTCTGTGTGCTGAGTGTATATCAAACAAGGGAAAGTTGTGCTCACCACTAATTTTTACAACCATTAGGCGGGGGTGCAATGAGGCTGTGACCACAAAATACATATAGACAAATACTAGAGTCCTCTGCACTCAACTCATTATCAATATATTTAAGACAGAGACATTTTGTGCATACTGCTACTAAAAAATGCCTTACCCTTTAAACAACACAGGGATTATTTGTCCATATATTGCAATATATTTAAGTTGGCCAACTACGTCAAAGTCATCCCATATCTGGCCAGTCCTATGCTCAATTTTATCTGATTCATTAAGAATTCTATTGCTTTATTATACATTTTACACAGGGACTAAGTTTTACCTGCAACTTACTAGCTGCTTTCAAATTAAAACTCCCAAACTTGGCTGCCCTTTTATTAGACACCAGTGGGATCACCTGACTATAGCTGGGAAGGGTGGGAGCTGAGTGTATATAACATGCAGTAGAACTGAGCTGCAGAAGAGGAGCTGGTGTAGTAATAGGGGTAACGTTTGCCCACCAAGGCCAAGTAGCATGCTTTTTTGTCGAACTAGTGTAGAATCAATAAAGAAAGCTTCTGCTTGATTGTTTTGGTTCAATTGATTGGTGAAAACTAGCTAGATAACTACATACCCAACCAGAGAATAATATACATGTTATTTACATGAAGAAAACGAATACTGCAACATTAAAATATACAAACAAATGCATATGGATTTTGGATATTTATAAAAATGCAATAGGTTTTCCATGTGTAAAATAGGCACCTCATTAGCAACATTCCATCCTGTATGTTCTTTTGAATAACTGAAAGTAGCATGAGACAAATCCTATGATCTCCCTTCATCTTCAACTCAATAGTTTATGATGGTGTAAACATCCCCTGATATAATTTACTTCTCTTTCAGCTTTCCCACACATTCTCTTCTCTTTTCTTAGTCAAAACTTTTTAAGGTATTTTTTACATTTTCTCGGGCCGCTGAAATTCCCTTTTTCACTGTCCACCCCTTCTGCTATAGTACAATCCCAAAATAAACAGTTACACAGAAGTGACACAATAAGGGATTTGTTCTAATGTTCTCATTCTTTTGCTTCTCATGTAAATATATATATATATATATATATATATATATATATATATATATATATATATATATATATATATATATATATATAAAAATTCTGTATTTATATGTCATATTGGGCACCTTTTCTGTTGAAAATGACAAAAACAGAAGAGGCTGCAAGTGGAGTTTATACAGATCATATTGTGAAACACAGACTTTTGCATGTTACACTGGCTAATTGAAACTTGGGGAGCAGAAGTAATATATGTCCCTGGCTGTAATTATATTGTCTGATGTATTAGCCTAATGCCTATTATGGAATAAAATGAAACATAAGGATGTTATTCTTGTTATAAAGCTAATTACTTTAACGCCTGTAAGTTTTTAAAAATTAATTAATGTCTTGTTACTGGCAATTGATCCTGTTAGTACAGGGGGAGGAGTATTTTCTCACCATGAAAATCTCCTTTCACAGCTAGAAGCTTTGAAGCCTTGTTCGTTTATATATATTTATTTATATATATTTGTTTGTAAGCTTTGTTTTTATAGATATTCTCCTTATAGAAACACTCATGGCAAGATTTGTGTAACAAGATGACAAATCTTTATTTCTCCATATTCATATCAATGTAATATTAATGGTTAGTACCTGGTTCTCTCCAGGTGGGAGTTTTTTTATATTAGGTAGATTTAATAAGATTGGTATGTGTTTATATTTCGATATGTATATTAAGAGGCTGTGGGATTACTAGTCTCTTTTTATGTATTAAAATACATTATGTTTGACAGGTGCATAGCATACATAGCAACCAATCAGCTGGTCATCTGTTTTATTGGTTTCTATAAGTAACTGCACCTGGGCAAACATGGTGCCCTTTATTATATATTGGGGTACACATGTGTTTCTGGCATATTGAATTGCTTTAAAGAATACTGTCATAGGAAAACATGTTTTGTTTTCAATTAATAGTGCTGCTCTATTAGACTTCTGCACTGATATCCATTTTTCAAAAGAGCAAACAGATTTTTTTATATTTTATTTTGAAATCCGACATGGGGCTAGACATATTTTCAGTTTCCAAGGTGCCCCCAGTTATGTGAATTGTGCTCTGATAAATTTCAGTCGCTCTTTAATGCTGCAATGCAAGTTGGAGTGATATCACTCCTTCCTACTCCCCCCAGCAGTCCATCAGCAGAACAATGGGAAGGTAACCAGATAACAGCTCCCTGGTAGATCTAAGAACAGCACTCAATAGTAAAAATCCAGGTCCCACTGGAACACCTTCAGTTACATTGAGTAGGAGAAACAATAGCCTGCCTCAAATCAATTCCATCCTAAAGTGCTGGCTCTTTCTTAAAGCACATAACCAGGCAAAATGAGCTGAGATGGCTGCCAACACACCAATATTACAACTAAAATAAAATACACTTCTTGGGTTATTAATGACATTTTATATGGTAGAGTAATTTGCAGTGTGAACAAAAAATAAAAGCTACAGCATAAAAATCATGACAGAATCCCTTTAAGACAACCCTACTTTTGTGACAGTCACATGTTATCAACACAACACTGCTCATGTTATAATGTTTTATTTAAAGTTAATATTGGCCATTTGAAATGTGTTCACTCAGACTCCAATCATATGTATTGAGTACTGATTAAGCAAAGGGTGCAGACAACAATTAAATTCAGCACACTATTAATTTTGAAAATAAAAAAATAGGCTCAACCAAAAAAAATTATGATTTAGTTAGAGCTTAACATGCGTAGTGTCCTCTCCTGGCTCTTGTCCCCACTGAAAGCCTGTTTGAGTTTATGCATGTGAATATTCATTTACTGGTTGCAGCCTGGGGACATATTTTTGTCTTTTTGCAGAATTTAATATTTTGTAGTGCATTAAAGTGACACTGACACTAAAAAAAACTACTCTTCAAAATATTAATCTACAGTAAGGGGCAGATTTATCAAGGGTCGAAGTGAAAATTTTGAATTTTGAAATTCAAATTTTCAAGTTTTTTTTTTAAAGTGGAATCTGACTAGTTAATAGTTAAAATTTGATTTGAGTTTTTAAAAAACTTTTAATTAGATTTTCGAAATTTATCATGTACTGGCCCTTTAAGAATTTGAATGTGACTATTCGCCACCTTAAACCTGCCAAATTGCTGTTTTAGCCTATGGGGGACGTCCCGGGATCAAGTTGGAGTTATTTGTAGCCTTCCTGAAAAAACTCGAATTTAATTCAATTTGAATTCAATTCGAGTTTGCTGATCCATCTCATTCACCCGATCTAATCCTTTGAAATATTTTGATTGGTTGTTCTTTATTCGAATTTCGAGTTTATGGGAGTTACAAAACATCACAATAGTGTCTCTTTTGCATTTTAACTTCAGTTAGTATTGATTAATTAGTTCCCTGACAACTACTGGAAAGAAAACAGTCTACTGGAGACAACACCCAGTACATATGCCCTAAGCTTCCTGCTTGTTTAGGATACAGGGGGCGTTGTGGGGTGGCAAGGGTCAGACTAGAATAGTTGCTCCATCTCCTTACACTAAGAAAAAAAATGTATGACCGGAGTTAAAGTTGTCTGGAGTATGATAAGGAAAGTTCTGCAAAAATTAAGGGTCAAGGCTAAACTGCTGTCTATATATATATATATATATATATATATATATATATACACACTGTAGCTGCAAGAATTTATTCATTTATATTCTTTTCTCCAAGTATTTTCTTCATATGTCTCATATCACTAAAATTTACTTTTTGGCAGCTTCTAGTAATGGTTAGTCCAGTGGAATTATATAGCGCCCCCAGTCTGCTCAGGAGCTACACACACTTCTTTGTAAGACATCATCATAATTATATAAGCTGGTGCTTAGTTATACGGTACAGGTATAGGATCTGTTATCTGGAATGCTTGGGACCTGGGGTTTCTGGATAAGGGATATTTCCAAAATTTGGATTTCCATACCTTGAGTCTTCTAAAGAACATTCAAACATTAAATCAAATAAAAAAAATTGTGTTTTCCATCAATATGGATTCATACAGCTCAGTTATGATCAAGAACAAGGTATTGTTTTAATACAGAGGAAAAGAGAATAATTCTAAAAATATCAAACTGTACCACTCTGAGGCTGCAACCAGAATCTACATTTTAAGATCAAAGAGTAGCCAACGGGGCTCATGTATGTGGACCCCATGGCCTGAATAGGGGCAACAGGGTCTTGACGGGGCCTTAGGAGTACAGCTATCCCCGCCCCTCCCCCTTTTTTCCGTTGCAGGAGCTGATTGGCTGGTGAGTCCGGAGTGAATGAGAAGAGGAAGGAACAGCAGTAATACTTACCATTCGGCGTCGGGACGTGGAGGAAGAAGGACGCAGCATCCCACCCTCCCTCCCTATATTATGTGTGTTAGTCGCAGTTGCGGGGGGTACCTTTGCAAGGACCCCCAGGGGAAGTTAAAAGGGGGGTCTTTCATAGTCAGTGGAAGTAGCCTGGTAGGCCTGGGTCCTCATAGTGTGGTATGCAGCCCGGTTTAGGGTTAGGAGAAAGGAACAGGAATCTATCTTGGCAGTTTGGGTACAGATACCCCACCCCCATTCCCTCCTCCCCCGGGTGGGGGAATAATATGTTAAAGGTTTAAAAATTTGTTATACAAACGGTTGTTAAAAGGTTAAAAATGTTATACATGATTATTACTGTATTATTGTGTTAAATAAACAACTGCGGCCATCTCTTTCCAAACCAGTGGTGTGTATGTATTATTTGGGGGTAGGAGAATTGTGGTGTGTGGGGGAGGTAGAGGGAAGAGGGTTTGGAATCGACGCTGCACCCGTCAGGGACTTCTTTGCCATTCTCTTTACACAGCTAAGATGGGGTAAGGCATGAAGCTGAATGCAAGGTACATACTGGGGATGTAAAATGAAAGGTTTGCTCATTTTAGGCTAATGCACCGAAGAATGAAATATCATTAACCCTTCCCAAACAAAATCATGATACCATTTATTTAATATTATGGTCTGCATTTCTCAACATACCAAGGTAATATATATGATGTTGTAGAGCTGCAGTGCCACCTACTGTGCACTCTATTGGCTGCACGAGGTTCTTAGAACCTGGAACTAAAATTCAGAAATCAAAAAATACATACATATTTACAGCTGTACCAATGACAGTAGAACATGCCTACTTGTGGAAGAGAAGTCTGAGAATTTTTTTGGATACAAATAAAAATAGGGGGTAGAATTGCATCATATCCAGCCAGCAGTGGCTCATCATGGGTTTCGACTCAACCAACAAATCACTAGTGGAAGAAGCACAATAATAAACTATACATCTGAAAAACCACAAGGAAAAAAGTAATAAAACCTGATTTTAAAAAATTGTAAGCATCCGCCACAGTTTATAAGACTTTTCCCATTAAGTATCTTATATAACCGCATTGTATTCACTTACCTTTTGCATACAATTGTGTGGTGAGGAATGATACAAATTAAGCGCTAGGTCAGTTTGGTTCAGGAGCCATTCGCTTAATATGCTCCTATTTGGTAATGAGAAAAATATATTGATCAGTGGTTCCAATTATTGTTTGCTAGATAGCCTACACACTGCATTTCTGCGATAACACAAGAATTCTCAGTAGAATTATTTATCATCATCTTTCTGAGACATTGGAATGATGAATCTCATATTGTATAATGCGTATAATGCTTTATATTTCCAAAGCCTCATAGTCATCATTTTTTATTTGAAAGAATAATGTTGGCCATAGCAGAAATGACAGAACAGTACATTTTACAATAAGAGTTGCGCATAAAAACAGAATAATCCAGAATAATCCAGATTATGTATAAAATAAATTCATTAAAAGGACCCCTGCTTAACAATTTTTATCTTTGGATGGGATCTTAAAAGATGCAACTACAGGTCATTCCTACAGAGTGGTGTTTACTGGTAGCTGATTTCATGTTACATACTTGTAAAATTTAATAGGTTCAGCAGTCAAATTACTTATAATCACCCAGCTATTTCTATCTTTGGAATGCTCTAAACAGAACTAAAACCCTCACTTTGTTTTTTATTTTAGCCTCCTGTGAACTTACCCCCAGTATGATAAAGATGTATATCCCCTGTAACACAGAACTCTGGTGCAAAGCCCTGCAATTAGAAGGACAGAGATAGTCTGCTAAGAGGCGTTTTGTAAACTCATTACATTACATACAGGTTTGAATGTGTAATGGATAATACTTGGGAAGTGACCTGTTTTGTTTAGAGGAATCTTGTTTAGTTTTAGTTTTAATGCTTGTTCCCCTTTAAAGGTTTAATTTACTAAATTGTCCATTAGATGTCACTGTTGTGCTTTCCATCCGTCCATTAAGTCTTCCACAACTATTTGGTGATATTTTGTGGCTCTGAAAACAAACTTTGCTACTATTAGTTCATTTATTCTCAGTAATTACAACATACTAAACACAAGTGTATTTTTTAAGTCAATGTTTTGAAAATAAATCTAATGCATTCATTTTCATTCACTTAAAAATTCTTCCTACTATTCTTCACTATTCTTTCCCAATTAAAATATGTTTTTTCTTTTTGCTCCAGAAAAAAAAAAACAATGGCATCATTAGGATCTCACCATGCATTTTGATTTTCTGGAAAATAAATGTTGTTTTTCGAAGAGAAAAAAGCACCAATGTCATTATAAAGTTTTCACCGTGTGTTATGTTTTGCCAGAAAAACTGGTGTCTGGCAACGGAGTCCGATTTTAATTGACAAATAGGTCATATATATTGTTGGGTGCTACCTTTGTATAGACAGTGTATTGAAGTAACTGTCTTCAATACACTGACTGGTTATTTCCGAAAAACAGCGTAGAATTTTTAGTTGATAAAATTTAAAAACATTCTTCTCTCCATGATATTAAGCATATATAACATTTTCACGATGTTCCCCTTTAAACCAGATTTTAGGAGAGATTAATTAAAGGTCAAATAGGTTTTCTGGATGGAAATTCATTATATTTCCTGATTTCCAAGAAAATTTGCTATTTTATACATCCATGGAAAGGCTGTTCCGCAAAAAGTTTAATTAATTAGCCTGTGTATAAAATGGTTTACAAGGAAAATGGTTTTATCCACTAAACCAATTAAAAATGATATCCTATGGACCAAACACTTGAAAATGTGCTTTAAAAAGTCATTTGAACAATTTAAAGGAAAACAAAACCCTAAGGGTAATACTACACAGACGTTTTCGACGCGATCCGACGCTCTGCGTCAAAATGCCAGCGTCAAAGATGCAACAGAGATAAGGTAAATGAATGCATTGTTGGATGAAGTTGCAGAGACTGCATCCAACAGTCGTGTCGCATCTGATCAATGCTGCGACTTCATCCGACATTTCAATCTCTTAACTTATTTCCGTCACATGCGATTTGTTGAAACTCGCAGAAAACGTCCATGTAGTCCTAACCTAAAAAAGATTATGGTTAAAAATGGCATATTTCAGAAACAGGGGGAGCAGTTTGAAAATGGCCTACAATTGAGCATTTTAAAGGAAAACAAACGCATAAAAACAATATGGCTAAAAATGCCATATTTTATATACTGATGTTATTGTAACAGTCTAAAGTTTCAACTTCTCAATAGCAGCAATGATCCAGGACTTCAAACTTGCCATTGGGGGTCACCATCTTGGAAAGTGTCTTCAAAACTCATATGCTCAGTGGGCTCTGAGCAGCTGTTCATTGGGATCGTTACAAATAATCAAGCAGATAATGAGGTTGGACTGTTATATAAGCTGATACTACAGGGCTGATTATTAAATTCTGATGCTAATTGCACTGGTTTCTGTGCTGCCATGTAGTAATTATCTGTATTAATTACTACTCAGCCTTATATTGTGACGTTTCTATTCTATGTGTACTGTATATTTTGAGTTGATCCCTAAGCTCAGTAAGTGACAGCAGCACAGAGCATGTGCAGTGAATCAGCAGAAAAGAAGATGGGGAGCTACTGGGGCATCTTTGGAGACAAAGATCTTTACTGCTAAAGGGCTGTGGTTGCTTTGGGCTGGTACAGAAGCCCAAAATATAATGCCTACTTCTATAGTTAAGCTTTAGTTCTCCTTTAAATCTAATAATTTAATGATTTTGGATAAACCTTCCCCAGAGTTTATGAAACTTTCTCTCAGGGGAACCAGCTTTGAAACACCAAAATTGCATTAATTACTACTTTCTGTTGTACAAAAGAAGTCATATTTTTGTGGGGAAAATAGAGACCCACCCTAAATAACACAGGGACCCATTTTGGGTATCAGCCTTTTGGTGAAAAATCCACAGGTTAGGGAAAATAACATATTTAAAGCAGAAAATATCCACTTATGATAAGTCATATTGGACTACCAATTTCTCACTGCATGCAGTAGTACTAGAACATACAGGTAGAGACACAGGATTAAAGTGATGTAACAAAATGAATATACATTATACAGTATGTGTACATTATTTTGGCAGCTTTGTTGTGAGTCTATTGGGGGTTAGTGTGCATATGCAAATACAGAATGGTTTTCAAGTCTTTCTAAAAATTCTGTACGCTAAGGGGCATATTTATCTAGGGTTGAATTTTGGATTGAAAAAGCGTTGAAATTAAGTTGAAGTTTTGTTTTGGTCGAATAGGTCGATTTTTGATCGAATAGGTCCGTATTCAGCCAAATCAATCGAAGGAACAGCGCATTTGATCGCATTCGATTCAAAGTTTTTCCCAAAAAAAAACTTCCATTTTTCCACCTATTGACTACAAATTGGTTCTAGGAGGTCCCCCATAAAACAGCAATTCGGCAGGTTTTAGATGGCGAATGGTCAAAGTTGAATTTTTACAGAGACAGTACATGAGAAATTTTGAATTTGGAGAATTCCGAAGTACACAAAAATAGCTCGAAATTCAAATTTTTTTCATTTGAAAATTCACCTTGACCTTTGATAAATCTGCCCCTGAATGTGTTTTTTTTGTGTAAGTAGTCTTATCATTCATTTGGGTTACTTAAATTAAATGAATGGGTAATGGAGCTTCAAACATGCCCTGTCCACATATTTTAATAATCATCCTTCATAGGGCTCTTACACATGGGCGTTTGCTTCTGCGTTTTTCAAACGCTCGGTGAGCTAAAAAAAAAAAAAAGAAGCATATATTGCGTTTAAACATTTTTTTGCAGCAGCTAAGTTTGAAAACGTTTGAAAATGCTCTATTGATACTAAAATTTTACCTTTATGGTCAGGGCACATTGGCAGATTTGGGGAGATTAGTCGTCCGGCAATTTGTGATTTGTTTTTTAGCCGTGGGGAAGGCAGGGGAAGCAGTTTGGGGATATTAGTTGCCTTGAAGAAGAGGAGATTTGTTGCAGAGCGACTAATCTCCCTGAATCTTCCTGTGTGCCCGAACACTTAATAAGGCCCCCCCCCCCCGTGTCTATTTAACTTTAAAAAGCAGCAAAAAAAAAAAAACAATAAGCAAATACTTTAATAATGAGTAACAGTATAAACTATCAATATAAAGTCTGAAGAATAGAAAAGAAATGATTGCCAACAAGAACCAGGTCAGAAAATATGGACAAAATAATCCAAATAATTTACACACAAATATTCATAGCTTTACAAGAAACAGAGAGGTAAAATACTAATACTTGTCTAATTAGGGCCACCATCAAGGGGATACTGCAGTCAGGAGCCCCATGGCACAGGGTGGCCCAGAGATGGAGAAATGCAATTGGCAGGTTGCAATATGTTGCCTCTAAGGTGTGCGCTTATGCACACACATGCAAATCTTAAAACCAACGCAAAAAACAAATTGTGGTGCATACAGTATTTTGTCTTAATTCTGAGCACACATTTTTTAAAAACTGTTCACATAACTTTAAAATGTGCTCAAAAAATTATTTTTTGAGCACATAGTCGAGAAGCAATTAGAGGGAACATTGACAGGTTGTGTAGGGATGGGGCTTGTGGGCAGTAGTTGGGGTTTGTGTGGTTCACGTGTGGTTCACGTGTGGAAATGGGCTTATAACTGGGGCTACCTTGGGGGGGGCTATTAACCTTGTGATATGGGGCCCCATGATTACTGAGTTCTTTCAGAATACAACTTTGATAAAACAAAAGTGTTTTAGACATGATTTGAAAATGTTTGTATGAATTTTTCATTGCTTGCATTCAGGGCCTGAACTAGGGGTAGGCAAAGTAGGCGCCCGCCTAGGGTGCAATCAAGGGGGGGCGCACTTTTAAGGAAAATTTATTTTATTTTTCTTTAACCCTGGTATGCTTGACCTTTAATAGTTTTTCAATTGTATAAACCGCCTCTTCCAACCCCCTCTTGCCAGTGATTCCTACTGTAGGCAGAAGCACTCCCCACCTCCCTCTTGGCAGCTGTTGGCACAGGTAAATATTTGGGGGCAATATGAAGGATTTTTGGCTCCTGCTGGCACAAGTAAATATTTGGAGGCAATATTGTGGATTTTTTGGCGACTGCTGGCACAGGTACAGATTGGGGGCAATATGAGGGATTGGCTGCTGCTGGCTCAGGTACATGGGGAAATATGGTGGTTGTTGGCACAGGTACACAGCTATTTAAGGCAATATTGTGGATTTTTGAATGCTGCTTGCACAGGTACATATTTGGAGGCAATATGATGGATTTTTGGCTCCTGCTTGCACAAGTAAATATTTGGAGGCAATACTGTGGATATTTTGGCTCCTGCTTGCACAAGTTCATATTTGGGGACAATACTGTGAATTTATGGCTGCTGCTAGTACAGGTACAGATAAGGGGTCATAATATGATGGATGTTTTTGATTATGCTTGCACAGGTACATATTTGGAGGCAATATGATGGATTTTTGGCTCCTGCTTGCACAAGTAAATATTTGGAGGCAATACTGTGGATATTTTGGCTCCTGCTTGCACAAGTTCATATTTGGGGACAATACTGTGAATTTATGGCTGCTGCTAGTACAGGTACAGATAAGGGGTCATAATATGATGGATGTTTTTGATTATGCTGGCGCAGGTACCGATTGGGGCTTGGGGGCAATCTGAGGGATTGACTGCCATTGGCACAGGTACAAATGGGGACAATTTGATAGGTGCTGGCACAGGTACATGGGGCAACATGAATGGTAAGATGGGAAATGGTAATGCAGTACCAGTTGGGGGGGGGGGCACTGATTGAAGCCCTTGCCTAGGGTGCCAAAATACCTTGGCCCGGCCCTGCTTGCATTGTATTTTTGCGCATTTGAAAGATTTCATTTTACACAAATTTAGAACAGTTTGCTAAAATGTTTCAGATATTGCTAATGGAAAAACATGCTCTTTTTCATTTAACCAGCAAATGAGAGAGCTTTATTTTATATGAAAAGCTTAATTTCCCTGTGGGCTCACAAAGCATTTAATAAACATTGAGGCTCAGGCATTTCATTACATACACAATACACATAATTCCACTATAATAAGTTTCAAAATTCAGGATCCCAGGATCTTCAAAAAAATTAGACCATATATAACATACTGTATATAAATATGAAGACATGTTTTACACCCTAAATATAAAAATTAAATGTTCATAGCAATTTTACCACAAAACATATATGCTAAAATAATATTGGTGCTTTAGATTTAGAAGTCCTATGCAGCAATATTTTACATGTGAAATGCTCATAATCTGTGCAGAAAATATTTCCTGGCAGGGCCAAGTGTTTGTTGTGAATGATCAGTCCCAAGTTCTCACCCAGGCACTTCATGGAGCTGAACACAGAAGCATTTCGGACATATACAAACTATATGACACATGGACATGCCCAGAATGCTTATTTACTGAATGTAGAGTCACCTGTATACTCAGCATATTACAGCATTTATAAACCCTTCAGGGGTTATTCATTAAAGTAAATATTTTTATAGGGAAAAAAGCACCATTTTTTTGTATGAAAAATTTTTGACCCCAAGGGTGTTAAAAGTCTGAATAAAAACGCACTCCAACTCAGACCTGCTGAGCGAATGTAGAAGTCAATGGTAGATGTTATGTTGACATTTTGAAGATATCTTGATCTGCGCAGGATAACCTTCAATAATCTGGAGAGTTCATGATTTCAGGCATCAAATTCAAAAAAGCCACAGGTTTCGGCGACAAGTCCGAAAAAAATAGCAGACGATTCAGATTTTTTTTACGATTTTATCGAGTTTTATCCCACTCAAGAAGTTTTTGTGAAAATGTATTGATAAATAGTTGGGGAAATACCATGTGGATTTGAGAAAATAGTTCGAAAATTTAAGGTTTTGATCAATAACCCCCTAAATGTATACATAGAAGGGCTCCTATAACTCAATTAGAGGCCCCAAAACCTATTGGGTCAACCTAATAGGTTGACCTATTCTGCAAGATATATTGAAATTGGGGTCTTACTGGGCTCTTAACACCCCTGTGCCCCCTACAACTGCAGGTTCTGCTTCCTCTGTAGTTACACTCCTTGTGTGCAGTTTCCTACAACAACCAACTAGCATTTCGTTTTAGCAGTCTGTGGTTGCTATGGACAAGTAGGGAGGCCAATTTCAGAATTTTGGAGATTTGGAAAAAAACACGTTGATGTAAAAAAAGTGACAAAACAGTGAAGGGTTAACATGCCTACATGCCGACCCTTGTAGGCCTCTGTACTTGTTTTCCTGTATGACCCTGTACTGTCTCTTCTTAGACAACCTTGTATAAGTATCATCATGTACTAAAAACAATATTATCAGCTTGCCTCAGACAAAATATCTTAGCTAACGCGCATGCACATATTTGTCTCTTTTCTATCTTGTCCATCCTGAAGGATATACCTATTACAGACATATACTATGCTAATAACTATGCTGATACGTCACTATATTGGGACGTCTTTACTTATAACCTATATAAGCCTATGTTTGACCTTCAATAAACGGAACTTGTTATTCTGATCCACTCGTTGGTGTTTCTTTGTGCAAGTTCCCCAGATCTGGAATGCTAGGCATTGTTGGTCAGACAAAATCCAAAGGTTCCAGTAGCAGTCGGTTCGTTGTCCCCTTCAAACAGGTGTGAGTGTTTTATGAATTTTTATGAATCTGCCCCTTCTCAACCTGTGCCTAACTTGGCATAAGCATGAGAATAAACTCTCATACCTGTGCCAACCAGTTCTCTATTGTGACATCAGCACTACACTTTCTCACCAAACACTGGAGGAATGGGGAAACCAGCTTCAGCGCCCAGGAAAAAGTTTGTCGACACTGTGGTTGAAAAGAAGCAACCCTGAACTTGCTCTGGATGGGCAGGCTGTAGCCCAAACCCATCTGATCCACAGATCCCACAGGTTTTGGGTCAGCCCATGCATTACTGGTATGCACCAATGTGGCAGAATAAGAATGTGGTGGTATATGACTTCACTAACTTGGCAGAGTCCTCATTCTTGCAGTGGCATGTTATGACCTCAGGCAATGGTCAGGCAATATTGTTTTGTATGTTTAGGCACTGTACCATTGCTGTATCGTTGCTGACAGCTTTTTAATGGATGAAATAAAGAAAGAACATTTTATCATGATATTCTGAGAAATTGCGGTTGATCTTGAGCTGTGACTATTTTGTATATAATGGTCTGGAGCAGAACCCTTTATGGGAAAGGTATGAAAAACATTTTATAATTATTAAAAAGAGAACAAATGTAACTATTATAGGGCCAAAAAATTCAAATGTCAAATTTGTTTTCATACATCAAATTTTTCCCTAAAAATCTTTTTTTATTTCTCTAAAACACTATTTATTATTAAGTGGAACGATCACAAAAATTGTAATGCAAACATTTGCCAAGTAAAAGCAAAGTCAGTAGTACTGATCCTATTGAAAAAATTTTTTAGAGGTTTTGGGGTTTTTCCGCTGATAAATGAGCCTCCAAATGTTATTATATGGGTCTCCATTATGGAACACATAAAAAAATACAGGTAAAACATTTTTGCAGTGACCCAAGATGTTTCGTTTTCCGAGATGGGTACATTTCTACGAGCAGTTTCAAATGTTCACTCTCCTTTAAACAAAAAACGTGCAATTGGTGTCTAAAGACTTGTGATTGACTGAGATGAAAGGAAGCTAGTTAGACCCTCATGGATGGTTGTTCCTGAGTTGTCCTTCTCCTGTCAACTACCACTAACCGTATCAAACAGTGCCTAGTCCTCACTCTACAAATGGAAAAGCATCTGCTTGCTCCGAGCCTCCCTAGAGCTTGTTTGAGTCATTTGTTCGATTTAAGTCAGGCACCGTCATTTTTCTTTGCAGCACTTCACAGAAATATATCCTGCTAAATGCTTCAACCATCTGAGAAGCACTAGGCAGGCTGCAGGCTCCATTAATAATGCATCCATGCTTATCAATAGATTTAGACAACTGGTATTTCAGAAGTGTTTTTCATGCCAGTTAAGTTCATTCTGTCAGCTCCTTGATGTAGATATTATATCCTACTGTGTTGTGATTGCCAGAGGTGCAGGAAGTATTTCCGAGCTGCCTTCTTCTTTCCTTGGAGTAATCCTTGATAGATCGCATTTTTAAATCCATCCAGTATATATAATGTTTCCTCTTCCACACTTTGCAGCACTAAAATCAAGCAAAGATAAGTCATTTCAAAAGCTGAAATAAAATCAATGTTGGCGCAATGGGCTGATTTCTGTTTTGGGAAGTTTTTTTCTCTTCTACTGAATTTACTCGTGCTTTTTGGCACTTACTGTGTTTGCAGTTTTTGCCTCAATGTATGTAGCTGCTGATATTTACTAAAAATTATAGATTTGTTGTAATCCAAACGCAAGACTCCAATATGCTCAACTGTACTTTAAAAGAAAATTGTCCATTTGTTAACATTAATGAAGTTAGCATTAATATACCTTTTGGTAATGGCGTAACTAGATATTAAAGGGCCCCACAGCAAATAATTTTTCAGGCCCCCAAAATATCTAGAGATTGACCTGTTTTACCAATATTTATTTAACTTCTATATGAATTAGGGCCTCATGGGGCCCCTATACCTCCTGCCCCCCCCCCCTGCAGTTGCAGGGTCTGCTTCCTCTGTAGTTACAACCCCTGCTTGGGACACTAGTGCTTTCCCTGCTCCAGTAATGTAATTGTCTACTTAATTAGTAGGACTAGGGATGGTTGAATTTTTTCTTTTTGTTTGGCCGCGGAAATTTTTTTTGACGCCCATAGACTTTAATGGGCGTCAGCGTCATTTTGCCGGCGGCGAATTTTTGGCAAAACGAAACGGGTCAAATTCGCCCATCCCTAAGTAGGACAGTTTTTACTAAGAATCGAATTTCATTTTTCCATGAATAATTGGTGGTTTTCCTGTATTTCCTATATTTCAAAAAAGCTCTAAAATTTCAAAATGTATTATGTGAAAAACACAAAAAACATCTGTAATACCAAACTTTGCCAAGTAAAAGTAGTCGACCGTTTTAAATCAAATCAAACTTTTATTGGTTTTCAGTGGTTTTCAAGGTATTCTTATTTCTTACTGCATCATTCAGTGCTTTTTTTCTGTCACACTATATTCGGATCTTTTATTAATTTGATGCCAATTGTGGTTTTAGAGTTTATGAGTTTGGTTGTGGTTTCAAAAACCGTTAAAACCACTAGAATATGACCTTTAATAAATTCGCCTCCACCTTGAAGTATAGAAACTTGTAAGTTGTTATGCAAAAAAGTTATGCAGAAGCAAATTTTTTAAAATAGTTGAGTTTTTGCCACTTTTCCAAACTTGAATTTTGGAGGTGTGGAGGCTTTATTATTAATGGTAAATTTTTTGTGGTTTTAGAGGTTTTTTAAACCACGACTTGACTCACAAATGCTAAAACCATGATTGTTATTGAAAGTTCCAAATGTAAAAAAATGTGATTAAAAAAGGTCTGAAGGATGTGCTAAAAAATTTCCAAAATTTTAGTTTTTTTGGATAATTCCTAGAGTTAAAAAAGTTCAAAAACATCTATAAGGCTAATTTGATTTAAAGTGGTCAAATAAGATCAGAGGAGCTCCCATTGACTTCTTTAGCACCTCAACAACTATTATTTGGCGAAATTTGGTATATTAGGTTTGTGTGTTTTTTTTCATGTAAATTTGACTGTTAGCAAATGGGCCCCTCAGCAATTGAAAAAATCTTATGAACTGTCATGGAAACATTCAGCAGCTAATACCTGGTGATCATATATATATATATATATATATATATATATATATATATATATATATATATATATATATATTTATCAAAGTCCAAATTTATCTCAATATTTTCTGAAAAACACTCCGACCAAATCCACACAGGTTTTTTGGGCTTATTTATTAATATACTTTCCCAAAAATTTGTTTGTGGGAAGAAATATGAAAAAAACATGAAAAATCTGATTTTCCTGATTTTTTGGGATTTTTCATCCGATGTTCAAGATTTTTTTGGATTTTTCTCCCAAAAACTCAGAATTTTGCCCAAAAACTCTGGAAACTTTGGGGTATTGCCAAAAACCCAGCAAACATCAAAAAATCATTGGGACTTTTTCCATTAACTTATATGCAACCTCCACAGATCTGAGATGCCGGATTTCCTGATTCTGTCTTTTCCATCCTCATGGTTTAATAAATTCAGAAAAAAATTGTGATTTTTTAAAAGTCTGATTTTATAAAAAAATAATAATAATAATTGTTCGTGATTTTTGCATTTGGAGTTTAGTAAATAACCCCCTTTTAAGCTATTTTATTTTTTTGTTTCTTATTTTCAAAATTAGAATTTCAGCAAATTAACACAATCACATTTTCTTGAGTTATTCCTTAAATATGCTAGCAGTTGAGAAAAAAAACACAGTTGTGAAAAATGCATACATTTTTTCCAGATTTTTGGAAAAAACTCCTGAAAATTGGTAAGTTGGCCTCTTTCCCCTATATGTATAAAAGGCACTAAGTTTGGCCAGGAGTAGTAACCTATAGCAACCAATAAGATGTTGCTTACAGATGACCTGCTAGTTGGTTGCATTGGTTTATTGCTTCTGGATAAACATAGTGCCTTTTATTACATAACCCCATTATTATTTTTTTTTTACATTCAAAATATCCTTTCTAAACAATTTTATTAGAAAATATATCTTAAATAAATTGCAAATTAAACATATCCTAATTAAAGTATTTAGAAGGTATATAAGTAAATAATGTTATTGTTTCTTTACAAATGGGGGGAATGTAGACACTCAGAGGTGGGGTGTAGAATTGCAGCGGCTGAGGTGGAATACATTGGTTTAAAAGTTAGTGGAGTGCTCTTTGCCTAAGTAGGAATGCATGCAGTGTTAGACGTCCAGAGGTTGAGTTACTAGTATCTTAGGCCACACTGGTTATAATATAAAGAAACATTAAGACATTATTGGGAATATCATTGCAGCATTTACAAAGCAATGCCACAGAGGCACTGATAGTTGGGATGAAGTATGGGCAGCAGCTTCCTCGCATACCCCTTTTGCAAGTGCATGTCTAAATGAACTGATAGACATTTTTACATCAATTTGGTAGCCAAAATAAGTGTACTTCTGAACATCACTATGGAGGGGTTGTGGGTGCACACCTGAGGCCAATTTCAAAAAGTTTAAAGCCCTGTCTAAATAATTCAAGTAAATATGCAAGTGCATGTAATTTTGAAACAGGGTTTTTTTGTTACAAAGTTATGATCATAATATTGATAAGCCACCATACCACGTCAAGGTAAAACCCCACATGGTGATCCCTAACTTATTTATCTTTAGTCATAGTAAAAAAGGAATATTACCTCTCTGTGCAGTAACAATTCTTTATGTAAACATCTCCTGTGCTTTGGTTTCAGACTCCTTTGAAACCTTTACCTTGACGTGGTATGGTGGCTTATCAATATTATGATCATAACTTTGTAACAAAAAAACCCTGTTTCAAAATTACATGCATTTGCATATTTACTTGAATAATTTAGACAGGGCTTTAAACTTTTTGAAATTGGCCTTAGGTGTGCACCCACAATCTCCCCTACTTCTGAACATCAACATGCTACAGCACACCAGTGACCCTGAGCAATGGCTATCCAATATTCTGATTCCTACATACACAACGAGCAGAACCTATGACAACATGAGAACATTGTTTTTAATGGCATTTTTTGCCCTTTAATACCGAAAACGGCTTTAACTGTGATACTTTTATCTTTAATTCATAAAGTTCCAATCCATTCTGCAGAGCTGCAAATCTGTACATTAGGAAACAAGTGTTAAGCCACTTCAGGCAATTCACCAGAACAAATCAATACAAATAAGCGTGTGAAGCGCTGCTCCCTACAGACACATGTTACTGCTAGTGTTTGTATTATATACAGTCATTTTCTGACATAATACAGGATGAAATCTAGCTGGAGTAAAGAGCATTGTGGGAAATGACCTACAGTTAATATAGTTAACACTTGACTTCTTTATTACTATGTCTAGCCCAATAACTTCCATTGCTGAGTATCATTACCTTGCTGTGCAGTTCTATAATAAAAAAAAGAAACATACAAACGTCATTTTCACCATTTTTCAAATATTTTTCTTCCCAAAAAAATCCTCCCATTCAAGGATTGGTACAGCCATAAAGTCTAAATATTTCTTATGTTTGTATCTGTTCATTCATCGCCTACGAATAAACAGGTTCAGAGAAACAAACCCGGTTAGAGAAATTAAAATATCCAGTCAATTGATAAAATAACTGTATATAAGCGGTCAATGAAGTGTCAATTATTCTGGACATACAATTATAATCAATAAACTGGTGCAAGTGAGTCGTCTCAATTAAACAACAATGCTGCTAAAATAAACATATCCACATAATATATGTTCTGGAGGAGAATCAGAGAGTTTAAATAATACTATGCTCTTTGAAAAAGCAAATGATAATGAGTGGTGGCATGGGTATATGTTAAATCCTGTACAAAACATGTTTACTAAAATTCATATTTTTCTAATTTTTTATTGAAACAAATCCTACCTAACTCCCAATCACGATCTGGCTTAATTTTGTTAAAATTCGGAGCGACAATTGTCTGTGCATGAAAAGTTGTGTCAAAATCAAGGAAGGATTATGATTTTTCAAATTGTCGTCTGAAAACCCCCAAAAATTCGGATTATCGAATGAAAGCTATAAATTATAAAAAGAAACCAGCGTCAAACAGCCCAAAACTATCGAAAATCATGAAGGCAAAAAAGTCTTGAACTTTTACATGACTTTGACAGGTTTTAGCTGGAGTATTTTTGGACTTTTAGAAGCTTCAGAGCACAATAAATTATGAAAAATTCAAGTTTTCTTCGCTCTAAAAAATCGAATTTTTCAACTTTAAAACTTGACCAGAAAAATTATAGGCTAATGCTAATGCCTTTATTTTAAGTGTAATGAAGCTTTCTACTTTCAGTAAAACCTAGTATACTGTACAGTGCATACAGTGGATATTCTGCTCAGAAAGACTTACTGCCAAACTCATAAAAGAAATTCATATACACTTTCAGTAAAAATTATACATGGACTTTAGTTAAAATCATAAAATTTCTCAGAATACGCACTGATTTTTTCCCCCTTATCAATACATTTTCCTGAAAATATTTTGTGTGGTACAAAACTTGATAAAACTGTAACAATTTATATATTCGGATTTTTCAGATTTTTTGACAAAAACTGCAACTTTTTTCGGATTTGATGCCGAAAAACCACTAAATCTTCGGATTATTGCACGAAACCCAGCGCTGATTGGGATATCCTCAGTAGATCTTGCATTGACTTCTACATGAACTCAGCAGTTCTGAGTTGGAGTACTTTTTTATTCTGACTTTTAACACCCTCTGGGTTTAATAAATCCCGAAAAATTTAGTTTTCTTTTCCATGGAAATTTTTTACCCTAGGAAATGAGGCCAATGAGAAAAAATAGGACTTTAATAAAGAACCCTCTTTGTGTTTTAAAAGCATTTTTTACATGCGAGATTTTTAGCACTAAAATGTTTGAATCATGAAAAAATTAATACAAACGATAATAGATTGGCCACATCAGTCACAATACAGAGGTGCTATAGATTGAAGATTTTGCATACATGTTTATACAGTACACAGTATACAGTACTTCAATGTGGGTGTGGCTGATATTTGCACAGAACTGTTTTTTGGTGGATGGGAAATGTTTTCCCCATACTGCTTATTAAAATCATTTTTTTGTAGAGATTGTGCAAGGCTGGATATATACCTTGTTCTATATTTTAAGTTCATAAAAAGGGCAGTACTTTATACTTCATATCTGGTTTGTGAAATACTTTTTCGTAGTTTTTT
This sequence comes from Xenopus laevis, assembly GCF_017654675.1. NCBI lineage: Eukaryota > Metazoa > Chordata > Amphibia > Anura > Pipidae > Xenopus > Xenopus laevis. Next base: position 46,571,932 of record NC_054372.1, read on the forward strand.
TTTCACAGACTCTTATAAAAGAAAATTACTTACTGGATAGGTAAGTCAACTTTACTAAGTTAGTTACAAAGAAGTGCCTCTTAGGAACAGCATTAGAGAATGCTGGGAGTAGAGCTGGGATAAATACTGTATATATAGAGATCAGTCGAACACCCTGCTTGCCTATATATAGTGATGGGTGAATTTGCGCCGTTTCGCTTCGCCGAAACGGCGAAAAATTCGCGAATTTTTGCCACGAATTTTCGCGGCCGATTCGCAAATTTATTCGCTGGCGGCGAAACGTGCAAATTCGCAGCGAATTCGCGCCTGGCGAATAAATTCGCCCATCACTACCTATATACACCGCAGAGCTTCATGAAAAATCCATCAGAATATCTTTCTACATACAGTAAGGAATTCTGAGCATTTTAGGCAGATTCCACACTTCTCAAAGTAATAGAACAATTCTTAAAGCATGTGCAAGACTCTGTATAGAGTAATACAAGAGTCCTCTGCACTCAACCCATTATCAATATATTTAAGACATTGAGGAATTTTGTGCATACTGCTACTGAAAAATGCCTTACCCTTTAAACAAATCAGGGATTGTTTGTCCATATATTGCAATATATTTAAGCTGGCCAACTACGTCAAAGTCATCCCATATCTGGCCAGTCCTATGCTGAATTTTCATCTGATTCATTAAGAATTCTATTGCTTCATTATACATTTTACACAGGGACTAAGTTTACAACTTACTTGCTGCTTTCAAAGTAAAACTCCCAAACTTGGCTGCTTATTAGCCACCAGTGGGATCACCTGACTATAGCTGGGAAGGGTGGGAGCTACAACATGGAGTTGCCCACTGCTCCTGTATAAACAAGAAACAAAGGAAAGTTTAAATCATTGCACAGACATTGAGACATTATGGGGCAAATGTAATAAAATTTGCAAAGAGCAAAACTTTGCAAATAAAAATTTGCCTGCCACAATTAGTGATGGGTGAATAAATTAGTGAATTTGCGCCAGCGTAAAAAAAACGGACCCAGCGTCACAAAAAATGACACCTGTTTCGCAAATTTTTACGCCGTTTCACGGGAAATTCACTAATTTTTCAGCGAAACGAAACACCAAAAATTCTCCCATCACTAGTCACAATATGTAATATTCTTAATTAGACTTTCATTGCATTGCAAATCTTAAGATATAGGATGACTTTGACATAGTTGGCCAGCTTAAATATATTGCAATATATGGACAAACAATCCCTGCTTTGTTTAAAGGGTAAGGCATTTTTTAGTAGCAGTATGCACAAAATGTCTCTGTCTTAAATATATTGATAATGGGCTGAGTACAGAGGACTCTTGTATTTGTCTATATGTATTTTGTAATCTGCACACAGGAGAGTGCAGAGAAAAAATGGAGGACATTGCTTTATTCTGCCAGCGGAGAAAGCATGTGAAAAAAATCCCCAAAAGTGGCTCCATGTGCCCTTATTCTAAGGAGCATATTTTATTATTGCTCAAGCCTTTCAGGCTCAAGTAATTGGATACTTACTCATGTGTTCCATAACTGATAACTTGGCTTACTGCCCAACACATTTGAAAAGAAGTGAATGTTAAATATACCATAAGCGTGTCTTTTTTATAAACATTTATATAGTGTGCCATTTAAAACCTGACAAAAAAAATTAAAAAAATGCTTGTGGAAACATTTTTCTTTCTTTTCAAATGCATTTAGCAGAATCCAAAGTAAGCGCTTTCTGCCTGGAGGCTCAAGCAATAATAATTATGCCTCTTGGGTCAGATATATTAGAGTGTAAAATTAGAGCTCCCCACAGTAACCCAGTCATGCTATAAATCCCACCAATCTGGCACTGTTGGGGTCCTCTATTTATAAGTGTCCCACCAATATCTGAACCATTGGAAGGTATGCTATTAGCATAACAGTGCTCAATTACAAATACATGTATTTGCCTTACTGTACATTACTGTACTACTGTACATGCAGACACATACAAACATTCCGTATGGTTTGTTCTAGAGCATCGGCAAATAACTTCTTGTTACAGTCAATAAAGATAACAGTGAGTGGTGCAATTATTTGAAAGCAAGGCCTTCCAATGTTACATTTATGGTAAATAAAAATGTATGTTTTTTAATTGTCTGGATACAGCAGGGAAGGCACTGTATTATATTTCAAATTGATCAATCTCCCTGTACCTTATCATTGGAAATGTTATGGAATACAGATTGTTACCCAAAACAATCTACTAAAAAGCTAACTAACTTTAAAATTATCTCACATCTGGTTTAAACATAACTTTTAAATGCATTTTCAATTTTATCTTCTCTGCATTTCTGCTTTCTAAAAAAAAAAGTAACCATGGTGATTTTTTTTTTTTTATAAATAATTACATTATGATTATTTCACATTCATAGAGTTCATTATGAGAGATCCATCATACATTTTTAATTTGAGATTAAAAAAAAGAGGAATGGAATCTCTCAATTAAAGCTCTATCAGTCTGTCCGTAGAGAATAGAGTAAGCTGATTAAACAGCTAAAGCCAAAGGATACCAGGTAGTACCAAAAGTGTAATTTAGCCGACTGTCCTATATAGCGAGGGTTATTAATTACCGACTTTATTTGAGAGCATAGCCAATGTATTTTCTATTGAAAGACAGCATCATTAAACTATTGAGATAAATAAAATATGTTGCTTCTTGAATGTCCTCACTTTTTTCTAAACAGTCTCTGCACTTTCTAACCAGCACAAAGTGCAAAATACTTTACAGATGTTATAAGCAGTACAGGATTAGACTAATGATAAATGGGACAGCACATTTTGGGTTATTTATTAAAGGTTGAATTTATTGGTTTTAATTGTTTTTGAAACAACAACAAACTCTACAACCATAATTGTCATTCAATTTATTAAACAATCCAAATATAAAAAGTGCAAAAAAAAAGAAGCTCTGAACGATGGCCTAAAAAATATGAAAACCTTGAAAACCTCTAAATTTTTTTGTTTTTTGGACAATTCCTAGAAAAAAAAATCCAAAAACCTCAGTATTGATTAAAAGTGGTCCCATTGACTTCTATAGCTCCTCCACAACTTTTACTTGGCAATGTTTTTTATTAAATGGGTTTTTTTTCACATCATACATTTTGAATTTTTAGAGCTGTTTAGAAATATAGAAAAACCATTATTTTTTTAAGATTCATGGAAAGAAACCCCAATTAGATTGCTAAAGTAGTAAAATATGTTAGAATAGGGTCAGAATGATAAAAATTAGTGATGGGCGAATTTGCGGCGTTTCGCTTCGCCGAAAAATTCGCGAATTTTTTTTGACGCCAGCGAATTTTTGCCGCGAATTTTCGCGGGCGTTTCGCGAATTTATTCGCTGGCGGCGAAACGCGCAAATTCGCCGCGAATTCGCGCCTGGCGAATAAATTCGCCCATCACTAATAAAAATGTGTAATTGGAGCTCAACACAGAAAAACTCACTAACTTTCTATCCATTCCTACATATGAAGCCACTTTGGTTTGTGTGTTTGACACAGAATAACTAAACCCAGATATCCCACTTATCCCATTTAACACAGAAAATTGTGTCACAGCATCCCATCTAATTAAAGTGTTCACCATTGTGAACAATGGTGCTTTGGTTTGCTAATGAAAAGGTTAAATGCATTAAATGAGTTAAGATGACTTAAGATAACACTGTTTCTTCAGTTAATTTCGACAGGTTTTCACTGGAGTATTTTCAGATTTGGAATTGTTGCTTTTTTTTTTTTGCAACTTTTTCAGATTTCTTATGTCATGAACTGAAAAGTCACAGTTTAATAAATTGGCCCCTAAGAGTTCACCTTCACACCTCTGCACCTAACTACATGTAACCCTTTCGACACCCCTTTGTCGGTGTTACACTCCACGTGTGGCGCTTACCTGATGACCCGGGACAAACCTGAGCCACTCCGCAGTGGTATTGGGAGAGACTGGGTACCTGGTACTTACTAGCGCGGTGCCTCCACCTAGTGGATACGGGAATGCACCTTCGGGTGGCCCCACCAGGAATACAGTAATAACACACACACAGTATTGGTTAAACTAAATAACGGTTTATATCAAATAAATGGCCAACTAGTACATGCAGCACTCCTAACTGGTGGTAATAGGGCCTCACTAACTAACTTGCTAGCACCAAACTGTCTGCCTAACTAATAAAAGCAAAGTCCTTCAATACACAGTCTCTTTATTCTTTAGCGCCTCTTTTGGGTACTGTCCCTTTAACCAGGATACTCACAAATGCTCTTTGGAATACTTTAGAGCTCTCTCCAGGTGAATCCAGCACATTCAGACATACAGTGCTATTACCAGCCCCTTTGGATGCTCAGATAGGAATCTCCTGCTGTTTGTTCCTAAAGTCTGAATTCCTTTCACACTCTCTGTCTTTCCAGGCACAGTATGTGGCTTCCCTGTGCCAGCCCGATCCAAATGAATGCTTTTGGTGCAGCCTCTCAGCTCTCTGGGCCCACCAGCAGCTCTCTTGCTTCCTTCTTTGTCCACCATACCAGTATCTGTGACATCTCTTTTCCTGGCCCAAACCTCCGCTCCTCTCAAAGCAACCACTTGGTTGCACCCCCCCACTACTACTACTGTTTCAGCTCCTTATATTCAGAATGCCATTTCCTCAATCTCCACAGAGAGAATCATCCTTCAATGTTGTTAAAATGAAACTCAAAGACTACCTCTGGGAGCACCTGGATAACACCTGAACTGGGAACTAGCACTTTAACCCACAGCACTTTAATACCCCTCCGAATTGTGTCCATAAATTACCCTCCCATTTAGACTATTAGCCCTTCGGGGTAGGGTCCTCCATCCTTTTGTCTCCTTGACACTGTGCACTTAATCTGTATTGTAATTATATTTTATATTTATGTGAATTGTATTTCTAATAATGCACTTATTGTTACTTATTAATGCAGTGACCCCTTGTTTATTACTACAAATGTATTGTTTTGCTGTACAGTGCTTTGCCCTGAAGGAGTGCTATACAAATAAAAATATACCTACATACATATACATATAATTGATAAATATTCTTCTAAAAATCCCAAAGGAATTAGTGGGTGATTTTTTCTGAAGTAAACTCTAATTTCACATTTAATAATTCTGCCCCAATTACCTGAATCAACCAATTCATCTGAAGTCCATCATCCAAGAGGGTATTATAATGCATGTATATTTGTGGTGTAATTATCATAAGGGTATAGCTGCCTGTGCAATCATCATCATTCACACTGGGGATAGTTTATAATCTTTATATAATACACAAAAGCCATGAATATCCTGTAAATTATATCCTTATAAACGGTGAGTTCTGATGTCATCAGTTATAAACGGTGAGTTCTGATGTCATTTCTGTCACATGACTCACTGAAATTTGTGTATTATAATAAATAAAGTACCCCCAGTTGTAAAATATGAGGATATTAGAAGTTACCTCGGAGTTCCATGACCTGTATAAAAATGGTCATGAAACTCCTCGGTAACTTATAATATCCTTATATTTTACAAAAGGGGGTACTTTATTCACTATATAAATTTACACTGGATTCTTTTTTTTTTGCATATACAGTATATTCATAGATTTTAATCTGTTAAATTTATTTTCACCCTTCTTCCTTCTTGTTCAGTTTGCACCATACAATGTTTGTAGCAGTGTTGTAAAATGCTGAAAATCATCTGACCCAGGAGTTGTGAGGTTTTTTTTGGCAATCTCTAAAGATCTGGGGTAACCCACACACGTTTCTACTGACAGCAGTGGCAAACTAGGGCAGCATTGGTCATCGATATGCCTGCCAGTGCATTTTTGTATATCTGTTGTCAGTTTACATTACATATTACACATTACTTAATAGAGTGAATTCAGCTTACTCCAACTAAAAAGGGAATTCATGATCCAGTCCTTTATAATAAATAGCATGTGACTAATACGTATTTAAATAACGCCTCAACAATTTGCCAGTTTTTCTACAAATATTTTACAACCTACAAAACACAGACATATAGGGGCAGATTTATCAAAGGTAGTGATGGGCGAATTTGCGCCGTTTCGCTTCATCTAAAAATTCGCGAATTTAGCGCGAAATTTGCGAAACGGCAAAATATTTGCGAAACGGCGCCGGCATCTGCCAGATGCCGGCGTCCATATTTTTGCCGCAAATTTTCGCGGGAGTTTTGCGAATTTATTCGCTGGCGGCGAATCGCGCAAATTCGCTCATCACTAATCAAAGGTCGAAGTGAAAAATCTAATTATAAAAATTAGAATTGGAGCTAAATTTTGTGTACTTCAACTAGGGAATAGTCCAAATTTGAAGAGAATCGAAAGTTTGAATTTAGAAATGTATCATGTATTGTCTCTTTAAAAATTCCACTTCAACCCTTCGCCATCTAAAACCTGCTGAATTGCTGTTTCGATGGGGGACCTCCTAGAACAGATTTGGAAAAAAATTTGTTGGGGAAAAACTTCAAATCGTACAATTCGAATTTGATTTTATTTTGATTCGTATGATTCGAAAATAGACTTATTCTGCCAAAAAAAAACCTTCGATTTAATATCGGTTGGTCTTTCTGAATTCTTGATAAATCTGTCCTTAATTCTGGTACCCGTTCAAGTCAATAAAACAATACCATGTAATACCATGTAGCCAGTCCCAAACACTGTAAATTGATGCCTTGACACAGACCTGGGGTAAAGACGTCCAGTAATGGACATTAGGCCTCAGTGTTACCCATGCAAATAGCTTTTGTTGCACTTTTCTTGTTTGCACTATTACACTTGCTTTAATGCCAGATGAATGTCTCAGCAGTGCACTGGCATTTATGAGCTGCATGAAAACTTACCGAAAGTACAATGTGCAAAGTGCAATTTCAGATGCAATCATTATACCTTTTTTTACTTAAAAATGTAGGGTTTTTAATCATAATTCCAACATAAATGCATCCTCAAGGTTGAGACGTGCCTGCTGCAAGCTGTGGGAAATGCATAAAATTTCATGTATTTGCACATGCACTTTTTTCCAAAAATCAAAGAAAATTGCACTGATTATATTCTAAGGCCAGACGCAATCACTTCCGGCAGTAGGTATCAAAATGACCCATGTGCCCAATTCTTTAGCACAAGTTAACTGTGTCAATTGAGGAAAGCCTGGCATGAAACTGTGAAATTCCCATCTGCCATTGCCCTCAGCCAGCATAAACCTGATAAAACATAATAATAGTACACAAGATAAAATTGTCTCCTTAGCAACAGATAAAACAGATAAAACAGATAAAACAGATAAAACAGATAAAACAGATAAACGAATTGCTGTATCTTTCAACTGAACAATTCTACAGAAAATAACTGATAACATAAGGGCAAATATGACACCTGCATTAATGTAAAGAATATCTAGACCCATTGATTGTTAAGGGCATATCAGATTAAACCCACACATTCAGCACAGCGGCATGCCAGGGAAAGCAAACAGCTCTGATACAACTCTCCAATGAGATAAAAATTCCGTACCAGGAAAAGGCTGGAAATCAGTTTGTGGAGAAGTCCCTTGTGTCAAGTGTAAAGAAGTAAAAACTGCAATCAACATAATCATCTAATTATAAACAAATGTGTAAACAGGCAATCAAGACCTGATATAAGCAATTAAGAAACAGCAGGGAAATTGAATGTATGAATGGTAAAAGGAAGGAAAGGATAAACCAGTGATATGGAGAAAAACACAGAGGCAACAAAACAGAGCCAGTACCAATTACGTCAACACCAAAACACACCATTTTCACCATATTTGGAATGGGTTTATGGTCCTTGGTTTGGTTTTTAATGACCTCAATACATTTTAAACTGTACTATGACAGAGCTAATCCCACATAACTTTGGTTTATGATACCTAAAATGAAAAGATACCTATTAGAATAGTATTTGCAATAAATTAAAGATAGTGTTCAAAAGCAGTAAAATGTTATAAGAGTATAGTAGCCCAAATCAACCAATCATCACTCTTACTGTAGTTTGCAATAAGTGGTATGTTTTGATTTGTATGTATTGGTTTTGATTTGGATGTATTGGTTTTGTTGTGGTTTACTAAACCTCTGTTGGTGAATTTATTTTGGTGAATCACTTCCAGTAGGCTTTCTTTAGTCCTTGTCCAGGCCGTTATTTGTGGAAAGACCCCAAAGGCTTGGGCCCAAGATGGCAGGATTTTAGGAGCTTAATGCCTCCCAGCTGCATCCATGTTGATTCTGAAGCACTGGGGATGCACATAAGTTTGATCGTTTTTTAAAGGGCGGGGGGGGGGGAAGGGTGAATGATGGGTGCTCTGACATGAAATATGGTCCTGAATATGTCTCTGTTTTATAGGACACAGCAAGCCTAAGGCCCTTTGGATTTTGATAAACGAAAACTTTTGAAAGGGGCTGAAGATAAGCATCCAATAACAGTTGGAGGGATGAAATTTGACACTTATAATTTAGGGAGTTTTTTACGTTTGGGCCCCAATATTTCCTGTTCTGCCCGTCAATTCCCTCTAACTAGGGTTGTCACCTGTCCAGTTTTGAACTGGACAGCCTGGATTTTTGACAAAATTGCCTGCCCGGTTTTCCGAATTAGGAAAGCCGGGCAGGATTCCCTATGATTGAAATGGCGGTCGGCCAGCTGTCAATCGCATGTCATAGCCCCACCCCTGACATCAAATCCTCGTCCCATCGCATCCTGCACCCGTCCCCTGCCCAGATTCAACCAGGCCAAAAGGTAGCCCTACCTCCAACCAAACTGCGGAACATAATTGCAGCTGACAGGGGTGCTGCACCAATAAGGCATAGTGAACTTCCTGGAGCCAAAAAGGTGAACTCACGGGGGAGACTGTATTCTTATGCACATGACATAATTGCAGAACTAATCCTAATCTTTGCATTCTGTTTTCTTCTCTTCATTTTCCCATCACAATCTGCATCATTATTAGCAACACAACATTAACAGCCAAGAATAAAAAATAAGACATCTGTGTTATAGCATTCATTTATTCAAAATGTTTTGACTTTCATCTTGCTCTGCTATTCATATAGGCATCCGGACTTAAAATCTCATTGTCTTCCCTTAAAAATGGAATCTTAGCTGAAGGGAGAGAGTGATCACCAAAAACCTGAAACAGCATTAGAAGCAAAGCAGAAAGATTGTTCATAAATATGATACTTTTGCCTGTTGTTCTTTCCTTTCTTTATTTCTAATTGCTATCACAATTTCAAGGCACTGAGGCAAGCCTCCAGCAGTGTGCTATAGGTGTGTTTGTGCTGTTATGCCCTCTGGCTTTGCTGCCAGCCTATTCCCTCAGATCAGAGCCAGAAGCCAGACTGCTTTCGAATACCGATCACCTCACCCAGACCTAATCCTTTGAGTTCTTTCTGGCATCTATTCCTTCTGCCAGTTTCCTCTTCTGTTCCTATTTTTTCTTCTGAAGTTGACAACAAAGACATCCTCGGGGCCTTCCTTGATGTAAGACCACTCTTGATGTTTTTACAGTGTGTTTTTTTTCTTGTACCCTAAACTTATGCTTCTTCTATATTCAGCTAGCACAATATTTGCTCACAAGAACACATACAAACAGTATCTATTGCTTAGATCTTTATATTATTTTACCCCTAATGCAGACCTGCATGGAAAAGTTATCAGGCCCCATTTTTGTTCAGCTACTTTACATTTGCAGATAATGGAAGGTTTTTTTTCTTACTAGCTTAGGTTTCTTATTTACCTGAAATTGCCCTGCCGTGCCATTATTAATTTTAAAAGACAGATGTACAGGATGTGCATGAATATGGAATTTCTATGAAGCTAGAAACTTTTGAACAGCTCCTGTCCTTTGTGATAGTGAGTTTTAAAGGGAAATCTCCAAAGAGCTAATTAGCAGACGAATGGAGCTCAGGCTTGAACAAAGCTGAAGAGATAGGAGATAAGTAAAAGGACCTGGCCATGGTTGTTTTAAATCAAAGCATTGAGAGTGAACCGGAATGTAACCTTAGGCTGCTATCTGACAGGGACAATATTAAAGAAAAACTGAGTGAATGCGGAATTTAGAGACAGCCACGTTCAATTACCCTCTGAAGACTAAGCAACTGAAATCAGCTAATTATCTAAATGGAATACTAGTGCTGCTTTATGGTCATTGGTGCAATATTTGAGTAGGTATTATTGCTGACTTCCCGATAAACAGATAAATGATTGTTTGTCACAACTAAAAATAGATAAGAAAAAGCAGCAAAGATGCAATTAAAAAAATTAATGCATCCGGATTTTTTATTTTACTGATGATAGATGGATTTACGATCTACCTGCCTGTCTCCTGTTCCCCTTGCCCTTTGATGCACTCTGTGGTTCCAGAATGAGTTATAAAAGGCTTGTGTGCCTGTATGATGAGCGTCTTTAAAAAATAAATATTTGTAGGCAATTCTGAACACATTTGCAAAATACATTAAGCCTTCATCTTCAGTTCCACATGTCGCAGCAGAGTCTTTTATTTATGTATTCATAAGCTGCGCCAGCTCAGAGCCTACAATTTCTTATGCTTCACTTTATGACATTATTTGTCTGTTTTTGGTCTCTGAAAACATGTTAGGTCTTGTTTACAAATTGCAGGGCAGGAATAAAAGTGCAAAAAGATGGATGCAAAGTGCCATGTATTTAGTTCTTTGCAACCTGCCCCCCTGATTAGTGCCCACAGGAGCAGGTGTTTGTGTTTCACAATGAAGCACAAAGACCTGTGCCTCTTCTATGAATGCAGTGCTGCCTGTATTTCACAGTGCTTTATTCATGAGGGGCATTGCAAGGGCAGTCCATAGGCAAACTGCAAAGTTCCAACATGCAAGATTTGAGTGGGACACTGTACTTACCTCCTGCCTAAAATGCCTTCCCTGTGAATATAACTAAGAGATACAATTATTAATACATTTTAATGAAAGGTATTTGTGTACTGCTTCACGTTATCCACCTGATCATGGGAATGGGATCCTGGTCTAAATGCTCATTCTACTGACACATCTCTAATGTATGTCTTGCATGGTTTTCTTAGCACCCTAGCACCCTTTTTTCCAACAGATGACGGCCAACCAGCAAATGTATATATAATGTTTTCTCTTATTTAGGCAGTTATTCATTTAATCATCATGCTTTTTAAACTGCAGTATGTGGTTAAGCACTTGTAAGTAACTGTTAATATTTGTTCACATTTTTCCCTTATTAACCCTGGTAAGGATATGAAGACTGAATGGTCATGTACTTGGCACACGACTCACCATTCAATAAAAAAATGGTATAGCCATGTTTTTTTGGCACAAGACAAGGTTAGAACTTTTATCAGGGGTGCCAAGCAGCTTCTTTTAGGGCAATTTTACTCCCTCCCCCCCAGAATTGCTCAGATAGCAAGAGACATAGTGGCAAAATTCAATAACCTGCGCAAAATTGCAAGCGACGGCTTTGCTCACATCGCCACACTTCGCCAGGCGAAAATTCGCTAGGACAACGCTATTTCACAAAAATGCGAAGTTGCGTCCAGGGTGCTGAACGATGGAGAAGTTTCGCTAGCGTTAATTCGGCAAGCAAAGTGAAGTTGCGCTAGCGTTGGCTAATTTGCATACGGTGGGAAGTTAAATTTCAATGGATGTATATGTTGCAACAAATACACTACACAAGCCCAGGGAACATTAATTAAAGAAAATAGAGTTGTTATAATGCCCTACACATGTGCCCAGTGTATAGTTTATGTTCCCTATGTAAGGAAATGTAGGGGGGAAGCCAGGTACCCTAAAAAATATTCATAATCTTTTGCAGCCTATCACCTTGAAAAACTGGAAGGTCTGGAAAACTGGAAAATTTTAAAAAATTTTTTTGAAGAACTCCTATCTACTCTATTGCACTTCACCTGGTCTGAGGTGGCGCAAGAGGTAACGTTCATTAAAATCCGCGTCTTAGTTAATTTGTGTAGTTATGTCAATTCGCCAGAGTGAAAATTCGCCTGGCGTTAGAGTACAAAGTAGCACTACAATCTATCTCCTTCGCTAGCGAATTTTCACCAGCGTTAGTCACTTTGCCCCATAAACATGGGGGGTGAGGAACTAAGGGATAGTATCAGGTCTGGAAAAAAAAGTCAATAAAGGTTTGTTCCATCTTTTTCTATTTTCTTTTGTTAATACTGAACTATAATTTTTTATTTATTTACACAGAGTAAAGCTGGCCATAAACGCAAATATAAAGTCATATGAAGATTTGTCCTGACAATTTTTGGGTGGATTGTCCTGACAATTTTTGTACCACGATGATCGCTCATTTAGTTGATAAGACAGGGTAGAAGATTTCTGTCTGTTTACAATAATATCTCTGCACGTATTGCCTATTTGACAATATAAGTAGGTGACATCACTACAATTTGTTGGACATAACTTTCGTACAATTGCTGTCATCATGGCCAGAACAATGTTATGGCCATAGCATCGTCTGATTTGTTCTTTTACTACTTTATTTAGTCTGAATGGTTAGTGGCAGGTCGGAAGATTGCGACATACGTTCATCAGATAAAAGTCTATAATCTGCACGTCTATGGTCAGTTTCAGAGATACAGGCACTGGCAAGTATTATGATCCCCATAAATATGCACTGTACAAATGACTGCCAAAGAGCATACAGCATAATTCACCCATGTCCAGAGAAAATGAAATTCACAGCACCTCTAACTTGTGCAGGACAGTGAAATGAACTACTAGCATATATGAGTTTCACTTTGCAAAAACATTCATTCATATCTAAATTTTTAATCAATCTAAAGGTTTACAATCTAAACTTCCTCATTGTTGGCTCATGTCAGCGACTTCAGCTGCTTGTCAACCTAATTTGCCATTTTTACATATTCTGTTGCCTATTTGTTGAGTTCGTTCAGCAGGAGTTTAACATCTTCCAAGCTGCTATATATCGTTATATATTACTGTCACTGCTGTCAATCACTCCTTATATCATGACAGCCTCAGTTACAAACTGGCCGGCTATTTACCACTGCTAAACTCCGCAGGTATTTTCTTGCACTTATTCTCATAGATGTTTATTATTAGAAGGCAAAAGAAAAATTCTGACATTTATGTTATACTCAGTGGCAGTTACAGTACACAAATGTAGCAGTAATCTGTTTTGCAAGCCATAATCACAGCTTTCTTTAACAGCAAGGAATAACTAATCATTAAAATACTGGCAGATATTTTCCCAGCAGCTACAGCAAAGAGCTTAATTTGAATAAGGAATACAATCTGGTGTAGTGGAAAGTAATGTAGTGCAGTGTAGGCTGCTTAATAACATTCGGCTCCAATGCTGTTTCTTTAGCTTTCGTGTCATTATTTTAGATCAGGGATGGCAACATGCCAATTATTGAGCGCACCCAGCCAATGCTGTTGTTCATAGACCACACATTTAATATGTTTCTGTGGTTACTGCTTGCTCATTAAGTATGAAGCTGAGGGTGATTTTATTATATGATTAATTTAATGTAACTATTTCAAATACATTTAAAACAAAAGGGTTTCTAACTCTGTACAATATGTTGGCACTCTATTATTAATGTTAATAATAATAATAATAAATTGTGCCTGGCGCCCATTAATTCATTACATGTTATTCATATAGTGCTGTCAATTTTACAGAGATTATCATTCACATAAATCCCTACTCTGGAGAGTTTACAGTCTAAGGTCTTATCACATTCACATACAGTAGGGTAATTTAATCAAGATTCAATAAACCTGCCTGTATGTTTTTGGTGTGTTCCAAGTGCTCATGATGGAATTGAATTTAGGACCCCAGTGCTGCAAGACAGGTGCTACCGACTGAGCAACCCTGCTGCCCATCTGTCACTTTAGCCTTGTTTTATGAACTGCAGGCAAAATGCAAAGTACAGGGAGCAATGGTCACAGGAGCCACTGGAATTAAAAGAGAGAGTTGTCTCAAGGCACACTTTACATGTTGCACCTACATATTTTATGCATGAGGTGTAGAGTTTTTTTTCTACTTTGAATAAACTCACAATTAAAAAAAAACTCAAACGTTTGCTTATTTATGCAAAATTTCGGATGTAAAAAACTTGATTGTATACAATCGTGGAAAAAACTTGCATACCGCGAATGTGTGAATCTACAAGCTTAATAAACTTGAATGTGTGAGAGTTTACAAGCTCAAAAAAACTAGAAAACCTTATAAAATGGCTTAGATTTTGCCTAGGACAACTCCCATTGATTTCTACATAAACTCGACACTTTTTAGATGCCAAATTTTTACATTTGAGTTTTTGTCTTTAACAGCAAACATTCTATTATTTGAAAAAATTATTTGAATTTGTGGGTTTTTGTGCAAACATTTTTTAATTTAACCCTTGATAAATCACCCCCTAAGTTTACTTAATACTTATGAACTGCATGCAAACACACACACTAAGAAAAAAATGGCACCTTGCACGTTATTTATCAGTGAATAATAATTAGCATCAACAATGATAAACAGCTCTCGCTATTTTGTGGGAGACTTTGTCCTTTATTATACAGTATATGAGGAGACAGGTATGGGACCTGTTATCCGGAATGCTCAGTTTGTGGATAATGAATCTTTCTGTAATTTGTAATCTTCATGCCTTAAGTCTAATAAAAAATCATGTAAACATTGAATAAAATATGAATAAAAGGCTGGTTTTGCTTCCAATAACGATTAATTATATTCCAGTAGAAGGTACTGTTTTATTATTACAGAGAAAAATTAAATCATTTTTTAAAATAACGGGTTTCTGGATAACGGATCCAATACCTGTAATAGGTTTTTATTTGTTCACACACTGCAATAAATCAATGTCATTGTAATGTTCACAGCAGGAAGCCACTGTAACAGGAGTTAATCTCACAATTGGAAGTGAGTTGTAACGTTCACAGTGGGAAGCCGCGGTAACAGGAGTTAGTCTCACACTTGGAAGTGGGTATGGTGGAAGCCCAGGGGGATAGCCATAAACAAGTGGAGAAGGCATAGTGATTTTGCAGGTTTAATGGTAACAGAATCAAACAGGAACAGACCAAAAATCAAATACTAGGTCAAGACAAAGTCATTACCAGGAAGGCAAGGAATGCTGGAACAAGATCACAGGAACAAGGAACGAAGGTTATCCAGGAACAAACAAATTCAATCAATCACTCAGCACTGAGCAAAGCTCAGGGTGGGGTTTATAAAGGGCAGGTGATTGGGAATAGAGAACACATGAGGGTAACGAGAAGGGAGGAGACCAGAGAGGAGACAAACTGGAAACAGGCAGAAATACAAGAACATCAAAGACAAGATCAGGACCAGCCCCAAGAGCCTTCAGTGGCTCACATGGTAAGTGCAATAGTGTTGAGAATTGCATGCAGGCCTAGACTGGCAATCTGTGGGTTCTGGCAAATGCCAGAGGGGCTGCTATAAGGTGCCATAGAAAGTCAGTATTTAGTGGGCTGGTGGGGGCTGTTTGGGCCTCTGTGTGGGCTGATTGGGCCTCTGTGTACCTGAAATGGCAGGGCCTATTTTACTTCTCAGTCCAGACCTGATTGCATGAACAAGAGTTCGAGTACCGGGCTGGTCCTTACATGGGTATTGCAGAAGCCCAGGGGGATAGCCATAAACAATTGTAGAGGACATAGTGATATTGCAGGTTTAATGGTAACAGGCAAAATCAAATACAAGGTCAAGACAAAGTCATTACCAGGAAAACAGGAGGGCAAGGAATGCTGGAACTAGGATTTCAGGAACCAGGAATGAAGGTTATACAGGAACAAACAAAAACATTCAATGACTCAGCCCTGAGCAAAGCTCAGGGCGTGGTTTATAAAGGGAAGGTGATTGGGAATAGAAAACACATGAGGGAAACGAGGTGGGTGGAGAACAGGAAGGAGAGAAACTGGGAACAGGCAGATATACAGGAACATTAATAAAGAGGTCAGGACCAGCCTTCAGTGGCTCACATGGTAAGTGCACCAAGTGTCCCGAACAACACAAACAAGAGTTTGAGTCTCAGGCTGGTCCTTACAGTCATGGTGCCTAGGTTATGATAAAAGTAACCAAATACTTTTGGGCTGTCCTAACAAATGGCTTTTCAACTAAATGTCTCCCAATACAGACAAAGAAGTTCCTAGTTTAATTGATTTCAAAATCCATGTTCCTTCTGGTAAGTTGATGTGTCTGTTATGACAAGAAAACCTAAAAAATATTGATTGCCATCCGCCCTTGAACTTGCAAGCCTTTACTATGCAATGATTACCATTTTAATCTCAAAAAAAGATATTTTGTTGAGTGTGTTCAGTACATTTTATATTTGTATAATTGTATTTATGGACAACAATGGGACAGTCACACATATACCAGCATTATTAAAGGCTGCATCTATTTATAATTGATACATGGTGCTATTGATATCTCATGAAAATGAGAGCAAGGCACTGATTTAATTGCAAATGATTAGAGAATTAAAGGTTCTTACTAATCTATTCTTTCATACTATACAATTTACTCAGGTGAAGATAAATTGAACATTATGGAGAATGTTTAGCAAAGTGTGAAAAAGTAAAAACAGAACTACATAAAATATCAAAAAAAAACGTGGAAAACCGTTAGAACACATATCTTTAAAGAATCAGTTGAAGAATAATCCAAAACCTGTACAAGTGAAATTCGCCCATCACTAATGTTTTTTAAAGAAATTATAATTTAGGGAGTCCTAGAGTTACATAAGTAAAAGAACAAAATAAAAAAAGATCGCTCAAGCTTACCGCTGTTTCCCCTGGCCAGGTCCTCTGTCTTCAGTGTCCCAACTGTTCCCAAATGGCAAAACTCGAGTTACATATACCCAACTTACATACAACTCACACTTACAAACTGGGGCTATTACAGTAACATATTATGGTTTGCTTGACATTTAGCTTTAAGAAACCACCTTTCCCAATCCCCTCAGGTGTGTGTTGTCTACTGAAAAGCACAGAAAGTTAGAAAACATATGCACAGAAAGGTAAAAATAAATGTTATGTTAAGACAAACATCTGTCTAAGTTGCATTTCATAAGTAAATGTATATGCTTTAATTTACATACAAATTCATCTTAAGAAAAACCGACAGACCCTATCTTGTACATAACCC